>NC_086354.1:10172794-10535294 GCF_036324505.1 Eleginops maclovinus
ATTTGCAATGGCTTCTCAGGTCTACCAACCTTTATGACCACACAAGAAAAATCATTATAATTTCTAGGAAGGAGTTAAATGATGTAACAAATCTCTTGTACTCTTCAACATTTTGCTTTTTGTGACAAACAATCAAATTACCGATTTTTGCTTTTATAAATTCTGCTTATTTTGTCTATAAAATTGAGGGGGTTTGGCTTAAAAATCTTAATTATAGAGCCTTCCTGAGCTTATTCAGAATGATACTGTATACGGTGAAGTGACCACTGGCAAATTGTATATTAAATGCAAATTCTTAGCTAATAGTAGCTACCACTTTCCTGATCTGTGAATGTTAGATAAATAGATGGACTAGGTCTTGCAGTTGACCACTTTTTCAAATATTCTGTGTAAGTTCATGCAGGATTGTTGAACTGACTTAAAGGAAATAACTGATCTGATCTTTTTCTTCTAAAACCTGCAGGTATTACAGTGGATCAGCATTTTATTAAAAGTGAGTGCCCTCTTCGATTGTGAACAATACTAAATAACAAAACAACATCCAAAAGCAAATAAAAAAAGATAGAAAATCATTTCTGTATTTCAAAGAATGCCCACTGGTACTTCTTCAGGCCTACAGCTTGAAAGGTCACTGTCACATATTCAACTGCAAAGACCTCAGATATACTAGAAACAATGTCAAAATAACAAATACTCCCCTGGAAATACACCAGACTGTATTATAATGGAGTGTATATTAGTGATTGATGTACTGTGTGCTGCTTAGTCGCCGGCCTAAGAGGTTGAATGAAAGCAAGCATTTAATAGTATAATACCTTTTCAGAATGCAGGATATGAATTACTTCTTTCCATCAAATGGTGACAGTACATCGGATTGAATTTGCAGCTGGTGCACTTTATTACATTGCCTAAAAAAGGAAACGGGGGGAGATGAGTCTACCTGGAGCCAACAACGTCTAGTCACTTCCACCTACTTCTAATGTTCCTCTCTGAATCTTGTTATTTTTAATATCTTGGGGTCACCGTGCTCATTGGATGTCAGCAAAAAGGGAAAACTCTCTTATTTTCTTGCAGTCTGGGTCTTATTGTCATAGTTTCAGTCAATATATTCTCCACAGCTCTGTTCTGCTTCTGTGCTCAGACACCCATAAACCACAGTCAATTATTCTGGTGTAAATTTCCTCTGAGACGTGCAGAGGGGGGAAGTAAATTGATATTTGCTGACAATTGGTATTTTTCTCATTTGTGGAGTCTTGAGAAACAGTTGAGTGAGCTGAGTGCTAGCGATACGAGAACAGACAGACAAAGGTCGGGTTGAAGCAAAACAATACCAGATGCTGGGGCCCTCTGGGTTAACTAGCTTCTCACCGAGAGGCTACTGCTTCTTGCGCACCCATCAAAGCTCTTGTCTCCAAACTGAGCTCATCCAGAGGAGCAAATAGCCTAAGCAATCTGGGAGCAAAGTAAATAGTAACAATTTATACGCACTGCTGGTAAGGACAGTTGAGAGAGAGTGGATGGACAGGAGGGATGGGAACAGAGAGAAAATGGATGCAGTTTGAAAAAGGTTAGTGAAGAAAACTGAACGGATGAGGCCACCACCCCAATACCATGGAGGCCCTTCCAATTTCTTGTGTTGTGCGCACAGCAACTTTGATTATCTGGTAGGGAATGAATGGCACTTGGCTGGCACATGTATTGAAAGGCCTAAGGGGGAATGGGACACAGAGGAGCAGGTAAGGTCAGGTGACTACAGGACTGACAAGGGCAGTGGAGAGTAGATAGGTGGGGCAGTAAGGTGATCTGGACCGAAGGGAAAGTCCAAAGGGTGGTAGATGGGTGGAGAATAGAAAATAATTAATCTGTGTAATTCAATTTCGTATGTTTTGGGTTTCTTAGGAAAAATCTCAAACCTTAGCCATAAAATACAAAATAAAGATAATTAGATAGTATAAATACCAGTAATGTTTATATCAACTCAACATAACATTTGATAAAATAATTGTTTTCTCACAAACGGAAAGATGTTTTAGTTAATGACTCACCTTTCGTCAATTGCTTTTGGAGAAAGGATCAATTCCGGTGATAATTCTGCTCCTGCTGATGCATCGTTTTTTTAAATTTGAATTCTTCTTTTTTTAATCCATTTTAAAAAATAAAGGGAAATATATATGAATCCATACAGAGATCATCCATTATCAAACACAGTGAAGCTATTGAGAGCAAACTGAAGAGAACAGAAAAGTCAGAAAGAATGTATTCAAAATGCTTTGTTTACATTTTGGTGGTGAGGAGGGTTGCTCTTGATAAAAGCTTGCAAGTACGGAGAGGCTAATCAAAACAAACAGTGAGGGGTGATTAAACCCATGAAGGTCACTCTCAGTTTTACATAGACTACAGTAATGTGTGGGCTGCGCCATGTGTGCCTGAGAGAAAGATAAGGAAATAAAAGCTTTATTTAGCTTCTTTTTTTAACACAAGGTGAAAAGCCATACAACAGAGAGAAGAGAGGCCACCAACAAGTCCTTCATTGAGCACATTTCTACTCAAACACATTAATAAAAGTGTATTCTAAAGTTATTTACATTCATGGGTGCAATGTATCAACCCTTCCATTCAGTACATGTAATCCCTCCACCTTGAAAAGTATGTCCTTTTCACACGTCATACGCCCTAATGGACCTCAATGGATTGTTTACTGACATATCTTAACACATGTCTAACTGTTGCCATGCTCTAGAGAACACTGCAGTTAAAAACATATCTAGATGTATATCTTAACTAGCCCTTTGACCATGTGTGGTATGTTTGAAGTACTCAAAAGACAGCCTCTGTGACACGATGCCAGAAAATATTCTACATTAAAAAGACAGATAAGCCTAAACTGTCCAATCATTTTTCATACCAAAACCTAAGCAACTGGAGCATTTTTAATAAGCGTACCGCATACAGTTAGGCCCAACCTTGAACATCTACCACTTACCTCTTTCAAATATATCTCACATTTGGAGGTGTACTGCTTTAATGCCCTTTTTTCTGCCCACCTGTTTCCTTCCTCCACTGCCCTCTGGTTTTCTTTTGCTTCGATTAAAATATATTGGAGTTGGATCTTTTGTATGGCAAATACCCAACACTGTTAAAGGCTATGTCCAGCCCCAAAGGGCATTTAAATACCCAGAAATGACCAAGTTGATTTCTTCACAGTCTCACTGGCAATTACAATGTTATCTGTGCGAAACCATGCATGAGTTGGCCTTTACAGCTTTGTGAAATTAAAATGCTGGTCCTGGGATATCTTTCCCTTACATAACCCTGAAGGATACAGCAACAAGTGCTCTCTAAAAAATGTTTAATTTTAATAGCAAGCTTCAAGGGTCAATACCAACCATGGTAAAACATAATAATATAGCATTTTCGATTGCTGCCAGGCAGTATTACTTACCCCACATACAAAGAGAACCAAGTCGGTATTGGAAACTTGGCTAACATCGGGCCCTTCATAGTACAACGGAGTGCTGCGTAGGATATTACTGAGATTTTCTTTGTAATCATGCTAGCTACATGGCTCTGGAAGGCCATGTCTTTCTGTCAATCGGACAGTTGGTCCCCCCTTTTGCCGGTGACTAAAATATTTAATCAACAATCTGATAGATTACCATGTTATGTGTTTTAAACATTTATGATCTCCAGAGAATAACCCTAAAATAATTTTGACGATTTCTTCACTTTTCTTCGAGGACCAACATCGGATGAAAAATGTAGGGTTATATATAATTGAATGGATTAACACATTTGCTAGAAAAAATTGACCTCCATCATGATGTAGTGCCATTATTAGTTTAAAATCGTTGATGAAAAATGTTGGTTTGTACCTGCAAAACTGGTGACGTTTCCCTTTCCCAAAAGCTGAACTCTTTAAAGTATAGAAGAACTCTACAGTCATTGGTAAAAAATAAAAATAAAAAGTTTCAGTGAAGAGTGCACAATAATTCCTCTAACAAGCTTGGATTAAGGAGGCATGTATCCAAACAAAGCTATTCTTCAGACTACATATCAAAGACAGAAGGTTATTCTATGGTTAGACCCAATGGAATCGTATCATTGAATATCAGATCAACACACTATAGCCTGACAACCTCTGAGTTAGTTTCTTCCCGGGGTAGCATGACATTGTCTCTGAGCAAACACTGTCCTGTATAGAGCTACCTTGATATTTGCGCAGTTAACTGATACTGTTCACCAAGTATCATAGTGGGTGAAGCGCTATAAGTACTTTTAAAAGTACTTATTGAACCGCTAAAAAGGCTTTTAACAAAGAGCAAAATCACTTCGTAGCCCTTTAGTGAGGAATACCACATTAGTAAGCGAGTGGGCCATTGGTTATTCAACCCCCACATTCAACATTGTAGTCTTTATTTGCTGGACAATCATTTCATCTGCTGAGTTTACAACAGTTAATTTTGTATCAGCATCCTGCAGTGATGTACTGTCAGGTCAAAGATTATGTGTATATGTAAACTGTTAAACAAGCTATTAGTGGTTGGAGTCTATTTAACAATGGCTAAATTAAAACATTAATGAAATCCTGACCGACTTTTTCATAAAAGATTGTAACAAAATCCACCACCTTATTTTTTTACAATCCCTCTCCCCTTTTTACCAATCGGAGCAGAAAATGGGTTTGAAAACCAACATTTAATAAATAACTGTGCAAGCATCTTTTACAGCAGCACAGAGGAATGTGTCTTCCAAATAATTGAAGATAAATGCATCAAGCAATACAAAAATGTGTGTTTGCTCTCCATCTTCCTGTGTATGATGAGAGCGTTGAGCTGTCGGTAAGGGGGTTTAGGAAGGATGGGGATAAAGAAATACTAAGCTTATTAAGACACGAAGGTGTTGAATAGCCAGATTATAAGAACTCCTCCCTAATTTCACAAGAAAAAGCAGAAACACTGCTGTCAGTGTAGACCAGATACGCAGCAAGCGGGGTTTAAGCTTCTATCATCATCCAGCAGGCCACTTTACATTTGCATTATCTTTGACACACTTTCTTTGCCTTCTTTGACTTAGTTTGGTCCATTTTGTCTCTCTTTTTCACATCCTCAACGCTTGTCTCCTTTTTGTCACCGACGTCTCAGTATGCAAGGAGCACTTGGTTCTTGATTTAGCTCCATCCATAACTGGAGGCAGAGATGAGAGCAGCCGCTACGACAGGGACAAATAATTGCTGCAAACTTTTCTTTCAATTTCTTTGGTGAAGACAGTAGAGCTAAAGCTTTAGGGCTCCCACTGTACCATCCATCATGGCTACAATGTGCCCATTACATTAAACCCTTTGTGTGCTGCCAAGTGTTCGGACTCAAAACTTTTAAAGATAATGATGAACTTTGATTTCATTGTACAGGGTCATACCAGAAAATGATTGAATATGTGAAGGGATTTCAAAATGTCTTGTTATTGTCATGTCATATGATGCCTGGGCCTTTGCATGTTGTTCCAGTATATGTATGTTTTTCGATTCTACCATTCCATTACTGATTATTACTTTTGAATTTGGTTAGGTTCCAGTGTCCCCAGCAAATGGCATGGGTACAATCACAGGTTTGTTAATATGATATAGTAAGAGATATAAATAAGATTTTCATTTAAGGAAAAAAACATTCAAAAAGAACAGATATACATCTTTATTAGTTTAACCTCCTGACATCTATACTGCCAGATTAAAGACGGAAGATGGGCTTATTGTATTGCACATTAAAATGCTTGCAAAATTCACAAAGGTAATGTTTGAGTTTATATTGTATGGGAAAAGTTAATAACAGTAGTAACAGTAATTAATAAAAACCCTACTGTTCAAAATAATGCACATCCGCTGAGTTTTTTATTATGAAAAACTAATCCCGTAGAAATCCCTGCATTGAGTCCACCTTACTAACACGTATTAATGGGCAAATATTGCATATGTTGTGTTATAGGAATATATTGTCATACAAAATAAAGGCTGCTGCTCTGGTTGACAAATTCATTTATTGCAATGAACAGTGGAGTTAAATCTTCTCAGCTGTCAAACTTTTTAGACCAACCAGATCTTAAAATGCTACCATAAAGTTGCTGTAAAATAAAGTAGCCCTGCTCATTTAAAATAAATAAACACGTGTCACGCCAGGCAACCATTGGTAAAACTGGGAGTCGACCCAGCTCTTGATGGTTGTACCACCACCTTAAGCAAGATTGAATTATCTCAAAAACAAATTGACTTACAATTGATAAACAAATACTCATGGTCCCATGGATAAGTGCCTTTGACAGGTCATTGACAGGTCAAAGTTTCAACTTATAGTTTCCACTTATCTTTCAAAATATATAAATATCTAATTGATAATTTGACACAAATTCTGGTATGGACATTCAATGTTCCCAAACAATGTATCTCAATAATTTGCTGGTCAAATGATTTTTGCTTTGGCATCAACAGGTTGACATATTTGGTTTCAGAAAAATAAAATCTGTTCATGACTACTGATTTGCCACTAAGTGTCTATGAGTACATTTTAGAATGCTAACACTAAGCTTAAATGATGGGTATGGCAAATGATACATCTGTCTTAAAGCACCATGTTAGTATTGTAAGTGTTATCATTTTGCATTGCTGTTGATCTCTATTTTAACTCAATTGAGAATGGCTAGTTGTGATGCACTGCTGGTCTAATACTGCTAATTCTTATTTGGACTCGTGGACAGAAATGTGCCTCTGTGACATATGGTGTCACCAGCTGCCCTTTTGAACCCAGACATCTGTTGTGGTGGGTTAGTGCCATTTCCCCTGTCACAGTATGAGCACACAGTTTGGCACACTGTAAGCACGTTTCATATTGTATGTCAGTAACAGCTCTTTAAATAGCTCCTAAAACCTTTGTTACTCTGAAAGTTTGTTTATGAAACCACTGGAATCAAGGGTGGTAAATTATGCTGAGATTATGTTGATATAAATGAAGCCCAAGAGCAGATGTGTTTGTGTATGCAATCTTGTATTGCATGTGCTTCTCTGTGTGTGTGTGTGTGTGTGTGTGTGTGTGTGTGTGTGTGTGTGTGTGTGTGTGTGTGTGTGTGTGTGTGTGTGTGTGTGTGTGTGTGTGTGTGTGTGTGTGTGTGTGTGTGTGTGTGTGTGTGTGTGTGTGTGTGTGTGTGTGTGTGTGTGTGTGTGTGTGTGTGCATGTGTGTGTGTGTGTGTGTGTGTGTGTGTGTGTGTGTGTGTGTGTGTGTGTGTGTGTGTGTGTGAGTGTGTGTGTGTGTGCCTGAGTGTGTTTCTTTGTTTGTTATAAACCATCTGTTACTTGTGCAACTGCAACTGCACTTGTGTGTCTGGTTGTGAGTATTCTTTTGTAGGTGCAGCATTTTTCCCAGATGTTTCTTTTTTTACATGGGAAGAAACCAATCAGCCCCCATCGGCATTTGATGTTTACAGCTTACAGAAAGCATCCTACAGAAAGCTACACATTGTAGCTTTCATTTTCAAAAATGAACCTGCGGTTGGTTCCTCCTGGGGACCACTGGGTAGGTTCTGTATGTCTAGAACAACATATTTTTTCAAATATGTATATACAATTTAACTTGAATGGACAGCCCTCATTATAATTAACATTTCCATTATGACCAATCGCTTTACAGGTTTGCTATCAACTCTGCCATTCAAAACGTGATAAAACCACAAAAAAGTGTGCCACTCATCCAGATATAGCAACTACTTATGGCCGTTCCTCCTTGGTCTGAACTCAACAGGGGTATGGCCGACTCCTCATAGTCCCCATTAGTCCCTTTGCTAGAAGAAATCCCCCACTGATGATGGAGTGAATGCATATCCCACTTGTAATCCCCTTTAGTGTGTTATATGGAAACCAGCTACATTTAAAAATACGGTAGTTTTACAGCGATTAGTAACTGTAAATGTAGTTATTAAATTCAAACTGCAATACCTTACACAAGTGTTACCTTACTGTTATATGTTATATGACAATGAAAGTCCTCTAACCCTAAAAAAGAACGTATCTAACGGCATCTTAACATTCACTCATAGAAATATCAATGTGTCAGCATTGACCTTTTCAACATTAAAACGGAATCTGCTTTTTGCGTTGGGCACAGTCTTACTACACACAATTGCTATTTTGTTTGACTTGATTTCTATATGGATCTTGTATGGATGGTTCCAATAAAAATGTCAATGAAAATACATAGAGAGTAAGGTCTCTGGACATAATTTCGGTAAGAACATACCTTTCCGACTGCACTGTGAGCCTTGTCTTTTCTAAAGAACTTCTCAAATTCAGCAAGAGGTTGAAAATGCTTATTCGTGAAGTTTTTGCAGTTTTTCTTTTGTGGATATATACACTTTAAAGATCCCAGTTCCATCTCATGTGAAAATAAAAACTCTAGGCTCATGACCGAAAGTTTTTTTTGGGTGGTAGAGAGTATAAAATAGTAATTCAGAAGTCATCCAAGTTTAAAAAGTTTTTACTGGGGGTAAAAATATGTGAAACCCTTATTTCTTATAATACTGGATAGCACTGTAAGCATATTTAATGAAACTGGTTTTACTCCCTGTAGTTGGATCCAACACAGTAGGTCGACACAAAAGATATGTTTACTGAGAGTTTTTGGTCAAACCAAGGTCTCACTGAAACATCAAATGTTAGCAAGCTTGAGGGCACAAGAGAAGTGATAAAAAAAAATGCAGGTATGTGATGCATGACCACGTGTTGGTCTCTTTCCACTCATTCTGTCTTATTGTCTTTACATCTTATGCTTCCTCTCCTCCTTCACGGCCGCTCAGCCTACTGTTGTGGCAGCACAGCTTGAATCTTCCTCTTCCCCTCCTTTTCTTTCTTCCTCAAAGCCTGGGAAAGATCGATAAGCCAGCACACACAGCTTGATGAGCCACCCTAAGAACTGTCTTTCAAGAAACTGGGTAGCTGGCTCACTGCCGTGTACCTGCCATCCTATAATTCCTGGAGCCGGCAGGAAATGAAGGAGACATGGTGGGGATAAGGTACGGTCATATTTAAAATCATTCAACCAAGGAGTTTCTTTGAAATTCAAATCTATTTTAGATGGAGGAGCTAGTGAAGCCAGTTAAAAGGTAAATGAGCCTAATTAATCATTACCTGAGGAATTAGAGCAGTTACATCCACCAAACCATGTGCTGTGACACCCTGCCAAACACAGAGAATCCCCACTGGGTCAGTAATGAAAATGCATTTTTTAACAGCTGGTCCACAGGCAATTTGTATTTATGTCTTGCTTTATCATTCCTGTGATGAAATTGATGTTTTTGTACTCACGTTACACTTGGTTGATATTGTTACATATCTCCCTCTTTAATTTACTTTGTGAAGTTTAGTAAAATTAGACTGATGTTGAGTAAACCACATGCTTTACCCAAAGGAAATAGTTGATGTTTGGTTTAACCTGTCTGTATAAAAATCTATATGTAAAATAATTAACACACTGTTGTTATAGGTGACAGAACCATACAATCTGTGTTAGAGTGTGCTGCAGTTAGCCTTTTCTTTATTCTGGTATACAGAAGTTACATTATTTCATATTCTGGTGTATTTTTGGTTACAAGCTTAAACATTTTGTTTATTTTATTTGTCTCTCAGTTCTGGCATTTTCAATTTGATAAATTTCCAGGACTTTTCGAAAGGAACAACAATAGAAAAATGCAGGCTGACGTGTTCCCATCCTCTTTCTTACATGTAAAAGAAATCTTTCCTACATGTGATGGCTGAACTTGATGGGAATATCCAGCCATCAAAATGAATGTGCTTGCTGGATCAATATCCACAATTCCAATCAGGGTTAGGGTTAACATATTTGTATTCACAAGACATACATTCACATTGCATATTTGTCTCTCCACACCGTGATCTCTTTTGGACACAGTTTGGACTTAGCAAACCAGTTGCAGTGTGTGTGTGTGTGTGTGTGTGTGTGTGTGTGTGTGTGTGTGTGTGTGTGTGTGTGTGTGTGTGTGTGTGTGTGTGTGTGTGTGTGTGTGTGTGTGTGTGTGTGTGTGTGTGTGTGCTTGTGAACAGCTGGGGGTCTAGCTAGTGGAACAGAATAAAGTGCTGGTCAGCAAGCATTTCCTAGCAGGGTTTTTTTCTGTGGCTCGCTCGTTTTGGTTTCACAAAAATGTCTCTCTGGTAACTGTAGTTCCCCAATACTGTGTTAACGGATACAAGTTGTTGGCAGGAAATCCTTATGCTGCCAGTGTAACATAATCTGTTACAGCAGCAGCAATATTTACAACTGCATACAATGCCAATATATATTTTTTGATATGGTATGAATACACTGTAAACTGTTTACTGTATTTAAAAGGGGTACAGATGTTACAATAATCTGAAAATGACACGCTACCTGTTTATCTACAGTTCACCAAGTACCCGGAGACTTGACACCAATGGCATCTCTATGTCAGGAGGAGTGAAGCAGGTACGACCCAAATGCAGGAAGGCCTTGGGGTTTAACTGAAAATACCTTTATTTCAAGGCCAAAACAAACAGAACTCTCTCCCTGAGAAACACATCCAAATACGACGAGGATCTAACAAAAACTGAAAGACAAACAGAACTTAAATACTAGAGGAATGATCACAAAGACAAGACAAAGGAGGGGAGGGAGGGAAAACACAGGAGTACCAGGTAAACATAATCAGGTAAACAAACAGGAGGGGAACACAGAGACAGGAAGAAGAAGAAGCAGACATAAGTGCACACTTTTCAAAATAAAACCCAGACAAACAGACAAATTGTGACACTCTCTCTGTTTTGAAATCAGTAGGAGAGCTAGTAATGTAAGCTTTTTGCTGTAAGGAGCTGGTGGGCAGAACAGTCCTTTCTAGCTAAATGTTGGAGCTAACAGCTAAAATTAACAAATTGAGGTTTCAGGATACAGTGGGGCAAAAAAGTATTTAGTCAGCCACCAATTGTGCAAGTTCTCCCATTTAAAAAGATGAGAGAGGCCTGTAATTTTCATCATAGGTATACCTCAACTATGAGAGACAAAATGAGAAAAGAAAATCCAGGAAATCACATTGTAGGATTTTTAATGAATTAATTATAAATTCCTCTGTAAAATAAGTATTTGGTCACCTACAAACAAGCAAGATTTCTGGCTCTCACAGACCTGTAACTTCTTCTTTAAGAGGCTCCTCTGTCCTCCACTCGTTACCTGTATTAATGGCACCTTTTTGAACTCGTTATCAGTATAAAAGACACCTGTCCACAACCTCAAACAGTCATACTCCAAACTCCACTATGGCCAAGACCAAAGAGCTGTCAAAGGAGACCAGAGACAAAATTGTAGACCTGCACCAGGCTGGGAAAACTGAATCTGCAATAGGTAAGCAGCTTGGTGTGAAGAAATCAACTGTGGGAGCAATTATTAGAAAATGGAAGACATACAAGACCACTGCTAATCTCCCTCCATCTGGGGCTCCACGCAAGATCTCACCCCGTGGGGTCAAAATGATCACAAGAACGGTGAGCAAAAATCCCAGAACCACACGGGGGGACCTAGTGAATGACCTGCAGAGAGCTGGGACCAAAGTAACAGAGGCTACCATCAGTAACACACTACGCCGCCAGGGACATAAATCCTGCAGTTCCAGACGTGTCCCCCTGCTTAAGCCAGTACATGTCCAGGCCCGTCTGAAGTTTGCTAGAGGGCATTTGGATGATCCAGAAGAGGATTGGGAGAATGTCATATGGTCAGATGAAACCAAAATAGAACTTTTTGGTAAAAACTCAACTCGTTGTGTTTGGAGGAGAAAGAATGCAGAGTTGCCTCCAAAGAACACCATACCTACTGTGAAGCATGGGGGTGGAAACATCATGCTTTGGGGCTATTTTCTGCAAAGGGACCAGGACGACTGATCCGT
The DNA here is from genome assembly GCF_036324505.1 of Eleginops maclovinus. NCBI lineage: Eukaryota > Metazoa > Chordata > Actinopteri > Perciformes > Eleginopidae > Eleginops > Eleginops maclovinus. The sequence goes on from NC_086354.1 coordinate 10,184,739, forward strand.
GTAAAGGAAAGAATGAATGGGGCCATGTATCGTGAGATTTTGAGTGAAAACCTCCTTCCATCAGCAAGGGCACTGAAGATGAAGCGTGGCTGGGTCTTTCAGCATGACAATGATCCCAAACACACCGCCAGGGCAACGAAGGAGTGGCTTCGTAAGAAGCATTTCAAGGTCCTGGAGTGGCCTAGCCAGTCTCCAGATCTCAACCCCATAGAAAATCTTTGGAGGGAGTTGAAAGTCCGTGTTGCCCAGCGACAGCCCCAAAACATCACTGCTTTAGAGGAGAACTGCATGGAGGAATGGGCCAAAATACCAGCAACAGTGTGTGGAAACCTTGTGAAGACTTACAGAAAACGTTTGACCTCTGTCATTGCCAACAAAGGGTATATAACAAAGTATTGAAATGAACTTTTGTTATTGACCAAATACTTATTTTCCACAATCATTTGAAAATAAATTCATAAAAAATCCTACAATGTGACTTTCTGGATTTTCTTTTCTCATTCTGTCTCTCATAGTTGAGGTATACCTATGATAACAAATTACAGGCCTCTCTCATCTTTTTAAATGGGAGAACTTGCACAATTGGTGGCTGACTAAATACTTTTTTGCCCCACTGTATATACTGGGACTTCATCTAGCCCAAAGGGTCAGAGGCCATAGACTGCAGATTGACTAAAATGTTGCTCTTAATTCTTAGTGCTTACCTAGAGAATAAAACATTAAGAGGGTAAGACAATGTCTTATTGACCACAGGACAAGTGAAAACATGTTTATGCCGTTTGTAGCACCGCTATATCGTATTAACCAGACATTATTACTTATAACTGAACTATGAGGTAAATTGAGAATCCAAATCAGAAGTAACCCATCAGTCTTATTTCAAGTTAGAAGTTGGAGTGATGTATGGATCATTTAGTTGTCATATGAATGGTTTTCCCAATATTGCGGGTGTGGCTTAATGTAGCCCAGTGACACGATTGTGACCATACAGGATCATAACACTAAAATCTTGCACAACCACATTTAGATTAAACGTGCCCCCATTTTTGATCTGCCTTAGAACATTTAATGGATCATTTATTGACATTCATATAGAGTCAGCACAGATTTCAATCTGAATCATTTAATTCTGGAAAAGCATTATCTCCGTTTTTTTATGAAATTGGGAGAGCCTTATTCAATACAGTTGCATCTGTTTCTCTACACAAGTAATACCCAAAATGATAAAAACAGATTTCTGCCAATGTCTTTTTATCATTACTTCACAGCACATAAATAAGACACTCTCGACTGGACTGGAGTAGTCAGCCTAATTTAGCAGAACTCTCAGAAAAGCTAAGTGTCTGTTTAATTGCCACTTGGCTTGCACAGAAAGAGAAAACAGAGGCATTTTCAACACTAAGAAAGTATTTAAAAAGAAATAGCTCAACGTTACTTGAGTGATGAGAATAACAATTTGGAAAATGTATTGCATGTTTTAAAAAATGTGCTTTGTGAGGAAGGTTTCATGTGAATTTCTTTTTGATATTAAAGGATAACCTTGGAATTTTTCTAACATGGACACTTTTTTTCACGTATTTGACTATATTTTGAAATTGTTCCAGTAATAAGGAGCACTGCAGCAACAGAACAAGTAATATATGTTCTCTATTGAAGCACGGATGCTGGGCATTTGGGCAGTATGGTTAAATGAGAATGGTCCTTATGGTGACATATTTGCATATATAGTGTTTACTCGGGTCCAGCAGCCTCTCTTGGTTCTGGCACTGCCTTATTTAGAAATGAAGCACTGTTACCATTGTTTAAATATGGAAACACACAAGAACTGAATACCTATGTTGATATTTTTTAATCCTCTGGAAAGTAAATGGTTTCTAAAAATGTAAATCACAGAAATATAAAGTGTGTTTGTCACTGTTTGATTTTAAGACTTTTTGTCCTGCTTTTTTTTAACACATATTTGTCCCATTCAAAGTTTTGGTGACAATCAGAAAGATAATATGTTTTACATGGACACACTTTTGATCCACACATTCTGCACAGATATTTTGGTCTCACCGCCCCATAGTATGGTAATACAGTGCAAAAAAAACAAATCAGTAATAGGATTTACTGCATTCAAATTGTTAAAGGAGCAACTTGAGTGTTTCCCAGAAGGATAAGTTGGTAGGAGTAAAATTTTCATGTAACGAGTGTCTCTTCCCTGGTTTGTCTCAGTTGCTCGATCCACTCGGAGCCCTTCAGGGATTTACTGCTTCAAGCACCAACACTCAGGGAATGCAGCGCTAGTGGGCTTTTCTCTGTTTGGTCCAGTCACAGCTGAGATATATATATTGTTATTTTGTTTGAGTGCCTTAGACTTTTTTGTCGGCCTGCAGTCATGAAAAGTCCAAGGATGTTTTAGGATATTGCAGTTTGTTATATATCAGTGGTAAGCTTTTTTTTATTGACTTCAAAAACTGAATTGATATTGAAGTACTTACTTATTCTTAGCTCTTAAACTCATGAAAAATCTTTGTCTTTACCGCTCAACTTACACAATATGTTGTTTTGCTGTGCTTGAGAATATAAACAACATGATTAAGAAGTGTTTACGCATTCAAGCTCCTCTCTTTTTATTGTCGTCTGTGTCACAGTGATTAACCTAATCCGTGTCTCAAACTATGTCATGTTGTTTCCTTGAATTTGAGGAAAATTGGTCATGAAAGTCATTGGAAAGACCTTGATTTTGATTCTTAAGAAAGTGTGGGAATCCTGAAAAATAAAGGGCCGGAGGATGGGCAAACATTGTCCAGTAGCAAATACCACCCAAATTGCAACAATACAAGGACAGTTTAAAAGCAATGAATGTCTTTTCAAACTATTTACCACACTATTGTCATGCATATCTGATGGGTTGGAAACATGTACGCTGCCAGGGGGGGGAAATGGTACATTTCCTTTTTTTTGTTGTTGTTTGGAAATAAAGAGTCATTGTCTGAGCCTCTGACAGCACACAATGAGATGGGTTATTTTGAAGAAAATATAGTGTTTTTCACTCCACAGCAACCTATACTATTACACGGGTTCAACAATATATTGACCTAAAAATAAATGATACAATATGTGTTAATTTGCATGATGATTTAATAATTTATTATTCGCATGTATGCGTGATTTTGACATCCCCTATAACAAAACTCTGAATGAACACCAGTCTCGCTGGTATAGAAGGTTGTGCACCGGTTTTTAATTTTAAAGACTTAACCTATAGACGCTGATGAAAACCGTGTGAGGACATGTGCTAAAAATGAGTGATGACAGTAGCTGAGCAGCAGAGGTAAAGCTTGCAGCCAGAGCGATGATTGAGCTGTGATCAGTGGACGGTCGGTGGGACATTCATTCAGCTCTGTAATCCAGGTCCCTTCTCTCATTACCGGATCAAAAATGAAACCACATTCTGAAATGATTCTCCCGCGTGACCTTGAGCCGCACATCGTCTCCCACCACAATTTGTTTTTAGCAGCAATTGCGCCTAATCCGTCATGCAGTTACTTCGTGCTACATCAAAATGGCATGTAGGGGCCCAACACCTCATTTTTATCAATGTGGAGTACAGAGGGGAAGAAGGTGAAACAGAAAGGATGAAATGGACTGGATGAAAGTGAGCAGGGTGGGAGATGAACTGGCGTAGTATGAATATTGAATGTGTAATGCAATTTCCTTCATCTTTGCATGTGTGTCCTCACAGTGAAAGGGATATCTGTGCCAGAAAAGATACATAAGAGACCCAGATGATCCCACTACTCCAGCGTTACACCTGCACCACATCCTGTTGTGAATAATTACGACTGATTGTACTCTCTTAACCTTTCTTTTCCATTTGAGATTGCATCTTTAATTCATGCACCGTTCACTTGAACATTTCCTCAAGGATTTCCTATCAGGTCTCCTGTGTAATCAAGTGAAAACAGTATTTTTGTATGTAGGCAGAGGACTATAAGAAAATGTCATGTCAGGGTTATACTGACCAGAATAATTGAGATTCATGCTTTTATAATGATAATCATCAACATGTGTTCAACTCTTGAAATTGCACAAAATCTAATAGAATTGCTTTACATTTTGTTAAAAATCACATATATTGCATCACACAGGTATCACACAAATCACACAAATATCATAAGGTCTCCCTGCATAAAAAGGTTACATAATAGCAACATTTTGTGAGTTTGTTGTATGTGTTAAATTGAATTGGTGAACATTGTGAAGACCATATGAGCTAATATCATTTAATGCAGCACACCGCTACGATTAAGTGTGGCCTCAAAGGGTTGCTTGCGTGCAGACGTTTGAATATTCCTGTCACTGATTTGTCTTTTCTTTAAGTGCTCTTGCTGTGACTGGTCCACAAATATGCATTCATTGAAATTACTTTAAGCAGGGGAATATCATTTTTATTAATGATATTCTTATGCAACTCCCTAGTCATTTATTTGAAATGTAATTAAACTCACCTCTGACACAACCCAACAAAATTGATAAACTATACTCACTTTCATTATTTAACTTTTTCCTCCACACGATATAAATCAATGGTAACCTTTTCAACATTTGTCTATGCCTTCATTGATCTGCCTTAAGGTCAACACTAGGATATAATGATGTAACAGCAAACACATAGCTGCCATTGAAGCCATCAGTCTTCATTAAAGAATATTTTTTATTTAAAAGAAATGTTAGAGAGCATATGTCAAAGTAACTTGTAAAAACATGATCCAAGATGAATTACTTCTAGAAGCAAGCTTGCAAAAGTTTTACACACACACACACACACACACACACACACACACACACACACACACACACACACACACACACACACACACACACACCCCTCTGAAGCCTCAGATGTTGGACGCCATAGGGTTTGTGTGGGTATTTCTGGCCCGAGAGGTGATATTTACAATTAACACTCTGCATGCTGCTGCAGAGATGCACAGACCAGTAGGAGGTGGGATAGCAAACAAAAAACAAGCTGAAATAACCACAGGAAGTCCTGGGAGAGACAGAAATGCATTAAAAAGTTATTCAAAAGTAACATAAGCCATCGTTATCTGTAAGAAAAAACAATGTGATGGAGAAAGAACATGCCACTCTTTATTTCTATTTAAGCATCCTGAGGTGTGGTGCGATTTGATGTCTGAACTGAAAGGAGCAAGGTGGTTTGTTGCAATGGATTTATTAAAAATCATTGTCTGCTGCCCAATAGTAAACCAGGAGAGGTTTCAATCATTTGATCCTTTAATAGTTACATTAGCTCTAAGTTAACCTCAAGACTTGCTCGATGTTTCGTGCTGTTAGGGCCAAGCTATCTATGCTATCTTTTACTGTCACAAACTCTAACAATGGGTTACTTGTTAAACCAGTCCCTTGTGTGGAATACAGATGATGTGAGTTTAAACATTTTGGATTTGGTTATATGCTTCAATGTTCAAAGAGGTCTTTATTTTTGTCATACTGCCTTTGCTGTAGCACCTCTTTTCACCCTCTGTCTAAAAGAAGAGCCCATTCTGCTCTGATTGATCGGCTGGCTGGCTCTGTCTTGATTGGTCAACCGCTTAGAGATGTCCTGCCACTTCAGCTGATCAAGGCCAGCAGAAGCGTGAGTGTTACGAATTGATGACACAATGTCGCAGAAGTGAACAAAGGAGTCTAATAGAGGTATGTCAGGAAGGGGGGAGAAAAACTCCCTCTGGAGGGACCTTTGGGATTTTAACCTTTTCAGACCAATTACAAGCACAAAAACCTATACACCAAAGGAAAAGTAAAAGCCCAAAAAGCATAATTGGTCCCATTAAAAGCATCTATCTATCTGATCAAGCTGAGCTGTGTAACAAAGAATAAACCCACATAAATGATGTCCCTTAAGGCCAACCCACAAATATAGAAATGTTTGTCCAGTGGAACGCTTTGCTGTAGTTTAAAAACGTATAAGCAGAAAAGAAAATGACTCAGAGAATGAACTTTGCTACTTTTGCCATTTGAACCTTTACAAAAAGAAAATGTTCCTCATCTGTCACTTGCACAGTCAAACGCCCAAATGCACAAACCCACACTCTTACAGACTACAGGTCAGCTCATGTAGCCACAACTGTCACTTTGCTTTCACAAGTCATCGGTTACTGATGGGCAACAGACCCTGCTCCTCCACACTGCACTGACTGCTTCTACAGCCGTTATATGCGAATCACACCATGTTTGCATTTATTACAGTCAGGTTGTACCAGGTCAAGTATTACTTGTTAATGTCAGGCGTTAAAATCCACCGTGAAAAGGGAAACTCCCCATTAGTTCTCTGCTATTGATACATGTAATTAGATTCTCAGCTCCTCTCGTCGGTGCTGGATGTCGATACCAATAAAGCTAATTGCAAACAGGGCAGTGTGTTTGCTTATAATACATTAACATCAACAGTTTTACAATACACAAGCTGGCACGGTTTCCAAGTTGTTCAGTGAGTGCAAATGAGCATTAGCTTATTACAACAAAATGTTTGTCCATCTCTTTTTCTTTTATATTCCCATATCCTTCCTGTTCAAGTCAACCTTCTTCTTTTAAACATCTAGCAACAAGAGCACATGTCACCCACCCATAGTTCACTTATTAAAGAATAGAAATTCTACTTCAAATCGCCCACTTGTCGAAGATACATATGTTTAGTCAGGATCCATTGGCATCAATTGAAAACGCACTGGGTAGCCATGTGTGCCAAATGATGGAGATTGCCACTTGCTTTAATGGTAAATGGACTGTATGTATGTAGCTCTTTAGGACCCCTCAAAGCACTCAACAATCTACAAGTCATCATTCACCCATTCACACATCATTCATACAGAATGAATACATGTACTCAAGTAAGCTAACATTTACATTCACACACCGTTGGCCATGCCATCGGGAGCAACTAAGGTTGAGTATCTTGCCCAAGGATACATCGACATGTTGACGGTAAGGGCTGGGATTGAGCCCACAACCTCATGGTCGAAAGACGACTGAACTACCTCACAGCCACTACAACAATGTTGTGAAGGTAGCCTTTGCAACAAATTGTAAAAGTCATGTTTCTTTAAACCATCTGTCCACCAAACAGCCTCCTTACAAGTAAAACTAAGAAAAGATGGTTGAAAATGTTGCTAACAAACCACTGACAATTGTCAATTATAAAGTTATTTGTTTTGTCAATAAACACTACCCATATCTTAGTTATTCCCTTTATTACTAAGAGACTAAATGAAAAAGATAAATAAATGGCCTCTAGCCATTTTGACTTGGCGTTTAAGTATTCCACTGTTGAAATTACAACAATATATTATTGTAAATAAAATAATAATAAAGCATAGTTTGCAGTAGCTCTTGGTCCACCATCTAAGACAAAATACCATTGCTAGATGTTATATCTGTGTTTCCTGTTGGGTTGTTTATCCCAATCATATTCAGCAAAGAGAACTTAACAAATTAATGATGTAAACAACTCAATAAAAGCATTGAAACAAGGGATTTTCAGTTGTTCTAAACTGAAAACTGAATTCCTCTTGTTTATATGTTTTGCCTGTTTTATTTTGAAAGACGTCGCTCCTGGTGTCATGCATGCTTTTCATTCACTGCTTTTAGGTCTTCCCTCCCATTTTAATTGTCTGCCTGGTTTAATCAGTTTCACCTGTCCCTTATTAGATCTGCAGCCAACTTCCGTGCTGTCCACCTGTACTTCCTCACTTCATCTGAGTAGTTTGTATTCAATTGAAGTGTTGTGCTGTTAAAGGTCCTGAAGTCACCTGCAATTGTGTCTAACGGCTCCACTTTTCCTGACAATGCTCCCCTAATGCTAACTAGGCCTATTGGGTTTAGCATATCTACTTGCAACACATGACTCACATTTACGAGGATTACTAGCAGAGAGAGGCAACTGAAGCAAGAGCTGCTCTCTGGATAGCCTTAACACACACCTGCCTTCATGTACAGATATACACACAACCGGACGTTAAATAATTTGGTTATCAGTCACGAAAATGCCCTCATCTAATTCTTACTCACTTTAATAAAACGCACCTTGAAACTTTATTTTGCAATATTAAATTGTAAAAAAGTACTTCCGTAACAAATGGCTTGAACATAAATTAATATATGTACAAAACAGCAGACAGAGCACCAGGGAAAGGTATATTCTTTCACTCACATTACTTGCGAATACAGCATACTATTCTTCCCCCTCTTTTTGAGGCCAGAGCTCTTCACGGGAAATTAAAAAATAATGTTTTACTGATAATGAATAGGACTTTTATTCAATTTCAAACTCTTGACATTTTTTTCATTACTTATTGAATTCCAACCCTCTCAACAGATATCCTCTTTAAAAAGTAATATGGAAAATCAAACATGCCAAGAAGAAGATTGTGTTCTCGGGTGATGTCGCCTTCTGGCTAACTTTCATATTGAAATATCTCCTCACTTGTCTCTAACTTGCCTAATATTCGAAGGTACATTAAATGACTGAAATATTCTCTTCTTAAAGTTTTGATCTACTACTCTGCTGCTGCTGCTTTAGGCTTCAATTTAGATGTTTAATGAAGAAAATGGGAAACAGCGAAAGAAAAGATAGGGATAGAATTCATAAATTATTTTAACGCAGTGAGTTACTAGTTGTTACAAGTAAAAATACACACCAACACACACATACACACACAAATATACAGGCTCACAACCAGTGATGTCGGTAATCTGAGCACTTTTTTCAATAACAAGTAATCTAATGCGTTAGCTACTATTTGCAAACCAGTAATCAGATTAAAGTTACTTATCCAAGTCACTGTGCGTTATTATTTTTGTCATTTTCCTTAGTAAAAAGATATATGTTTGCTTTCTTCTTGCATCTCGGCGAGTGACGGCTATGCGACAATTAAGTCACGTTTTCAGCATGAAGACCACTCACGTGTAATACCACGCAGCGACACAAACGTAAACAACAATGGAGGGGGGCGAGACATGCGCGTTTTCTAGCTGGAAATACAGTCACTATTTTGAGTTTTTTGAGTCAGCTAAAGACGACAATATTAAGGTTCGTTGTACACTGTGCTGGAGACAAAGTGCTATCTAGCTTCAAAACCACTACGTTAAATATTAAGAAACATTCGGGAGTCGCAGCACCGCACAGTCAAACTTACAGAGCAGGTCCCACCAGGTGGTGCGAAGCAGAGAGCTGCGACTAAAGCAGGAGGTCTCCCACCACCCAAACAACAAAAGCTGGACTTCAGTGCAAAACCAGTAAGTGGGGGAAAGTTGAAGAAGTTGGTCGGGCAGTATTTTTTTGGACAGAGGCAGTGGGTGTTGTCGACTGCTACTGAACGAAGTAAGTTGTAATCTAACTTAGTTACTTTTAAAATCAAGTAGCCTACTCAGTAAAGTAACTAAGCTACTTTTTAAAGGAGTAATCAGATTTCTTTTTCAAATTAACTGTGGCAACACTGCTCACAACAAATCACATCTGGGAGCTGATAAAGGTGTTGCAGCGGTGTAGGAAGAAGGCGGTAGGATATTAAAGGACCCCCATCACCCCAGCAACATCTGTTCTGTCTGCTGCCGTCTGGCAGACGGTACCGCAGCATCCGACCAAGACCACCAGACTCAGAGACAGTTTTATACCACAGGCTATAAGACTACTGAACTCCTGAGCTGTGTGAATGTCTACTCACATCTGTTTATAGTACACACATACATATATATATTTATATATTATACACATCTGCCATACATATCTGTTTATAGTACAACATATCTATATATTATACATATCTGTTTATAGTACACATATCTATATATTGTACATATCTGCCATATACATCTGTTATACATAATATATGCCATCTGTCCATACCTCCTCATTCCACAGAGTAAAGTATTTAAATACTTTCAATGTACTCCACATATGTATATATTTCACATCCTCAAATCTGTATTGCTGATATTGTAAATATTCTTCTCTCTTTTTCACTATTTTATTTATCTTTTATGGGAGTTTATAGGAACAAGTGATATTCACAACTTATTCAAACCCATTGCAGAACTTCATAAATATGAAGTGTCAAACACATTGCTTTTTTCAATGTTAATAAAAGATCCTTGAGGATGAGGTCCCAAAGAAAAACTTGTATTCAATGTTACAATATTTCAATGTTACATAACATAACATAACATAGCATACTTCCACTGCCTCATGCTGTTATATGGGGAGCTCTTTCTATGAATTGTAATAATCTCACTCCCATTTTTGAGATTTCAACTGTTTCTAACAAGTTGCCTGTTTTAATGTCTAGTTTTGTGAACACAGCACAGTCGCCCTTGGCTTTAACATAATTTGAAGTTGGTTCCCAACTCTCAGTGAAATGTGATCGTTGATGTCAAAGTAGCTCTCATGATGTTGAAGACAGTTTAATATAGAGCAACTCCACATTAACAACTATCGTCCATCATAGTCAGCTTCATTTAATAGCTTACAGTGGAGACTATATTGTTTTATTGCAGAGTACTCAGTCAAACTAGGAAGAACAAGTTGTAAGATGTAGGCTAGTGGAGGTTGTGGTGAATGTCATGTAAAGCCTTTATGATTAAAAACCAGGGCATACAATAGAAGAGCATCATACATATAAAGTCTTAACTGATCGGTCTGCAAAAAGCTTTCAGTTATTTTTTTTATAGTAACATTACATGCTCACAACATACTCGAGAATAATGCACGATAATATACAGTAATATGCAAATCACTGGCAGTGGTTGAAACATTTCCACTACAGTAAGATGAAGTGCCAAGTTTTATGGGTTTCTCATTCAAAGAGTATTATGATTAGAACCTGCACTCCCACACACACATTTAAATTCCTATTTATAATGGATTATAGGGTACTCAATGTAAATCCCAGTAATCTCCAGCTTCCTCTTGTTCCAAGTATGTTCATGGGGGTACGGCTGTGCCTTGTAACACTTATCATGCAAAGAAATTACAGCCATTTTGATTTGTCATATCCTGAAGACAGAAAAGCACAGCAGGAAAGTGATCATTAGCACTACTAATGATGGCTCCTCTTTGAAGAGTCAGCATGTAATAAGGCCTTGGCAAATCCTGTTCTCAATTTCGTTCATTATTTAAAAATATTGATTTGTTTATAATCCCTGTGTATTTTGTTTTGCCACTGAAACTGACGTTTTGCACATAACAACTGCTTTTTGAATAGGACTCTGTCATTGCTGTGAAAACAAAAAATCACCATCTCAAATGTTCTTCCCACACTAGTTTTATAGACAAAATGGACTTAATAAATACGAAACTTCGCCAAAAAACTCCAAAATTATGTTATGCGTAAAGGCATATTTTTCTTGTTTACTTGGGGATAAGAAGACCTTAAAGTTGTATTTTAATAATTAGACGGCACATTTTTATACTGATAGGAGGAGGGGGATGCTTTCGTTTGGCTATCTTTTTGGCTAGCACTCCTTTCGATAAGATCTGCTGAACTCAATATGCTGGCAATGGGTAAATATCCACAATAAACAATGCAGTTGTTTAATGTCATGGCTACATACATTCTATTCAATACAAAAAACTGCAGCTAATGTGTTTATATTAAAAGAAATACAATAAACCGTTTCATCATTGATATTGCAGAAGATCAGCAATTAAATCTTAATAAGCTAATAAAATGCAGACATATCATGGAAACTGCGGAAAGCACATTCCTAAATCAATTATTTATTTATCTGACAAACACCGTTCCAAATAAATATTTAACACACACAAAAAAAAGGTCCAAGGACACAAATGTGATCAGAAATGGTCAAGCATAAAAAAGACACCTAGCAGGTTGAGTTATGTTCAAAGTATTTGGAGTTGAATGTTTTTGTGTGTATGGGGTGGATGTGGGTGCTGTAGTAGCTTTGGGAAAATGTTATCCAAAAGTTTATAAAGTTCAAGAGCAATAGTGAGAAAGTCTCCTAAAAAAAAACACAAACAGGCAGGAAAGCTGAATTCATGTTGAATGAATTCTGAATGTAGTAAAAGTTTAATGGCCCACCAAAATAAGCCATTAATTTTACACTAGATGGTAGTGCTCTTCACCTCACCTAAGCTGAACTACATTGCTATTCAGATAGTGTTTTGTGTTTGTCCTAGCCATTAGCAGCGGTACAGGGGAATAAGTCAGGGTTACGTTGTTGTACCTTCACAGTTCTGCATAGAACAAGCAAAGCCTCTTGAGCATTTATAAAAAATAACATAAAACTTGTCTCCCATTCTGACCATGAGCTGGCCAGGACGTTACCCAGGCAACGTGTCATGTTATCTAGGATATTTGACTTCTTTTCCCAGTAAAGTCGCCCCCGACTGGCCATTAGCAAGAATGCAGGTTTAAGTCAAGCAGTGTTTTCTTCACGTTTCAGAACCCTAGGTGGCCATTGGACTATCACTTTGTTGCCTGAAAAATAAAGATTAGTTTCAAGAGTTCTGCCACCCAACAGTATCAGGTCGTGTCAGGTTCAGTTTAGTTATGTTCACATGGTACAGGTACATTTACAATGCCCAGTTGGAAGAGAGACAGTGTTTAAGCAATGAATTGGACTAACATGATGATCTAACATTCATTATAGCCTGTCTTATAACAATAGCCTCAATAGAGATAATAGAGTAGTGTATTATTTACATGCTACATGCTTTGCCCAAGAATCCATTGGCTCAAGGGCTCACATGGCAGTGGGTAGCTGCAAAGACAAAGCCAAAACACAACCATCCTCAGACTGGGCTGGTTAATCATTAGCAACTCCAACTATCAACATTGTTTCTGCCAGAGAAAACATCTTGTTCACCGACAATGCTGTTACCAATCCACATCGCTACCATAGGAAATCTGCCTTTCTCTTAGCTAAAATCAATGGAGACCATCATGTTTATGTGATCTACCCAAAACATTCATCAACAATGATCTGCACCAGGCTCTAACAAGACATGAACCATTTTAAGGCTCCAACATATTGGAGTATTTAAGGAGTCCTCACTGTGTCTACAAGATAAGCAGTGCCATAGTGGCTCTCCCTCAGAGGCCTCTATAATTCAATCGGTTAAACCTTCAGAGAGTGTGAGTCTGATACACTCTCTTCTGTGGAAATCAGTAGGGGTAATTGCCTTTAGCAAGTGTTTGAACTCCCAGACACTGGAGACAAGGCTTTGTTCTTGTTGCTGTTCACCACACTGAAGGCCTACTTTTAGCATTTTGACCCTAGACGATGGGATGAAATGCCTTTGGCGTGTGTGTGTGTGTGTGTGTGTGTGTGTGTGTGTGTGTGTGTGTGTGTGTGTGTGTGTGTGTGTGTGTGTGTGTGTGTGTGTGTGTGTGTGTGTGTGTGTGTGTGTGTGTGTGTGTGTGTGTGTGTGTGTGTGTGTGTGTGTGTGTGTGTGTGTTTGTACTTGCCAGAAGGTGAGGACCAGAACATGTTTTTAACCAACAGAGTGAGGCCACATTCGGAGAGTGTAGACATTTTGACTTGTCCTTATTTGTTCAATGGCTGTTTGAGGTTTGGACTACTTTGTGCAGTTTTATGTCCTACAATGTCCTCATGACTAACATACGCAAACAAGTTCCTCTTCTCAATCTGTCTCTGACCTTTTTATATTTCAATCTCTTTCACACCAAAAAAAGTCCTCTGAAGGGCTGCAGGACAAGAAGTGAGCTTTGACGTATAACTACCTCACATGTTAGAGAAAAAACAGCAATACAAAGGGTTCAAGCACCATCAACCACAAGCCTGTGTGTTGATGTATGTGTGTATTTTTCCCCTGATTAACTGTGTGTTTACAGAGCCTCATCCATCTGTGTGAGAGTCTGCATCAATGTTTAGCTAGGGGAAAGACATTTGAATTTTTACAAAGGAGCAAGTCCCAAATGCTCATTTAAATTCCCTAAGTGCTCTCTGTGTACTCACGTTCCCATCTGGCATTTGTTATGAGCGGGATCCTAGTCCTCCAACGACATTCCTTTACATCACGGATTGAAAAGAAGGAAGGGAAAATGGAGACAACATTTGATCACTAGCTGTAGCTCTGAATAATGAAAAGGATAATGCAAAATTGTAATACTTTAAATCAATGTCAACAAATTTAAAAACAAAAGAAGTGCTGTCTGTGTGCTTGTGTACCATAAACTACCACTACACTGTTTTGTGCAATGACTAGATATGAACCATGAACTCGTCAATCTGTCATACAAAGCAATGTTAACAAGGACCTAGCCCCTAGCAACAAGAAGTTGACCTAGAATTAAAATAATAACTTATTCCAAACTAATGAACGCGGGTAGTGTTGATTATTTAAGAGTTATCCAATGAATCGTAATTACTATTTAACAACTCCAGTGGGGTTTGTAAAAAGAGCAGTGGCTGTGCCAGTGAAGAAGGTGGAATCAGAATAATTTTATTCGTCCCACAGAGGGGAAATTTGCATTTGTTACAGCAAAAAGAGCCAATGATTTATTAACCAAGATAATGAATATAAAAAGATAAATATTACACAATTTACAAAATACACATCCTATAACTGTTTTAGGAGCTCTAAAGTAATCCTAAAATAATACATCATGGGTCCAATGCAAACCGGAACTGGTAATCGCTAATTCACTTCTTCCACTTGTTTTCAATTATCCCCTAGGGGGAGCACTGCAGACAAAAGGGAATATGAAGATATGCAACTTTTGTGTCTTTAAACAGTCAGATTGCTTCTGTGCTTAGTTATTAAAGGAGGGAATGTAGGTTTTGCATCAAAATAAGTGTCACAGCTGAAAAACTGGGTGATGAAGCTCATGCAATATGTGTTTATAACCATTTCTATTTAGAGACAAACATATGGGCGAATGTAATGGAAATGTGTGCAGGACAGTAGCAAGAAAGATTTCTGTTTAGGGTCACAAAAAACTGCACTGTTGCAGTAAATATCACCCAGATGCTATATAAGATCAATAATGAAGTTTACTTATGTAATCATCAACAATTATCAAGCTTTAGGTGTATCAACAATAAATGTACTTTAAAGAGACAGATTTAAGAATGATTCAAATCCTTCAATATCCTGCCTTTAAGTCTCTACAAAGAGAAATATTCCAAAATGCAATTTTGGAATATTATTATAACTCATTAGAGTCTCTATGCTGTTAACAGCCCACATTCAAACTCCAGCTTGTTTACTTTCTCTAAGGTTTGTTTGAGAAAAATACATATTTTGCTTACCCTTTGAAGAAGGAATTTTAATAAACTTGTCAAACTGCATCCGTCACGAAGAGAGTAACAGAGTTAACTCCCACAGTTTGTGTGTACACTGGCCCTAACTGATCCCCTGCGGTGTCAAGAGGGAGAGGCGGAGAGAGACAGATGGAGAGAGAGCAAAGGGAAAGGGGGGAGAGAAGAAAAGGTTTCAAAAGGAAGAAACATTCAGGTGTTTAGAGACCGGCAGCTGAGAGTCACTTACAGCTACCATTGAGTTTCTAATCATGAATAAGGTTTCTTGTGTTCTGTCCATCAATCAGCATGACATAACTGTTACATAAAACGGGAGTTTCTGACATTTTTGAAGGTTCGGTTTCCAACTGTTTCACTTGGGTCAGAAAGTAATAATCTATCCCTACTGTGTCTGGTTTTTTACAACAAATGGACACTGATACATACTGACATTATAAAATGCTGTTGGCTTTTAGATAACAATTACCTTTTGCCTATTTATAAAGTTCATTGAAGTTGTGTCTGAGGAAAGCAAGTCCATCATTTGCTCTTTTTTGGTATCCTTCAATCTATTGCATTACCTACAACCATCTGAGAAGCCGTCATTGAAAACTATTACAAACAATCAGGCACTTGGCAAAAACTTGGCAGGTGATTAAAAGCATCACCTGTCAGTCAAACCAAATCCAGTTCCTAAAAGAGTGAAAACAATTGGAAAAAGTCTTCAGTTATGATTCCAGTTTTTATGTAGAATCTATGCTAACCTCTCTAGGAGCTGTCACCTAACCAAAACAAGCTGTTGCTGCCAGAAGCTCCTCACTGGACGTTGGGAAAGGTCTGAACGCGGAAAGGTCTGGATGCTGGCAGTCTGGAAAGAAGCCATTACTTGACGCATAAGAAGATACATTTTTTGTAATGTTGTGATCCCACGATTCTCACCTGATCCATTGATATTTCTGGGATATACCTGTCACGAAAGGTGAGGTTTCCACCAACTCTTCAGAAAGAAATCTGGTAATTGCTTACTAGCTAACTATCTAAACCTAAACAGTCTGTCTGTGCTTGGCAGCTTAATAGGCAGTTTACAGTGGGTTAATCGCAGTTCTACAAAATACTCCCTGCATACTGCAGGTAGATAGGTGGCTGACTAGAGTGATGAAGCTAATTCAAACAGTGAAAATGCCATGAAAAGCAAACAGAGAGCTAATGTGTTTTTGGTTGATAAAGAAAACCTTTTTACATTGCGAATAGTAATTGATTTCATAATTTAAATCAAAGACTACACAATAAAGTCTTGTCAAATGGCAACGTCATAGTTAAAGAAAACTCACTGTTGATTTCTAGCTCTAAACTAGCCAGAGGACAAAAACATATTTTCCCTCTATTTAATTACCCAAACAGAGATGCTGACCCATTTAAGAAAAGTAAACCAAAAATGGACAGGACAATTGAGCATTGTGGATAAGAGAACTGCGCTGTTCTCTTCAGTTATTGGAACTGTCATGTTTATGTTCCCTGCACTTCAATCTGGTCGAAAATGTGTTGCTTGATTGCCAAGTCTTTGATTCTCAGATCCTGAGACTCTGCTAAAGTGTTTGCCCAGCGGAATAGAAAGGTAAACTATTCCCATTAATTCCCATATGTCTTCTTTCTGGTGTACTGATCATCAGGTGTGAAGCCTGGGGACTGCATCGGCCCTTGAAAGACAGATTTTATCCTTAAAATGGGGTACTAATGTTTGACTTAATCTGCGTCATTTCTACATAATATTTAGCTGCATCATGTCAACTCGTAATAAAGTATTTAATTGACAGAAGAAAATAAACCATAATAGATCTCAAGCTGGGAGAAAACATTTATTTATTCATTAGTTATTCATGTCTTCATAACAGCTCACAAATCTCCATTTGCCAAATCACATTAGCTAGTAGCATCCAGCAGGTGGCCTAAGCTCCCAAGAGAAGCAAATTATACAGCAAGCATCCAAATATGTTTCATTATATTTATTTTTAACATAAGAATATATATGATATTAATTGACTCTCTGGAGATGTTTTCAAAACATTCCAACTTCCAAAGTTTCAAAGAAAGACTGAACAAATTGTTGTAAATGCTAGGATCTTCTCCCAGGTGAGTCATTGTGTGCAACAATCATACTTCAAAAGTTCTATGTTATTGTAATGTTAAAATTATGCGGTTCAACATTTGGATTATTTAATTTCCTCTTGATTCTAAAATTTAAAAACACTACAGTTAGATTTAGAGCAACATTGTGTGCTATTGATTGTAGAATTACAAGCTCATTAGCATATACAACAGTTTACCTATTTGGAGGCTGAGACAGTATTTAAGAAGTAATAAATACAAATATATATCACATGTTCTGTTTAAAAAGATATATTAGCCCAATTCATGTCATAAAGTATACATTTAAGCTAATACACAGTGTTTGCTTTTTTAAGACATACAGTGTGGTATCGAAAATCCAATATTGATAATCAAATATTTCCAAAAATAACAGTGTGCATTAATTAAATTGCTAAATTGATCAATACACCTTCGTCTTTGCATCTCCTAACTAAGCACCCAGGAAGTGTGCCGGATGTTGATGCAAATCGTTGTAGTGGCCAAACGGTGGTATTACAACTTATTTGTCGGTCCGTGACGTAATTTTACAAAATCTCCGACCTACACAGTATGAAATCATTAGTCTTGTAAAGTATGCTGAAAGCAAACATAAAGTTATTTTTTCTCACCATTCCTTAAAACGAGACAAAGCGGGAGATCACAAAGTGAAGGCTGTTAGAAATAATCAATATATTGGAGCAGAACTTTAAAAGATAATTCACTGTTTCTGGACGGATCATATTTGTCCACTTCCGGTAGTATTACCGGATGTTGTTTTTAGCCTCAGATAGCATAAAGCTAATATTGTATTGTATATATGAGTAGAGGGAGAAGGACCAGTGGAGTTACATACTAAACACACCGCCTCTACCTCTCACTCATTGATGCTGCAATGATACTGTTGCCTGTTTAATAACTGATAAACCTCAGAAGAATTGCATAATAGAATATTGTAGTTGAGAGCTCCAGGATTTCGCTAATAAAATGGTGACGGTGACGTCATAAGAAGACCCGCCCCCGACGACGTCAGCCTATAGAAGAGTCCGGAGAACCCCATGTGACAAGCGGCCAACAGGATCCAGCCCCGCGCTACCAACCAATGAGAGGACGAGAGCGGAGCGCGTCTTATTTTGTAGTTGTTTATTGTATGGTCGGAAAGGGGTGGTTCTATAAAACATGTTTGTATTCAGAGGCGGCTGGCCCATAGGGGGCGCTGGGGCTCTGCCCCACCAGCTGTTGAGGGGAAAAAATATTTTTTGCATATTTTGTTTAAATCAATGTCAGTTTTACTTAATAGTGTGTGTGCCTACATGCAATTTAAATCATTTAAACAACATTTCCACCAACTAACACTCATTAAACAGTGAATTTCCACTGACAGACAGTGTATCATTCTCTCATGGGGCGATCGGCAAAGTGCCCCTGACCGGCAGCTAAACAGCCAATCCGGTTATGGTTGCTAGGGGGAAATTATGAATAATTGGCCTATCAACGTCGCCAAATTTAACGCCGGTGGGGCGCTGGAAATTTAGCCCCAACTGCTACGTAAAATGCGTGAAGGTTTAGGATTGCTGTAGCTACATAAGGAGCCAGCGATATTTTTTTTTCGTAGTGCGACTCCCAGACTCTGTCCTACCCTACGTGGGGAAAAAATACGCGCGACGACGAAGAGAGATGATGGCGATGTAATATGTAATAATATTATAGTATGTAATTGTAATATAGTTGTGGAGAATGCTTTGTTGTTTCTCTCAGGCTGTGACATGCAATGACAACTGTATGGCACTGATTCTGTTTTCTCCAAGTAAATGCATTTTTCCTTGAGAGAGGGTATTAAAATAATCTGTTTATGTAAAAAATTTTGAAAATAACTTGGTTCTAAATTCTTTGTATATGTTACATTTTAATAGGAAAGTTCTGTTTCATTCTCTCTTCTCAACCCACACTCACTCATTCACTCACTCACTGTTGATTTGTATAGATTCAGCTGAAATCATACCCTTGTTGTTAATTTATCCCTTGATTGTATTGTATAGTATTTGATAGCATAAAGTCTAATATAGCTGTAAATTGTTACTTTTTCTGTGAAGCTGGAAACTGTGAAATTAAATTATGATTGTGGAACTGTAGTCATTTTCCGACTGTTCATTTGAATGCTTATGCTAGATTAGGCAGGGAAATCTGTTGGCACACTAGCCCCACCAAGATTTTTTTTCACCAGCCGCCACTGTTTGTATTGTAGAACCGAGCTCTCTTTTGTTCCAAACCGCCAGACACTAACTACTGATGAGCTCCACTCAGTCAGTGGCCTGTGGACGCGTGTCCCGGGCTATTGAGCCACAGCTGTGAAACTTTTGTAAAACCTACTGCTGCATCCATTATTAAACACTCCTTTTATAACTTTTAAGGGAGGTTTGCTTTCTTTCTTTTAAACCGACTCCTAGGCTTCGAATAAACGAACATTTCTTACAAGGCTTAAGGAAAACTCTATTGAAAGAATGGGGTCCCGCCTCCAATACTGTATCCAGTTCTCTTTATACATCAATGCTCCTAACTGATGTTTCAAAGAATGTGCCCATAGCAAAAAAAGATCTCAACTTAACCAAAGCTAGTAGGATAGGTTTTCTCAATAAGTTACTAAAACTAGAACAAAATGAGATACACATCATAGATACATAAAAAAAAAAAAAGGTTTTAAAGAAATCTTGACTTCAGTCAAGTAAAGATAAAGAACTTCTGCTACCCTAAAGCAAACCTTCACTTTGACATATAAGATAGGGACTGAGTCAAAGACGTCAGAGAAATCAAAAATTATGTACAAACAGGTACTACAATTATTTTTGCGTTGATATCAAGGATGACTTGTGACATTTGAGCTGTCACGTTAAAAACATAAAAAAGGGATCTAATATTAGTTTTAGGTTTCAAGACTTAGCCCTACTCATAACATATTGTTAGATTTTGACAGGACAAATTACTTAGCTCATTTATATCTCCTTGATCCTTTTAATTTATTTGATTTGTTCTAAGCATTATATTATGTCTCGTCAAATTTGTTAGTCATGTTTATATTATGTCATGTCTTGTTTAGTTTCAGGTGTTGGTCCTGTACGTTTTAGTTTAGTCAAGTCACTCATGTCCAGTCCTGTTATGCACTTCCTGTTTTATTTTGAAATGTTTTCCCTCTGTTGTGTCATGTGTTTTACTTTCTGTCTTTGTGTTATGTCTCGTCAAATCTGTTAGTTATGTTTATTTATTATGTCTGTCATTTCATGTTTAAGCAACTATTTATGTCATACCAAGTGAGGTGTTCACGTATTCCCGTCATGTCATGTCTAGTCAAGCCCCTGTGCTTCATGTTGTGTCTCGTTTTCCATTTCCTGTTTTATTTTGTACTTACCTTGTTTCTCATTGCAGGCCCTGTTACTTTCTGTCTTTGTGTGTTTTCCCGCCATTGTCAGCGTCTGCCCCGCCCCACCCCTGATTGTTGTCACCTGTTGCCCTCATGTTTCTGCCTCCCCTCCCCAGCTGTGGCTTGTGTTGTGATTAGTGTCTCAGTATTTAGTCCTGCTTTCCCTTGTGTTCTCTGTCAGTTCGTTTTCGTCTTACATGTGTTCAAGTCAAGTGTTTTTCATGTCCTGGATTATCGTCTTTCATGTGTTCAAGTCAAGTGTTTTTCATGTCCTGGATTATCGTCATCATGTGTTCAAGTCAAGTGTTTTTCATGCCCTGGACTTTACCTAACTTTGGATTTTTGTAAAACAGCTTTGGAATAAAGCTCGCCTTTTGTTTGTACCCATACCTGCCTCCCTTGTTGCTGCACTTGGGTCCTATTTCCCCAAACCCTGACAGAAAGAACTGACCAAAGATGGACCCAGCAGCTGAGCTACATGAGGTGAAATACAGATTAATTTGCCTAAAGAATTGGTCTCGATATGCCTCAAGTAAAGAGGAGAGCCAGTGTATCTTGGCCATGGCGCACCAAGAAGTGACATCAAGGCCCTGGTTAAGGGGCTCATTTCCGGATTGGGAAAAAGACTTTATAGGTGATTATGCGAACGTACCTGATTCCCGGCCTGCTAGCTCCAGGCATGCTAGCCCTCAGGCCGTTCCCAACGAAGCTCCTCTTGTGAACCCCTTTTTGGGATCCCGCCTGGCCTTTGGTGGCCCGCGGAGCATTCAACAGGCTCAAAAGGGACGCAAGGCCAGGCTTGCAGCTAAGCCTCCACTAGCCAAGGCCCCTGCAGCCAAGTCTCTTGCAGCCAAGCCCCTGCAGCCAAGCCCCCTGCAGCCAAGCCCCCTGCAGCCACACTTCCGGCTCAAGTTTTGGCCCTAGCAGCCGCGTTCCCGGCTGCAGTTCCGGCCCTAGCAGCCATGTTTCCAGGCCAAGCCCTGGCCGCTATGCTCCCAGCTGCAGTCCGGCCCACTCCAACTACTCCTGTTCTGTCGGCGGCCCGGCCGACTCCAGCCTCGCCTTTCCTGTCCACCCCAGCCCCTGCTGTCCTGTCGGCGGACCGGCCGACTCCACCCCTTGCTGTGCTGTCAGCGGCCCGGCCGACACCTGCCTTGCCTTTCCTGTCGGCGGCCCGGCCAACTCCAGCCCCTGTTGTCCTGTCGGCTGCGGCCTCTCGGGCCATGCCGACACCAGTCTCGCCTTTCCTCTTGACTCCGGTCTCACCTGTCCAGTCGACTTCGGCCTCGACTCCAGCCTTGCATGTCCAGTCGACCTCAGCCTCGCCTGTCCTGGTGACTCCCGCCTCGCCTGTCCAGTCAACCCAAGCTTCTCCTATCCAGTCGACTCCAGCATCGCCTCTATCCTCACCTGTCGAGTCGCCTCCAGCCTCGCCTGTCCAGTCGACCCCAGCGTCGCCTGTCCAGTTGGGGGTCCCACTGACACCTGTTCCGTCAGGGGTCCCGCCGACATCTGTTCTTGTTCTGTTGGGGGACCTGCCGTCACCTGTTCCGATGGGGGTCCCACCAACACCTGCTCCTGCTGCGTTGGGGGTCCCGCCGTCACCTCTTCTGCCGGGGGTCCCGCCAACTCCTCATCCCGTCAAGTCGCTGGTCCCCCCGACACCTGTTCCGTTGGTGGTCCCACCGATCCATGTCCCTTTCTAGTCGGGGGCCCGGCCGAACCATGTCCCTGTCCAGTCGGGGGCCCGGCTGACCCATGTCCCTGTCCTGTCGGGGGTCCCACCGCCATGGCTCTAATTTCAGTGCAGGGGTAGCTGTTCTTTTCAAAACGGCAGCTAATGCTGCCATTTTGTCTTCCACTGAAGTGGTGAAGGGATGGCTGCTCTTTTGTAAGGGCAGCAATAGAGAGGAACGTCATCAACATCTATGCCCCAAATGAGGGAAATGAAAGAGTAGGACTTTTCAACCTGCTAAAAAATGAACTGAAAAAAGGATTCAGTCACACGGGTGTTTTAATGACAAATTGCTGATGGACAGATTTTTTTGCCAGAACTTTGGCTGTTTCTGGCAGCATTGGGAGCTAAAAAAAAGCTCAGTTCAGTTCCCTGAAGCTGTGGTGGGAGGTTGGCAGGGTGTTTTGTCAGCAGTACACCTCTAATTCCACAACAAACATCAAAGCAGCAGTTGAGGAACTAGAAGCTGGCATAAAAAATCTGGAACAGGGCTTACAAAGAAACCCCGCTACCGGTCATCAGCTGAGGGAAAAGAGGTCGGAGTTGAGCTCCTTCTTGCAGGAGATATTAAAAGGGCCTGCACCTCCTGCAGATAAAAGAAATGGATGCCCGAGCTCTTTCTTTTTCAACCTGGAGAGATCGGTGGCTCAGAGGAAGCAGATGACCTACCTGAAGCTGCCAGGAGGTAGAGTAACCACCAGTCCGGGCGAGATGAGGAGCCATGCTATGAGCTTCTACGCTGACCTCTTTGGGGCACAACAGTGCAGCATGGAGTGTCGTGAGGAGCTACTGGAGGGACTTCCTCAGCTCAGCCCGGAGGAGAAAGCTGCTCTCTACTGCGAGCTGACAATGGAGGAGCTGACAGACACGGTCAACCAGATGGCATCAGGGCGGGCACCAGGGATCGATGGCCTCTCCAACGACTTGTTAAAGCGGTTCTGGAACATCCGTGGAGCCGACTTACATGGAGTTTTTATTGAAAGTTTCAGAACAGGTTCTCTCCCTGTGTCGTGCCAATGGGCAGTGCTTTCCTTACTGCCCAAAAAAGGAAACCTTGCGCTGCTCAATAACTGGAGGCCTATGGCCCTTCTTTGTGCAGATTATAAGGTGCTTTCCAGAGCCTTATCAAACCGACTTAAAGGCAGTCTGGAAATTATGGTTCAGCCTGACCAAACATACTGTGTACCAGACAGGGCAATAATGGACAACGTTTTCTTCATGCGTGATGTCATGGATGTTTGTAGGTCTCACGGTGTTAATGTTGGTATTGTGTCTTTAGACCAAGAGAAAGCTTTTGACAGGGTGGATCACTCCTACTTGTTTTCTGCATTCAGGGCTTTTGGTATTGGCAATGGTTTTCTGTCGTGGGTTGGCTTATTGTATAGTGGTGCACATTGTATGGTGAAGATGGGGGCCGGGCTGAGTCGGCTAATCCCTGTGCAGCAAGGGATAAGACAGGGTTGCCCTGTTTCGGGACAACTATATAGCCTAGCTATTGAGCCTTTGCTGTGCAGGTTGAGGGGTCGGCTCAGTGGTCTTTCACTGCTGGGCTCCTGTGGCATTGAGCGTCCTACACTTTCTGCTTATGCGGTAGACATTAACATCTTTGTTTCCAACCAGGGGGACGTTCAATGTCTGCAGGACACCCTGTCCCTGTATGACAGGGCATCATCTGTACGGGTAAAATGGGCAAAGAGTGATGCTTTGTTGCTGGGACAGTGGAGGGATCAGACGGTGCCAAGCCTGCCTGGAGGACTTGAGTGGAGAAAAGAGGGACTGAGGGTTTTTGGAGTTTTTTTGGGCACAGAGGGTTTTCAAAAAAAGTATTGGGAGGGAGTGAAGGAGAAAGTGTGCGCTCGGTTGCCTAGATGGAAATGGGTGCTACCCCAGTTGTCATATAGGGGAAGAGTTCTGGTTACCAATAACTTGGTCGACTCGACCCTTTGGCACAGACTTATGGCCTTAACACCACCAAAAGGCCTGATGGAAGACATCCAGAGAACAATCGTGGACTTCTTCTGGTCTGGACGGCACTGGGTCCGTGCAGCGGCTCTCTACCTGCCTGTGGCTGAGGGAGGACAAGGATTGATCCACATCCAGTCCAAAATCGCCACTTTCAGACTACGGACCGCACAGAGTCTGCTCTATGACAGTGGCCCGAGCTGGTTGGAAATGGCTAAACTGCTGCTGAGGAGAGTTGGGAGGTTGGGCTACCACAAGCAGCAGTTCCTGTTAACACCAGAGGATGAGGATCTTTCCATCCTGACACAATTTTACACCTCTGTACTGCAGGCATGGCAGATTTTTAAGATCTCCCGTGTCACCAATGAGATCCCTGGCATGTGGTTGTTTGAGGAACCATTGTTCTTCAATAAACTGAGAAGGACTAGACCACTACAGTCTGCTAGTCTGCGAGCCAGTCTCAGAGAGGCTGGCTGTACCAAGCTAGGACATCTCATGAAGTCTAAGATGTCCTCGCTGGAGATCCTGAGGAGGAAAAGCACATCACCTCTATCAGGATCATCAACCAAGTGGTGGAGGAAGTCTGTGCTGCCCTGCCGCAGTCCCTGGGGGTCTTTGCTAAGAACACTGCCCTCTGTGATCAGTGAATCAAAGACAGTGATTACAGTTTTCCAACTCTGGTAATCACCCCAGCTGTGGGGGACTGGCAAGAGGGAGGTGGTCAGCTGCTGTCCTTCACAACTCCAGACCTGGACAAGTTTCAAGCTGCCGAGAAAAAGGCAGTCTATCATCTCTGCGTGAAGGTACTCAACCTGAGCTCTTTGGCGGGGGTAAAGGAGTCGAGGTTCGACCGAGTTCTTGGGTCCAGTCTTTTCCCCGAAAGGCAGCTGGCGGTGCCTGTACAAGCTGCCCGTTGAAAAGCGGAGAGCAGACCTCCAGTGGAGGATTGTACACAGGGCTATAGCTACAAACAGATAGAGAGCGCACCTTGATCCGGAGCTGGGGAAGGGGTGCATTTTCTGTTTGCAGGCTGAGACCATGGAACATTTATTTGTTGAGTGTCCTCGGCTGTCGGCTCTGTTCCATCTTTTAAAAAGGTGGTTTCAGCGGCAATTTATGTTCCAGCTCTTGTGAAAGGCTAGGAAATAAAAGGGCCTGGTTTTTGGTTGAAGGAAAAACCTTGTTGTGTTTTTTCACCTGCACCTCACCTTGCAACAACTCTAATATTTCAAAATAAAAGCATGAGAGAAAAAGAGTGCATAAAAACACACACTGAATCCATGTAATAGAAATAAACCATATCAAAATATTGCACTATGTGCCCAGTCACTGCAACAATTCAACCCTATGGTTGGCCAAGAATAGTTTTGTTGCTCCCAATTTACACAATCTTTTTAAAAACTGTTGTTAGCTAAACTGGGTTTCATAAACACTCCAGGGCTGGACTAATATTACTGTTATACTGCTAAAATAATTCCTAGTGCAAAACTGAGCTGGCGTGTTCGTTAGTTAGTTTGCTTGTTTAAAAATACATAATTCGCCCAGGGGGTTGTACGATAAATACATAAATCGTGATTTTGTACAAAGTAAAAAAAAGGTGTGTTGTAGAACACACATTTCTCCCAGTCTTTGCATAATTTCACCAGTTTTTTTTTCTGAACTGAAAGGCAACCTTGCACCAGGTTTGTAAATTACCACCAACTAATATTGTACATATCAGAACACTGACATAATGAAAGCTATTTAAACTATAATTTTTACTAATGTTTATAATGTGTTTTATTAGGCCAATTTACCATTTTCTATTATATTAGCAAAACAGATATGGAAAAGGGTATACGAGGACAAAAGCAGTTGCCCTGTATGTCCGATGGGTGTTTCAATCTTGGTAAATGCAACACTTCAAAGATTTAACACATTAACTTGTTACAAACTGTAATTCTGGGATTGAAAAGATGTAGACATTTATTCTGCAGGAAGGGTCTAACCAAACAGGCTTCTGAGTTTCATTATGGGAAATCTAGGATCCAGTATGTTTGAAGCATGACCCTATACCAGGGACTGAGACAACGTCTGACTGAAATATGTATAGGTGCAATACTAAATGGCTTTTTATTATGGGTAGGTTCACCTTACACTTTTATTTCAAATATGCATAAACAAATTGTGGTCAATGTGGAAATCCTCTTTAAAACATTTAAACTCTTCAACCAGATATTCTTCAACTAATTAAATAAGTCTTTAGCGTTCACAACCTCCTCAAGTTTTAGCAGGTACTTTATCATTTTGTGCGTGTGTGAGTGCTTGCACGCGTGGGTGCCCTAAGAATGACTGACAAAACAGTAATTAAAAAAGGTGCTGAATATTTTTTGTTCATGAATAAATGCTTGTGTGTTATCAGCTTGTTCTAAAAAACATTACATCTTGATACTTCTGCCAAACAGAGGGTCTGTTTGAGAAATGTAATCCTATTTAGGGACTCAAACGTACATCTTTTTTTACCAGCAGCACCAGATCTCGGAGTATCTGCCAGACTTACAGTAAGTCCTACACATTGTTTCTACAATTACAATCATACTCAACGCTGGGCTTACACAGGGAAAACAACCAAGCAACTCAAAAAGTCCTCTTAAATAAATATCATTATCCCATTGTGCCTTTTTATCCTCATTCATACTGTGGAAGCCTGTAAGTCTGGAATACGGTGTGACACCCTACATGTAGACAACATGCCATGTGTGGAATGAAGCCTGGAACATAGTTTCACCAACATGCCATGCTGGGGATGGTTGTCATTTGAATGCCAGAGGTTAAGAAATTATGGTGCATGAAGATCAGATAGAAAGATATGAGAAAAGTTAAATGTTTGAAGAGAGTGGAAAATCCTTTCCATGATGTGTTTTATTGGGAGAAAGGAAGATAAATACCAAACAAGAGAGGGCTTACTAATATACAAACATAACAGATACAAAAGTGTATACAGTGCAGAATGAGGCAGAAAACCCACTTGGCTATTGAAGCCTGAACCAAAATAATGGTAACATTTACAATTGTATAGAAAACCCAAGATAAATGTACAAACAATAATATGAATTTCATTTTAACAGCAAACTTTAAAAACAACATTTAATAATACATATTAAAAATGACATTGTGTATGAGTATAAAAAAGTGTGAAAATGGGGATGAAGATTGCAGTGTAAGCAGAAAGTATTCTGTTTAGTTGTCTCTAGTCATTGGCAGAAAAAACATCTCGTCATTGTTGGTAGAACAGGTTTGGTGGGAAGGAAACACATTCCAGTGACTATCCACTGTGACTACAAATGCCACAACATTCAAGAATAGAGTTCGACCGACAAATACTGACAATAGCAAAAAAGGTAAACTTTTAAACTTCAAATATATAAAGTACTTTTTCCCTGTTAAATTGTGTAGTTTAGAGGTTCAGATGTACGATAACTCTATAGCATTGAGGTTATTCTTTAATGACATTTTAAGACATTCATGGGCAATAAGAACAGACTGCTTCATTTTCATTATTCATACTTACTTCTAATGAATGTTTTCTTAATTTTAAAGCAGACATAGGACCACATGGAATGGACTACAAATGTTGATACCACAGTTAAGTGTCTTTGAAAGTTTCTTTGGGTTACATGAAGTTCAACACCTTGGTAATCAACTGCATTTTCCATGGAATCCATGTGAATCCCGAAAAAAACTCCAAAGGATCGACTGAATTAAAGTACTAAACTGACTATGTGACGAAGCAACAGATTTTCTTGGAATGAAAGTCGATGTTAAACACATAAGGAAGCATGGATTTTACAACATGAGTTTTTGGGGCAAAACATGAAAGATGATGTTCACCACAGCATCTACCGGTAATGAAGACCACTTCAGCTGACATGAAATAAAACAACTGGATTGAATGTTCAAGATGTAAAACTCAATATCCCTGGTAAGTTGAATTACTTAATGTGCAGTTGATTGGTTTGATTTCATAAGAGGTATATTTTCATTACATTAATTAAGAGACACTTACATTACATAATGGATTGCAAATGACTATACAGTTTGATTTGGTGAAAAGGCTCTGCTTTTTTAAAGAAGCTTTGAAAGTGTTCAGGAGCAAGAGGGATTATGTTGAGAACACATCATAGTTCAGAATCAGAAAATGGCTGTAAAGATGCATTAAAAGAGCTAAGCAAGAACTGACAGCGTATTGGTATCCCTTGTTTGATAACTGTCAATACAGTCTATCAATGCTATGAATGATTCCGATGAGCTTCAGTTATAAGATAAGATCAGATATACTTTATTCATCCCTAATTGGGAAAAATCGTATATGCCTGAACTAAAGCTTAAACCTAAATATATTGACAAACCTTCAGGCTGGTGTGTTGTTTTCATTTCAATGAACTCAATGGAAATGGAAACCGATGGAATTTGCCTCACATTGTTTCAATGAAACTAAAACAACAGTTCTGCGCCGCAAGAGCAATAGTTGGTTGACGTAGATTAAAGAAGCGGGAAGAGAAGGAAGAATTAAAGTTTCGAGGGAGAACAATGGTTGGCTGTTGGATGAACCTCAGAATGTGACCCATATAGCCTATCAGAGGCTGGTGACTTCAGAATACCTGACATGCGCAGTATTGATCATTGAATGCCGTTGGATTTTTAGGAATAGCATTACTATAATGGTAACATCTTTTTATCTCATTGTTTCAATTGTCTATTATAGTCTATGCCTATTGTTACTGACACCATATCAGTGAATTCAACAGATTTTTTGTCTAGCATTAAAGGGTTACCAATGTCAGTCTGATTTCAAAGTGGATGCGGCGACATTTTAAGCTTATCAAAATCACTAGCATGTTAGCATAGCCTGTTGGTATAGTTGTTTTATTGTTCGACGATGATAAAGTATATAAGCCATTATTTTTATTACAGCTGGTCATTCTAGTTTGGCTAGAATCCATAGGAGTATCGTTTGTGCTTGATTGGGAATGGCTACGCAATGTTTTGTTGTTTTTGTTTTCGTTTGCGTAAATGTGATTTTCGACGGGCCTACATATTATGTCATCAAACAAAATCACTGGCAGTAGATTTTACATAGGCTGACTTCCTACCCCAAAGTGTTTTTCTTCTAACCTTTAAACTTTAGATTTTTCTAATGACATTTTCTTTGTTATTGAGTCATTAAACACATTCACTCATTTATACATCAGTCAGAGTATAAGTTAAGTTTCATTTTTATGTCAAACAAAAACCTTGTATTTGCTATGTTAAATATCATTGTCTTGCTTTTTCACATTCAGTCTCGAATCTCTCAACCAGCACCGTCGTCTCCTCCTGTAAGTATTTCACGTTTTCAGCCTGTTGTTTAGTCACTCTGTATTGTTTCAGTTTCTTGCAAACACACACAAACAGATGATAAGGTTCATGACACCACAGACATAACATTAACTTCTAAAATTCTGATTACTTTAAATGAAGACAAATCAATGTATTATCCTGCTCTCTCATTATTATACGTACCTTCCTAGGTCCAGCGTGAGACCAACAGAACTGGTTCGAATGGACTTGTGGTGTATGGGGGTCGGATTTATGCTGTGAGTACATACACTTTAAATGAACACTGATTGTACCTGCCGTTATGTTTGGCAAGAGCATTGAACCAACCTTTTGGACTTGTCATCCCTAAAAACACTTCTAAAAGGTCAGAGTCAAGTAAAATGGAAAGTAAATGGTGGGTCCGTTTAAATATGATCTGAGTAATTCTTACTAAATTCAATTTTAAATTTTGTTCCCCCCATGAAATATTAACAATCAACATGTCAGACTGACGATGCGTCCTATAGGCTGCACTTTGCAGCCTGTGTACAGAACCCATCATCAATTCAAACTACACAGAAGCCTTTTAGTGTATAGCTTTAAAAGAATCAACCAGAAGGAAACAAAATTCAGACAATTTAACAAAAGTTGAAAACATATATTCGAATTTAACATAAAAGTTTATATTTTAGTAACAAACCATACATTAGTATTTTGTATGTTAAATGTGTATGTCCCGTTATTTCTCATTCAGGGTGGACACACCAGACAAGAAGAGTTGCCCCTCTCTGTAAGTATAATTGTTTGGTTTGTTCTGACTTTCTTAAAGCATTACTTCAGTTTCTTACACACACACACACACACACACACACACACACACACACACACACACACACACACACACACACACACACACACACACACACACACACACACACACACACACACACACACAAACACACATACACACACACACACACAGATTATAACCGTCATTGACAGTCAACAATCCACAGTTTTAACATTTACCTCTAAATGTTTGTTATAAATGAATGGTATTATCCTGCTCTCTGATTATTATAATTACCTTACTAGGTCCAATGTGAGACCAACAGAACTGGTTCGAATGGAGTTGTGTTGTATGGGGATCTGACTTTTGCTGTGAGTACATACACATTAAATGAACACTGATTGTATCTTCCGTTTTGTATGTTAAATGTCTATGTCCCATTATTTCTCATTCAGGGTGGACTCACCAGACCACAAGAGTTGCCCCTCTCAGTAAGTATAATTGTGTGCTTTGTTCTGGCCCTCTCACAGATTATAACCCTCATTGACAGTCAATAATCTGCAGTTTTAACATTTACCTCTTAATGTTTGTTATAAATGAATGGTATTATCCTGCTGTCTGATTATTATACTTACCTTACTAGGTCCAGTGTGAGACCAACAGAACTGGTTCGAATGGATTTGTGGTGTATGGGGATTGGACTTATGCTGTGAGTACATACACTTTAAATCAACACTGATTCTACCTGCCGTTATGTGTTTGACAAGAGCTTTGAACCAACCTTTGGGACTTGTCATCCCTAAAAGGAAGAAATATCTTCTTCTGAACACTTCTAAAAGGTCAGAGTCAAGTAAAATGGAAAGTAAATGGTGGGTCCGTTTAAATATGATCTGAGTAATTCTTACTAAATTCAATTTTTAATTTTGTTCCCCCCATGAAATATTAACAAACAACATGTCAGACTGACGATGCGTCCTATAGGCTGCACTTTGCAGCCTGTGTACAGAACCCATCATCAATTCAAACTACACAGAAGCCTTTTAGTGTATCACTTTAAAAGAATCAACCAGAAGGAAA
Source organism: Eleginops maclovinus (assembly GCF_036324505.1). Taxonomy (NCBI): domain Eukaryota; kingdom Metazoa; phylum Chordata; class Actinopteri; order Perciformes; family Eleginopidae; genus Eleginops; species Eleginops maclovinus. The sequence goes on from NC_086354.1 coordinate 10,216,464, forward strand.
CACAATTCAGACAATTTAACAAAAGTTGAAAACATATATTCGAATTTAACATAAAAGCTTGAAATTTAGTAACAAACCATACATTAGGATTTTGTATGTTAAATGTGTGTGTCCCGTTATTTCTCATTCAGGGTGGACACACCAGACAAGAAGAGTTGCCCCTCTCTGTAAGTATAATTGTTTGGTTTGTTCTGACTTTCTTAATGCATTACTTCAGTTTCTTGCAAACACACACACACACCTACACACACACACACACACACACACACACGCACACACACACACACACACACACACACACACACACACACACACACACACACACACACACACACACACACACACACACACACACACACACACACAGATTATAACCGTCATTGACAGTCAACAATCCGCAGTTTTAACATTTACCTCTAAATGTTTGTTATAAATGAATGCATTATCCTGCTCTCTGATTATTATAATTACCTTACTAGGTCGAATGTGAGGACAACAGAACTGGTTCGAATGGAGTTGTGGGGTATGGGGATCTGACTTTTGCTGTGAGTACATACACATTAAATGAACACTGATTGTATCTGCCGTTTCGTATGTTAAATGTCTATGTCTCTCATTCAGGGTGGACTCACCAGACCAGAAGAGTTGCCCCTCTCAGTAAGTAAAATTGTTTGGTTTGTTCTGACCCTCACACAGATTATAACCCTCATTAACAGACCAATTATCCATGGAATATTTGTTATTTTGTATTCAATTTGTATTTGACTGCTCGCTGTTTAACTGCATTTCTTTTCCAGGTCCAGTGTCCAGCCTTTCCTGATTTGAATGGAACTGGCAGAAACTGAACTGAGCTTTCAACATTTGTCTGTCATCTTTCAAGATTTAGGCCGTCAAACGTTTCTGTCCTTTGATGGAGCAGGTTTTATTAAGTGGTTGATATCAATGTTTAGTACCGTTCTGCAAATAAGCCCAACTTTCAAATTTAAAAGAACACAACATTTGAAGTTGCTAATAATAGTTTAAAAAGGATTTTGACAAAAGACAATCTCCATCTCCGTTCTCATGTGTTTTCATACATTGATGTAAGCTTGGTTTGTCGATTGATGCTATTAAATAGGAAATTAGGAATTCAAATAAAGTTAATGAGCATTAAACAATATTTCAAATCGTCATAAAACCAATATTTGAATTGCTTCACAATCTCTAATACTTTTCAAACCCTTAACTGTTGAACGGTGCATTAACCTTTTAAAATTACATTTAACCGGTTAAACCCAAACAAAGATATCAACACTGTTTCTACCTGGTCCGTCATGGTACACTTTAATTTATCACTTGTTCAACATTTCTTTCATTGTACTTCATAAACATTTTCTATTTAAAGAACATGATCCTGTGACTTGTGTTTTTGTGAAATATCTGGTTATTGTACTGTGTCAGAACTCAGCTGCTTCTTTAAATGATGAGCATACATGGCTAATCAGTAATCATGGCTATCCATTGGATATTAATGGCTAATAATGGCTATACATTTTTCATTAATAATGGGAGGAGCTCCAAGGTATTACATTATGTTACTTAATATAAGACCACATGTTTCACTTTTTGTACCAACTGATGCCAGTACTTCTTGGGTATGGAAGTGAGCCTATCCAATGTTCTTACCATAGCATATGGCGACTGGTAACATTTTAAAACCACGTAGGAAGGTTGTAATTTCAGTTTATTATAAATCAAAAAAGGGTCCAAAGATTTTTGTCACTGGGCAGAGCAATGTTTCTTTTTAAAAGTCAATCAAAGGTTCAGTCCCCATCAAAGACATTTTCATTCAGTACCTAAGAAATTATTTTTCACTATGAATCCTTATTTATTACTAATCAAATAGTTCCCAAGCACATTTTAACATTCATTCCTGTTCACAATAAAAGTGTCAGCAGGGTGAGAAGATGGTTTGAAATAAAATATTGAGTGTCAAGGCTCATTTTAAAAACAAGAGTTCGTTCAAGCTGGGATTTCATGCTAGAGGAAATCATTGGCTTTGTTCTGGACAACGTGTCATTAGTTGAGTCCTTGGGGTTATAATTACAAATCATTAGAGCTTCACTCATGACATGAATCCTGTCCAGAGAGGACAGGAGGAGCAGAGGCTGGCAGACCGGAAAGAGCACTTAACACTGAGATAGTTGAAAGAGGCAGCACCACAAAAACTATTGGCCTCTTCCCTGAAGGTAGGTGAGCATTGGTTTGGAGTGCTGTTCAAGGAGAATAAACCCAAAAATCTGAAAAAGAAAGGATTTCCCGTACAAATGTTTATAGTGACATTTCTTTGCTATCTCAAGCGCATATACACAGGTATAGCTAATTTGAACACAGATCCAAATAAACTTAGCATGGTTGAATATGTTTTAGGTTTAGGGTTAGGATTAATTTAAAAGTGTCTAAACAAGGTACACCCATATTAGCCAGCATTTATACATACAACAAGTATAAGTATGTATTTTAATAATTTACACTGTGCTCACACGATCTAATGCCCATTACTTGAATGCATATACTGATTGTTGTTAAAGCAGCTCCAGGAATAACCAATGTGCTAATTGCCTTTGTGAGGACACAGTTTCTGCAACAACAGTGAACACCCACATTTTAAATTACTCCAATTTAGAAAATGAATTTATTGTTTATTCACTCAATAGACATTTAAGAAAATCGATATAGAAAGAGTTTTAATCTTGAAACCGAGCCAATCAGCATTGAGATACATTGTGAGCAGAACACTTTTTTTTAAATTGGAGAACATTATTTGAAAGTTAAGAAAAAGGGAAAGAAAAAAATTGGTGTACAAAATTACAAGAGTGAAAGAACTGCTCATCTCATAAACCATTTCCAATGAAAATGTTGGCCTCGGGAAACTGCTCAAAGAGACGGAATTAGGAATGCATAGCTTATAACCTGCCTCAAATGTATCAACAAACATATTTTGGTCAAACCTGTTTTTCCTACTTTAAGAGAACATTTCTAAACAAGCTGCTTTTTTTTCAAACAAGGTTGATTCATGGACTTTTACGGAAGCAAATATTCCATCATCGTAAGTGTTTTCTTTGGTAGTTAAAATCACATGTCGTTCCTTGATTCAAAATATTGAGAGGTGTTTTTTTTTCTCCTGGAACTCCATGTGGAGGTTTATTCAACCAGCAAACACAAGACAGCCTTGATTCCTTGGCAAGAATCAACCTTACGATCTGGTGCAACATGTCAACAGAAAAACAACCTACATGGAATTCTTAGCTCAGTACCCAATGCTTTAAAGCTGCTGCACTCAATACACTGCCTTCACGCTGTTCACCTAGAGTACTTTAATAACCCGAGCTTGATTCTATAAATTCTTCCCTACGCTCTTTTGGCAGGGTAGGAGAACATTTTCTCTCTTTTTTTGTGGGCGGTGAAGATGCACACTAGCTCCTCTTTTTCACACCAGCTGAAAATGATTCACTTCTCCAACATGACTTTTCTTTTGTCAAAGGTAAAAACGTGTTAAAAGCAGAGGATGGACATTTTGGTTGAACCCACTGCTACATGTTTCTATTGCTGCCCAGGTTGTATTAAGTATGCATTGTAGAATATTTAAGGTAAAACTTAAAACATTTGAGGAAATTTTACATTGAAAAATCACATTTTCTAAGGTCATATTTCCATAAAGGCATATGAATTTAAATGGTGGCTGTACTGTATCAGCAATCATTAAACAGTCCATTCACTAATGTGATTAAATTATTCATCAAAAGACCTTCAGGTGTACAAGTGTGGAGATGGAGAAGGCAGGAACAGATGCTGGATCAGAGTACAATAGATAACGGTAGAGTGGTTTAGGGCAGGATTAGCTTTTCCTACAAATACACTGAATAACCTTGAAGGGAATGTACATTTCTCTTCCCTTTTTTTAAATGTATTTCTAATTATTCACTTGTTTTTTCAAAAGAACACATTGCCATTGATTTATGACATTGTCCACAAAAATCCACCTCAATCAATTATGCGTAATACTGCTGAAGTGTGGTCCATTATAATTAATATATAATGAGAAACTTAACATGGAAAACATTGCACCTGAACTACACAAACTAAAAGCTTTTTCTCCCTGAAATTAATGCAAAATAACGTCTATACCAGCATTGTGCCAGCACTAGCACCACCTACGTTTTGAGACGAGATTAGCCATCGATAAACCACAGTCTGCCACCCTCAGCCCCCACAGTGGCTTTGTGAAAACTGCACCATAATAACAACTAAGAGAACAATGATAATCGTAGGAGGGCTGTCCACTACAGCTGTAATCTGAAAAGACTGTATTTCCAGTTAATCAGCAGAATAAAGAGCTGTGACTGAAGGGGCGGGATGTGGGAGCAGCTCAAGTAAAACACAAACCGATTTCACAGATTATTTCCTTCCAGAGTCTGTGGGAGGAAAAACACACAGTTGAGCTGGATTAAATGACTGATACTAAAAAAGACAGAATACATGGTATTTTTAATGACATATTCAAATGACATATTTTTATGAGCAGTGTTTCCTTTTATGAGCGAGATGAGAAGATCAAAATCAATCTTGAGTGTTAACGACTTTGAGATAGGTACCTTATTAGCATGCGGTGGAAAACAGTTTGCCCTATTCTCTCTAAATTGTGTTGTAAATACATTCATTTTATAACAATTACCATATGCAGGTGTTTAACTCAGTGCCTGCATGCATAGTACCAATCCTCAGTAAATGTCAAAAAGCCCTATTCTGCTTTTTGTGGTTTTCCCTCTTCTGTAGTGTGTTATACTGGTTTTTGTGCATGAAAATGGTCTGCAAAGGCTATAATCCAAAAATTCCATCCAGAGGGATTTTAGTCTCTGCCTGAAACGCCTCCATTGGACTCTTATGTCTTTTCCTGTAACATAGTGACATCACTATCACTATGTAACTATTGGCCAGCGCTCAAACACATTGTGGGTAATAGGCTAAGGGGCGGGACATCTCTAAGCAGTTGACCAATCACAACAGAGTCGGCCAGCTAACCAATCAGAACAGACTGGGCTCTGGTTTCAGGCAGAAGGTAAAAAGAGGTTCACACATAATACCAATGAGGTTTGGACACCGGATAAGAAATGGCGTCTAATAACACATAAGGTGCAATGAGAAACCATTTTTTGGACAATCTGTTTTTTAAATCATAAATACAGTAGAACAATTATGTCATGGGAAATATCTGAGAGCTCAGCATTGGTGCTTGACCAGTAACCTACACAACTAAACAGCAACATGGAGAAGGGTTGAAGGAGGAGACATGAGGGAGAGCCATTCTTTTGCTGAAATACTGGATCATTTAATTCAGTGTAAATGCTATGATTGAAAAACTAATTTGAAAATAATTGATTTACTATACCATTACAAGCACTGGAACAACTACATTGATACAAGCATAAGAAGAGCAACAGCCTTCAGTTAAGTGATGGATTGATGCATCTGACAAAATAAAAACCCTTGCAGCCAACTACTTTGTTTATTCCTTTTTACAGCACATCCAACTTTTTAAACAGTAAAAAGGTTTTTTTTTTTTTAGCATTCTCCATCCGTCCAGATTTATGAAACAGTGCAGCAGCAGATATGGGCTGTGGGCACTCAACTCAATAATCAAAGAAAGACAGAGAGAGAGAAAATGTCAAAAAACAAACAAAAGGAAAACATAAAAAGAAGCATGCAAAGAACCAGTGATTGTTGTACCGCCATCAGGATACATATTTTCTGGAGAACATTTTTCTTTCTTGAATGCTTATTATTAAACAGTCATTGAAAAAAACACATATAATTATAGTAATTATAGTAATTACACAGACAGTGGTCAAGCAGATGTACACACACAGTTTAGGACTACAGCCTTATATATACATTGAATTGCTTGCTAAACTTAAACAGAATCCCTTTATTCGTCCCAGAGGGGAAATTTACATTGTCAAAGCAAAAGGGAAGATAGACAAAAAAAAAACACTATTAGATAAAAATGCACGGCACAAAATATAAAACAGTTTTTTTAGAAAGAAGTTATATTCGAGGTAGATTCTACTAAACTACAAATTGCACATTGGTGTTATTGCACAACAGTGCTGTGATAGTCTCGTTTGGTATATAATTGCACTTCAGTGTACAACAGTGGTGATATGACAGCAGTAAGGTGTTGTATTGGGGAAGTAAAAGTAGCAATGTTAGCTTCATTATAATGTGCTATCAACCAACACAAATGTTCCTATGCATTTATAAAGAAGAAGAAAATCTAATACTAAAGGCAGATATCATTTAAAGGTTACATATTTGCCACAGTTTCGAACATGGGTGATCAAAGTGAAGATATACTGTATTTATTTTTTATTTTCTTGAACAATATTTCTCATGGTGTAAGATGACTGGATATGCTCCTTGCCTCCATCTTTAATGCCACCCCCCTTGTTGGCAAAATTATAAAAAGGATGTCCCTTGTTAACCTGCAGTCCCCCTTCTAAATCCCCTTATAGCACATTCAGAGGGTTTGTTAAGCAATTGATGTTAGTCTTTTCTGAGGTTCGTGCATGTTAGAATCTATGGACCTGACTGTAGCTCTGAAATATATGTGGTCTAACTGTGTATATTCATGAATCCCTAGCACTGCCCATGGTGCTGAAGCAGTAGACAGATTCATAATTGCTTCTCCTCAGAGTCCAGCCATAATCTTTAGTTTTTTTAATCTATAATGTTCTCTAAACCAACTATTCTCAAAGCATGGGTACTACTAAATGGTAAGATTAAATTAAAACATGACAAGTGATGTGCTAAGGAAATCTCTTGAAAAAATAACAACAATAAATTAAGTGCGTAACTTCAATGACCATTTGAATGTCACCATACTAATCAAGATATAACATTGGCTAGAGACAAACTTGTTTGACAACTGTTAGCTAGCTGACGCTCCATCTGAAACATAATTTATCAGTTTTTTTGTTGTTGTCGTAACTAGATTTAAATGACATATAGCCGACACCCATGTGTAGCATTTGGTAATGTGCTTTAAATGTTCACATATTGCCTGAGGGTATTTTTTTGTAAACGTCCAAATATTCAAGACCTATGCATTCAGACTTAAAATAAGTAATACAAAAAAGTTGCCATAAAACCATAATTGTTATTTCATGTTGTGACAGTGGAGCTGTATTGAGAGCGAAGCCTGCACCAGCAGCATCTCCAGAGAGGGCCCCTGCAGCAAGAGCTCCCTCATATGTCCCTTTATAGAGGGGGAAATATCCGTCATTAAGAGAATTAATATAGGAAAATCAATGCTTTAACTTTTTAAGTCAGGGATAGAAGGGCTAAATCGCCTAATAAAAACTAGGATTAAAAGTTTAGAAAGTACTGTGTAGCTGCACAATCATTGTGACAGTAAAAATAAACAGTGCTGACAGAGCAAAAATCGAACAATGTTCATTAAAGGGGGCTTTCTCAATTTGGCAGAGTTGTGTTATTGCTGCCAAATTTGGCACCCCCCTCCCTATAACTTTGGCCAGTCATAACCTCACCAAAATCACACTGGTGTTAATAAAAAAATAAGAAAAGACATCACAAATAGATAATGGAGAATAACACATTGAATGATGAAGTTCTGGTAAAGCCTGTTTTTCTTTTAGTGACATTACCCATATGTTAAACAACCTAAGAAGTAGCTACAGGGCATACATCAAACTGTCTGCCAGCTTGTTAAAAATAAACTCAAAGCATTTAAACCCAACAATATTTAGTCAAAGATGGAATTAAGTGCCACATCATTAGATTTCTCACATCAGAAGCATTTGTTCCTCACTCACTAAGCATCACTTCAATCAGTGTCTGAAGCCATGGCATATTTTTGCAGAAGTGACCTTTTCTGATCATGAAATTAAACTTTTTCCTGTGATATTACCCATCTGCTTTTTAATGGAAAGTGATAGCACTTCATTTAAGGGGTGAAATCTGTGAAACTAAAAGCTTCTTTCTCCTAATAAATTGATACATGATATTTATAGAGGAGTGAGGAATAATGTGTAAGTAGACAGAGCGATTAAAAACATATCTTAGAGTCAAACCCTTGCAGAGTCACTTCAAATAGTTAGTTAACAAAACATATCTTCTGACATACTGTTGGTGGTTTGTAGCAAATGTGTTTTTTACTTTTTTGAGTTGGGCAACCACTAGCCACTAACCAAGGTAACACCTGCCCAACTTTATCACCTGAATCTCCTCCTAGAGCACCTTAGAGCTTTTTTTAAATCAAACATTTCACAGAGGGTGTGGTCAGCAGCAAATCATTAGCATTAAAGCTACAGACACAGTATTAGCACTTTTAGAACAGGGTTAAAACCGAGGGGTGTATTGCCTCGAAGATCTCTGCCCAAAATATTGCACAGATTTGCTTTTTGTCATTACATATGATAATCCTCAAAACACATTCAACTTAATACAGTCAGGTCAGGTCACTTCCTGGGGCCGTTGGGGCACTTCAAACATTACCACCCGTCTAAACATATCCCGATCTCCACCACCTCCATCCCCGTGCCCTTATGTTGTCAGCCATTCTCACCTTGGCCTTCCTGCACCTCTATGTCCCCCAACTGTACAGCATGATTGTGTTTGCTAGAGACCCATTGGCTCTTGTGATATGTCCAAACCAGTGTAACTTTTTCTGTCTAGCTCTTTTGGTCAGTGGTTCGAGAAACTGATCCAGTGCCTGTATCTCTGGTTTCACTGAGGTGTTTGTATGGTGTGTTTTCCACAACCAGAAACTTAATCACATTCAGATGTTCCCTTATTAGTTGTGAAGCAACACTGAAATCCACGATATACATTGTTTTTTATTGTATTTATTAAACACTATAAAATTGGTTGTAAAGCTATTTTTCTTGTTAGCAGTGTGAGTGTGGAGAATGGCCTAGCATAGGTGTTGATTTTCCAGATAAACAAAATGTATTCAGACAGGAAAATATCTGAAAAGAACACCTGTTCTCTGGAATTGGGGCCCTTTAACCCAGGTGGCATCTATCTCCACTAATTTCCAGCCAATCTTTAGTGAATTTTCAATTTACTAGTTCAACATAGTTTGATCTCTCTGAAAGCAATGTCAACAGCCACAAGTTACATTATGTTCAGACAAGATATCCACACAGGGAAAGGACAGAAAGGGTGGCAGAAGAGAGGAGAGAACCAGAATGAGGTATTCTTAATTAGCTACTGATTAACTGAGAGACAACCAGCCCATAAGAAATTGAGGGCGAGGTTAGAACAAAAAGTATCCTAAAAAGAAGGGTTTATCTGCTCGGCTCAGAAGTGCCCGTGTGAATGGAGAAATGAGACTCAGACAAGGAAGGTGTGCTCCTTATCTTTGACAGAGGTCAGCTCTCGAAAGGAAAAATGCAGCAGGGACGAGACAGAGAGGGATTAACTCCAATCCTAATTATGGGACTCCTGGAAATGATGTCCCAGCCAATCAATGTGGGAGGTCACAGTAATTCCCGTTTGTGTCACAGCAGGACATAAAATGGAAATTTGTCACACAGATACTCAGGGGGGCGAGGAAGAGCATGTTTTAATCATCTGCTTTGGAGTGACTCTAATGTAATTCAGAGGACTGACTACGCGCACAGAATATATTCACATACAGGATGTCTGTGCAGTTGATTTAATGTAATTCAAGGGAATGCCAAAATTGACCAATGGTGAGCTCCATATACGTATAAGTACAGCTTACTTTAGTAAACATAAATCAGACTGATGACAGATGGGATTAGTCCGTTGTATTCCTCAACAAACAAACAATAGTGTCTAAGTGGCCGTAACGTCGATGAATTTCAATCAGAAATGTTCACCAAAATAAGTCAGAAGTAACATTTATGCAAACTTTGCCACGACAGCTTTCTAGTAGAAAGTCTGTGAGATGTCTAATTGTGTCTCTGTGTAAATAATAGGGTTGGTTATTTTCTGGAGAAATCAAAGCAAGCCTTTTGATGCTTTGACAACATTTCTATCAAGTCACTGTAGCAAAGAACGAAGAAATACAAACATCAGGGTGAATGAGATGGGTTATTTAAGAAAAGTTCTTCTGGGGACAAAACCTAGACAAATTCAAGACAAGACAAGAGATTTGTCGTCAACTAAATTGGGAACCAGTAACGTGCAGCTGTGTTTTTTGTGTTATGTACTCCTCATGTCCAGGTGCTACTCTTCACCTTCACAAAAATGAGTAAATCCAGGAAGTGAAAACACTTCTCACACAAACAATTACCTGTTCTGTGTTTTGTGTGAAAGGGAAAATCGAGAAAACGACTGGAATCTTTAAAGAAATCGTGCTGAACTAGATGGAGGAAATAGGAATAAATACTCATTACCTGCTAATAGTGTCACCGAGTTACTGCAGGCTCGAGAGTCTCACACAATCCCCCAGTGCTGCATAATCATATTACTAGTGTTGATATTGCTCTTCAAAATGAGTTAATATAAAAGTGATTGAATTCCAAGTAAGTAATTAAAGCAAGTCATTTCAGGAAGTAATTGAACATTATATTGGAGCCCACTAGTCATGGTATGCAGAAACGTGTTAATTGATGTACGGGGAAGGCAAGATTCATCATCACACTGAACCTTTTGCTTTAATAAGGAAATGGCCGCAGCGGTTTCACTGGGGGAGAAGCGAGAGAGTTGTTAAGGGCTGGATTTACATTTTTTGCTTTTAATGATTGGCTCATTAGCTGCTATCGGTTTGTTACGTAACTACTCTTCCTTACAGCTGATTCATGAGACTAAGCATCCTGTTTTCTTATTATGCTGTTTTAAGGCTATTTAGGGTGTGAATACTAATGTGGCTATTACACCCAGGGTGCAAATAGCATGGTTCACTATAGTCACCCGTGTGTAAATAGCATATGCCTTATTTTAGTTGATATATTTATTAGGGTTTATTTACCATCACATTATACGAATATGCCTTAATGTGTTATTTATACACTCACAATATACTGAGAGAGTATATACCTAACTGATGTCACTGGGGTTTAGACCATTTTTACCATAATTTGTTGGTTGTTGTAGTGTTCAGTTCCCCTACAGATATCAATTCATGGCAAGGTCAGATATATCTAGATCTCCCTGTAGATATTCACATGAACATGCGTAGATGCTGGAAGGGACACAATACTGTTAAGGAGATATTGTCAATACGAGAGGGTCAGACAATACTAAAGTGCTTGTTTATATGCCTGCTGTGTAAACATATTTAAGTAAAAAAAGCATTTTCCCAAAGGCTTATTTCATTATAAATTAATTAGTAGTGATGATAACCAACTGCAATAAAACATACAGTACCAATTAACAAACATGAGCAAAAAAACACAAGACCGCAAAAATCCAGTTAATGAAAAATAAGAAATGTGACAGGAATGGTCATGAATACACATCTTCAAATATTGTGTATATCTATATGTGTCGCTATCATCACTGTGTGCATACAGCATGTTATAAAGGAGGCGCTGTGTTAAAAGGAGAAGTATTCAATGCATCTTAATCATGAAAAATGAATTTCCAAAAGAGTGAGGGCATCTCCTGATTACAATTAATTGAATGCTTCTCCTTATTACAGTAACTCTTTCATAACATGCTATGGTTGTTTGCACATTACAACCATAACGCTTCATGCAAATACAGAGAGCCTGAAGATCTGCTTCTACAGCGGAATCGCTCCACATTTTTATCTAGTCGCGCTACAGGTTGAACAAAAATGTCATAGAAGATATATTTCGTTTTTTGAGTTGAGTTTTTTTTGAGAAAGTCATCTAAAGTCAACATCGAACTGTAGTAAAATCCTTGCTTAGTGCAAATGTATTTTGGAAGTGTGTACATAATTCCCTTGGTTCCATATCATTCTGTTTGCTTTGTCCAACAGTACACAGATACGTAGATACAGCGACTACAAATATCAGGCCATCTTCTTCACAGGTAACTTGGTGTTGTAGAAATGATCAAACTTTTTTACACTTTGGAAATTAAGTCTGTGTAGACCTCAGTTGGAGTATCACACTATTTATCCAAACTCTATTGGCAGAACGGAATGATGCTTGCCAGGGAGTGTTGTTTTTCATCTCTGCCAGATTAATCAGTGCTGTGGTACCCTGCCATCACGAACGTTTTGTCTGTTTGCAGTGGATGAAGCAGCTCATGGAGAAAATGACTATGTCTGCTGAGCCAACCTCTCTCCTACAGAGTGAAGTACAGGTGCTGAGTGTATGTTACCCTGCCAGCCCTTCAGTCGGGCACCGTCCCCTGGGCCATCGTTGAAATCCCATCCAGAGCCTGGTACCACCCAAACACACAGAGTGGAAAAAATATCTACAGACAGGGAACACCTGCTTCTACAAAAAACAAGCAGTCTGCGTAATTTTCCGACTTGATACTGACATTAGTCCATGTTATTACGGATACAAGCTCCTCTGCTTAGTTATCTGATTCAAATGTTTTTTGTCAGTGCAGGGAAAAAAGCACAAGCAAATATTTTCTACAGATTCTATTTTGGAGTACAGCATATAAAAGGTCTATGCTGCTCAGTACTGTCTCCAGGAAATAGCTCCAGCCCTGCAGTCAGAGTCCAACATTGACAACGGCTCACACCATCTGTTGCTTACTCAGCTTTTCTGTATTACCAGACAGCCAGCAAGGAAAATAGAACAACCAGTTTGTAAAAACACTTAAGAACATTTCACAGTATTCTGTTATTCACTTTGATAACCTGAATGCTGGAACGCTAGACAATGCATGAAAATGAATCAAAGTAAGTATTGAGCGGCCAGTGAGGGAATGGAGGTGAGGAGACAGAAAGAAGCGAAATGCAGACTGGCGGCAGGAGAGTAAGTCGGTCCAACAGAAATAATTTACATGACTAGAGGCTGACTGGAGGTGTAACGGCAGTGAACGAAGTAAAACAATCAATACTCACTGGCTTAATGTAGCCTACAGCAAGAGATTTTAGATAATAAAGCATAGTTCGCACTGAATGCCAGTATCATTTCTCTAAAAGTGAATATTGCTGCTGCGTACTAAAACGAGAAAAAAACCTACTTGTTGTTCTCTTAATTCAAGAAAAAGTTTGATTCAAAAATATGTGCTTGTTAGCATGATTGCTACTAAAGAATTCAGAAAAGGTCACATTGCTAACTTTGCAATTTTGTACAAAACGTGTATTTTGTGGCACCTGCCAAGGATCTCCAATTTTTTATTACTGAGGAAACTCAATCATCTCCATTCTGAAATCCATGATTTCTTTATAGAAATTACAATAAGCATATCATTAATTACAGAAGTTGACAATCACTCAACGATAAGGGCCAACTGCTTACAGCCTACCTCTCAGTGTGTCTCCATGTCCCGACACAACAGGTCGTCATGCTTCCTTTTTTCCCCATTGTTCCATCTTTCCGCACTCCATGCTCTGTGTCAAGCCAATGCCCTGATATCTGTTACAAATAGCATCACTGTGGGAAAGGAGCAATCAGGTCATGAGGCATGTCCATGTTGAAGTTGAGGAGTCAGTATAAAGACAGAAATAGCAGATGCATATATGGTGGACATACAGTACTAACTAAATGGATATATTTCTAGTGAAGCTCATGTCTTCGAACAAAGTCAAGACATCCATCTCTGTGCTGCTGGCATGGGGCTGTGTCACATGAATACTTTATAGCTTCAACATTAATTTTGTCCATTAACGTTATCTATTCACCCTATGTAATCATTTAATTGAGTTGAGTTTGACCTCAAATGTTTAGGAAAGGTTTAGGAAACTGCCAAAAAAAATACTTTACTGCATATCGGCACATTTTCTGAAGCATGGACCTCTGCTTTTGATATTGATGATTGAATACTGATTCAAGTCAGAAGCAATCATGTATTTGAAATATTGTGTCTTCGGTATGAAAATCTAAATTTGGTTGCCATTGTCATTAAAGATAACTAAAAAAAAATGCATCCATGTTAAAAAAAAGAATTTAGAAGGAGAAGTTATGTTGTTGTATGGAAATGTTGACCTATTACAAAAAAAAACTAAACACATTATTACAAATATTATTTATCCTGAAAGTGATTTTATTTAGCCCAAGTTGCTCAGTATATATTGTTAAAACACATACACAGGATTGACTGCTCTGTAGTATGGCTCAGCTGAATCAATTTAAAAGTATAACTCTCATCACCATTTTATTTATAGTATAAAGTAAGTCCCTTAAGAAATAGCCCTGCAGGGTTGTGGCAGTTTGTCACTTAAGGTGCTCCTGTGTTCATTTACCATTGCTGTCAGTCTGACCATTGCTCTCAGCAGACCATGAGCAACAGCATGATGCGATCATTGGCCACCGCCGCAACACAACACTGCAGAAAAACAGCAGGGGCTTCCTTAGGAAGCACAAGCTTCTGAGTCCTGCTTTTTTAGCTTGATTAGCATGTAGCTTGGAGTTTATCCAGCACAGCTTTCAAAGCCACTGATGATGTGATCTTTCATTTAAATCAAAACACTTAAGATTATTCTAAGGTGTCCACATGACAAGAGCAATATGTATCTTTCAGTCAATCCCCGTCCTCTTCCCTTGCACTCAAAGTGACTTTAGGTGAGTAATGTAAGGCAGTGGACGTCTGGAGAGTGATAGAAAAGACCTTTATCTGACCTTCACAGTTGATGAATGCTGCCTGGATTTCAAAACGTACCATTTCTGGTTGGTCTATTCACTGAAATCAATGATGGTTTTATCAGTGTGTGTGTGTGTGTATGTGTGTGTGTGTGTGTGTGTGTGTGTGTGTGTGTGTGTGTGTGTGTGTGTGTGTGTGTGTGTGTGTGTGTGTGTGTGTGTGTGTGTGTGTGTGTGTGTGTGTGTTACTCACCTGCCAGCAGACACATAGAGTTGTTTGGTTCAAAGGGACTTGGCGTTTCAAGTAATCCACAGGTAGCAAGCAGCAACCAACTGGAATGCAACTCAATTCAAGAACATCGGGAACATGTGTGTCTGACAAAGAGGCTGTGTGTGTGTTCCCTGCTATCACATTCACTGCTGCCCACTTGTAGTGCATCTTAGTTTGTCAAATGGAAAATATGTCACTTTCCGGCTGCTTTCTAAATTAGCAACCTTGGCAATGTCATCCAGTTTAAGAAGAGTTAAGCATTTTCCCTACAAAAGTGTCCTTGAGCAAGACACTTAAGGCTTCTATTATGTATTTGACCCTGCCTGTGAGTGGAGATAGGAATGAAGAAGACTTGTAATTAAACGGATATTAGAAAATCTGCTTCAGTCTCATCACATATAACTTCTCAGTTGTGTCTTGTTTTTATAATCCTTAGTGGTAGATATGCATATAAACCATGATAAACCTGGAATTAGGATTATTTATTGAGATTGAGATTAGATAAATATGGTACTTAAAAAAAACAAGGAATCATTTATAGATTATACAATATGACCACTAAAGTAGCAAAAGCAAGCAGCATGGTAACAAACACTATCATTAATCAAGATTATCATTATGGAAGATGAAATAAACCAAAATGATAGTATAGTCTTTATCATTGTCGAAATGCTATGAGCATGAATGGTATGTAAGGGAAAGAACAACAGCAACAATGGACGGACTACTGAGAAACATACCGCCTGCAATGATTGGTGGAAGTACGATGTTTCTGTTTCTTCTGTTTCTGAAAATGATGTTCCCATTGCCATTTCAATGATGGATTACTATGTGTGCAATCATGCTGTTTCAGACTGAATACTTCCTCATTTAAGACGATAAGAACAATAACAAAAAAAACATCAAACTGGAGCAAGGTTAATAAAATGTCCTGTATAACAACTGGGTTTATTCTTGCTTTACACTGATGTTTTTTTGTTGTTGTTTTTCATCAAAATAGATGTGGGGAAAAATGTGAAAACAGAAATGCAGTTTCACCACTCTTGTTCTTTCCAGGTGGGCCACCTATATTATCACAAATATATACAGTGGGGCAAAAAAGTATTTAGTCAGCCACCAATTGTGCAAGTTCTCCCATTTAAAAAGATGAGAGATGCCTGTAATTTTTATCATAGGTATACCTCAACTATGAGAGACAAAATGAGAAAAAAAATCCAGGAAATCACATTGTAGGATTTTTAATGAATTAATTGGTAAATTCCTCGGTAAAATAAGTATTTGGTCACCTACAAACAAACAAGATTTCTGGCTCTCACAGACCTGTAACTTCTTCTTTAAGAGGCTCCTCTGTCCTCCACTCGTTACCTGTATTAATGGCACCTTTTTGAACTCGTTATCAGTATAAAAGACACCTGTCCACAACCTCAAACAGTCATACTCCAAACTCCACTATGGCCAATTCCAAAGAGCTGTCAAAGGACACCAGAGACAAAATTGTAGACCTGCACCAGGCTGGGAAAACTGAATCTGCAATAGGTAAGCAGCTTGGTGTGAAGAAATCAACTGTGGGAGCAATTATTAGAAAATGGAAGACATACAAGACCACTGCTAATCTCCCTCGATCTGGGGCTCCACGCAAGATCTCACCCCGTGGGGTCAAAATGATCACAAGAACGGTGAGCAAAAATCCCAGAACCACACGGGGGGACCTAGTGAATGACCTGCAGAGAGCTGGGACCAAAGTAACAGAGGCTACCATCAGTAACACACTACGCCGCCAGGGACCTAAATCCTGCAGTTCCAGACGTGTCCCCCTGCTTAAGCCAGTACATGTCCAGGCCCGTCTGAAGTTTGCTAGAGGGCATTTGGATGATCCAGAAGAGGATTGGGAGAATGTCATATGGTCAGATGAAACCAAAATAGAACTTTTTGGTAAAAACTCAACTTGTCGCGTTTGGAGGAGAAAGAATGCAGAGTTGCATCCAAAGAACACCATACCTACTGTGAAGCATGGGGGTGGAAACATCATGCTTTGGGGCTGTTTTTCTGCAAAGGGACCAGGACGACTGATCCGTGTAAAGGAAAGAATGAATGGGGCCATGTATCGTGAGATTTTGTGTGAAAACCTCCTTCCATCAGCAAGGGCACTGAAGATGAAGCGTGGCTGGGTCTTTCAGCATGACAATGATCCCAAACACACCGCCAGGGCAACGAAGGAGTGGCTTCCTAAGAAGCATTTCAAGGTCCTGGAGTGGCCTAGCCAATCTCCAGATCTCAACCCCATAGAAAATCTTTGGAGGGAGTTGAAAGTCCGTGTTGCCCAGCGACAGCCCCAAAACATCACTGCTTTAGAGGAGATCTGCATGGAGGAATGGGCCAAAATACCAGCAACAGTGTGTGGAAACATTGTGAAGACTTACAGAAAACGTTTGACCTCTGTCATTGCCAACAAAGGGTATATAACAAAGTATTGAGATGAACTTTTGTTATTGACCAAATACTTATTTTCCACAATAATTTGAAAATAAATTCTTTAAAAATCAGACAATGTGATTTTCTGGATTTTCTTTTCTCATTCTGTCTCTCATAGTTGAGGTATACCTATGATGAAAATTACAGGCCTCTCTCATCTTTTTAAATGGGAGAACTTGCACAATTGGTGGCTGACTAAATACTTTTTTGCCCCACTGTAGTCAAGGAAGCATGCCATTCTTTTTCTTCTTTTTTACACTAGCCTTATGTAGCAAATGCTACAGCCGAAGAAAAACAAAGACCAAACCGTGTTCAAACTAAAATGGTCATTATGGTAGTTCCACACGCTATGCTCTATCTTACACTGGAGTACCAATTTAAGTGCCGCAAAGATTGTTATTTTCTTTCAATATTTTTCTCACGTTTTTGTCTTTCACATCCAGATTAAATTAGCTAGTTTCCCAATGCTACAGTAGTCAATATACTGTATGCTTGGCAGACTACATTGCACTAATGATGGTTGCAGAAGTATAGATGTTCTGTTTGCACTTATGAGACAAATGACCATGTTCATCTATGATGCAAGACTTTCTCTGCCCATGACACATACGGTATAATTAGGAGGAAGTTATATATCAACTAAATAACATACTGTAAATATTTTATTTTGAACCTTGTAACTTGAGGATCATTGTGCATCAGATTTAATTTCCTCTGAAAATGTACTTACCAAGATACACAGTATTATAAATGATCTTCGTGATTAATGATGCACCAGTGTCAACCTTGTGACGACTAATTGCAGAATTGTGTCTTCTTCCACAAAGCTAGTTTCTATTTTCACCTCACTCCGCCTAATCAGAGTTATGCTGTACCTCATTACTTTCTACACAAAAAGTGAATTTACCCAAAGCATTCAGCTGTTTCGAGCCAGTGAGCACAGCTACTGGTTGCAGAATTATGGATATGTGTTTCTCTCGGTGAGAGGTGCCCCAGCGGACTCTCATCTATACAAAGAAACCTTCCGTGACGGCCCAGTATATACTCCAAGCATCGAAGGGGGGATTTTCCTCTTCACACTTCCCTTACTTTTGCTCAGCTTCTTAACGTCAACTGCATACTGAATGAATCAGCCACACAAATCCAACCCAACAAAACAACTTTTTTAGATTCTGTTTTCCAACCTAACATTTGTTGGTCGGAACGACGGCTATCCCCACTGAAATATAAGGGCTTTAACGACTTTTATTGCAATCTTTTTTAGCTATTGTAATCTAATATGGTGCAACAACATCTAATTTCCCCTTGGGCTTTATAAAGTTCTGATTCATTGATTCATTAAGGCCCCTTCGCACACGACAATCACTCAAACAAACCAGTCTCCTGAAAAACCTCTAATCAGTATGGAAAGCAGTTGTTTTTTTTTGTGCTTGCCTCCAGCCGGCGGTTCGGCCTGTCTAATTGACAAACCCTTTAAATCAAGACTTGGCCATCCAACTTGTGGTAATAATGCACTGTGGCACCTAAAGAAAACGTACTAGTATTTAAAACATCGAGCAAAACATCACTCAGGTTCACAAAGTCAATGTTTTGAGGCTAAGAAAAAAATCAGGAAGTGAAAGAATGAAGAAAGAAATCTAGGTGCAAACTACACCTACTAGTAATTGCTTGTTCAATATATTTTTGTAACCCACACCATGAAATGGTGAAATAAGCTCAATGCTCGAAAACCCAGTGGACCTAGAGATAAGCAAAGACAGAGTGAGGAAGATAATAGCTATAAAAACGGTTATAATGTTTAGATCTCAGGAAACAAGATAACAATGCAGTTTGATGATAAACATGAAGTAATGATCTTTTTATTTAAATTTAGGAACATCTTCTAAGAACAATCTTACGCTCTTAGTGTATTTCTGGTTCTGTCTGTTCTATCAAGCAATAAGGAAGACAACAAAAAGCACTCCATGATACTTTAAGTGCATGCTGCAGGCAGTAACCTATTACTACTCCACTTTCTGGGATGCATCAGTGAACAGTCTTTTCATACACTCTACTTACTGACGCTGTGTAGCATCTTTGGCATATGGCCTCAGACCAGCAACTCCTCTAACAGCGTCTACTGAGACATGGATAATAAAAGGAAGCGTAAATTGAACGAAGGTGCCCCCCATCGCTGGTTTCCTGAGACGCCCCATGTCTCCTCATCGACAATAAATCCAACCCTTGCAACAAAGAATACATGAAATATTGCCTGTAGCCAATACTTTAAGCTCTGCAAGATAGTTCCCTAAGCTCGAAGGGGAAAACTTTTCACACATCACTCTGAAGCAAGTATAGCTGAGGGCCAAAGCTGTTGCAACAGTATGTATAAAGCTTGGTGCTGCTTTACCTGTCCAATGAGTTTTTAACCAAGTCAGCTGCAGGGCTGTAGGATTTGCCATGACATTTGATATCTAAGCAAATAAGTGATGGGTTGCCTTCACACTTTGTACAGACATACATGTTCTCTTGTGGATAAATCCTAATGACTTTGGTGATCTGACTTTTCATCTAGTGAATAACCCCAAATGTATTACTGTGAGAAAATCAAGAACTTCAGGAGCTGTAACTTAACACAGTGCCGTAACATCTCTAAAAAGGCATGCTGGTGACATTTGTGGTTTCACTGATTACGAAGGACTCGGTGCTTCTCAATTGCTCAGTTGCTTTTCGACAAATTTATATTTTTTGCTCAGAATGAAAAAATAATAGCTGGATGTATTGCTTCTGTATAAAAATTGTACACATGCTATTTTGTTCCACACAGAGTTAAATATAACTTGATATCCTTATACAAAACCAGTTTGGCCTCTGCAAATGTTGGTTTTTAAAATATTTTGGTTTATGTCATAGACTGTATGGTTTGTATCCACATACCTGCAAAATGAATGACTTTTCCATCAACTTCCATGCTTTGCGTTATGCAAATTTTCACATTTAAGCTAGCACGCTAAATTAAAATGGTGGCAATGGTAATCATCACCTGCTTAAAAAAGAAGTAATATAACATGTTAGGAGGCTAACATGATCTTAACACTCACTGCTGCTACAGTTATTGATCTGTGGCCTATGCTGAAAATGCTATATTTTGAATACAAAACTCTATACTCAGAAAGCAGGTAGAGATGCAACACATAATCAGGTGGATGTGTAAGCTACTTTGTACATTACACTTTTCTTTTGTGTTTTTCTGTTTGATGGACATACAGTATATACTGCACACCAACAGGCATCATCCCATGTCCCTCCAGTTGGGAAGGAGTCTCACTAACCTCTTCAATAGCAGCCATTGTATCATAAAAATGCCTTCATTTTTGCAAAATGCCTCAGCTCATCAACTGTGCCATTACATTGAGTGCAAATACTTAAAACCTCCCTGTCTGACTGGACCAGAGAGTTGGGAAAAAGAGATGAGCAATGTGTTTTCCACATTTACGGCCTGTAGCACTGCAGCAGTTGACACTGAGAATAGGGCGGTGGTAAATGTAGTGACTTTTATTCCTTAACCAATCATCTCAAATGGACAGCCATTGATGTAGAAGAGCCATAACCCTGGAATGCCTACATCTTTAACTTTTGGAGAACAGACATAAAAGAGATAAAGGATGTAAAGAAGAGTATCCCAGTGCCGATTAAATATTAACGACTGTATCAATCAACGTGCCACAGCAGTAATTGCTATTGATCAAAGTTCCCACAGTGCAGCTTCCATTTAACAAACGCAGATTCAGAGACAACAATTACCATGTATTGATGTAAGCATTTATTCCTCCACATTACAGAGTCAACTGTTATTGTACCAAACAATGTTATGAAAGGAAAACAACATTTTAAATTGCATTCTTGAATGTTGAGGAATAATTTGGTGATCATGAGTGGAATAATACAGTCTTTGCAGCTGCTTCCATCAATATATTTCTATTAATATTAGATCAAATGACTATTACTTATGTGAAAGGGGTTTTCATTAGTGATGAGCCTTAAGAATTTATTACAAAGCCATAAAAAATATTTGTAACCTGTTTCATGTCATCAACCCACCTCCCTCTGTTTTCCCCAAAGGATTATTTATTCTCATTCTGCACAACCGAATGTTGTTGCAGTCCATTGATGCCAAACAACAAAAACAAGACATAACAAAACAGAAGCATCAAATTGCTCCAGGAGGAATATATAAACTATTAACTAGAAACTAATGGGGAATTCCCTGGGCACATAATATGACTGGATTCTTGACCAAAATTCATTTATATTTAGGAAATATTGTCCATCTATCTCTGTATTCTGGCACGTTGACCTCTGAGTCCACCCGCCAGGTGCAATAGCTTTATCCAAAACATGTGGGCCACAACAGAACCGAATGTGATGTTGTTGGATAATCCTCAGATCTTAATTCAACAGTTTTATGCCCGTTCAACTTGAAACCAGTCAGGAGCATGTTGGGTAGTGCAGCCTTTGTTCCTAGCGGGGTTAGCTTAGCTCCCCGACCTTCGCTCCCTTGGTGGTCACCCTACCCTCCATGACGCTTGTTATGGCCTAGGTTGGATGTTAACTTTGGCAGTAATCATCTAAAAATACAATGCCTGGAATCCAATCTATGTTCTTCCTTCTCTGGTGTTAATGGGTGTCTCTGTCACAGGACAAAAGCTGAGTGCTCCAGTGTTTAACCAAGGATTTTGTCACTGTGGTTCAGGATAACGTAACCCCTTTTAAACCCACAGAGTGTAAACACATAGTGAGAGATTCCCACTGATCTTTTGTTAATCCAAAATTAATTGCCTGATGCCCTTTCAAATATGAAAATAGATTGCATTTTGGAGCGATGCTGTGTGAGCACAGCAGAATGCAGTCAATGCCATGAATAATTGTGCTTTATTTTATGGAAAACAAAGAAGCCAGAAACATGCAGAAAAGACAGAAAAGGGAGGCTTTTCAAACAGCATCTGGAGTGTGAGTGGAAGATTCGGCTTCTGAGTATCCAATGTTCCTACAGTCTGATAGTTCATTATGGCAAGAATCCACACACAAACATTCCCATCCAGAGGATTTTTATTGCATCAGACTTTTTCCTTTTAATTACTTTTGAATCCTGAATATAAGAAAAACTCAATACAGGCTGAATGGGGTTAAGTCTGCTGTTAAAGAGCCTCTGGTGTCAGCTATTGATTACAGTAAACACTGCAAACAATAAATGAACCATGCTTCTCATGAAATAATGAATGTGAAAAGGATTAAAGTGTTATGGAACACAATTGATCATTTATCCAAATGTAACTCTTTGCAAATCATTTAGAAAACACACAAAATCAAACCTTAATTCCTCAAAGGGGATACATTGATCTGTAATGTACTCATTAATTACATCACTATGTGAAAGAGCAACACAACACCATGTTAGTCTCAGATGAATGAATGTTTGGGAGTGCTCACATACATATAAAGTATTATCTCTAGCCTTTGCTGGCATCCTGAATGTTAACATATTGGAAATACTGCTATCAATAGCTAAAGTGAAACTTTCAGATTATGTTCAAGAATTGAGAAAACGTTCTTGTTTTGCATGACTCATAAAATAATGCTTTCCGGCTCCAGGAGCTGTTGCTGAAAGGACCTACAAATCTAGTGCTAAGAAAAAAAGTTGTGTTTATTTTATTTGTATATTGTATTTTCGATTATAGAACTCTCAAGAAGGATCATCAAGGATTTATTGCAGACTTAGTAATATAGTTGAACTAATATTATGAACAAACTTCATGGTGTCAAAATGAAAACAATATTCAGTGGACTCCTAACTGATGTTCAATTCAAAAATCAAAGAAATCTGAAAAATGTGACATCGATTTTTCCCATTGCCTCTTTCAGGAATCAAGCTAACTCACCTTATGTTTCACATAACTGTGTATATTCACATATAGTGAATGTGAAATGGGGGTGAGACGTTGTGACATTCGGAAGAAGGTGTTAGTTTGGGCTTAACATAGCTTGATGTGTGAAACTTTGAATGAGTTCAGAAGTTTGTTAGATGCATTGGATTTTTGAGGCTGACACATTTTTTTCTCTCCCAGCATGAATTGTGTAACAATTTCTGATGTCAGAAGTATCAGGGACATTCGGAAGTCAAAGGCAAACACTGCAGCAGGAGTAAATGCTGGGTTTTACTCTCTTTGCTTTTCAATGAAATGCCATTATAATGTGTTTCCGCTGCACTATTTCTTAATGCTCTTAATGTCTTCCATTTTCGTAAAGCACTTTGAATTGCCTTGTGTTGCAAGGTGCTAAATAAATAAAATTTCCTTGCCTTGCATTGGATAAAATAACTGAATTGTATTACATTGAACTTAAGAACAAGATTTACTCTTTGGTATTGAATACACTATGCAGATATGTACTATAACAAGTATGGAAGAGAATATATCACTAGATACAGAAGGCATAAAGGTGAGTCCAGGCAAGAGGCATTATCAGTTTTAGCATCTGTACGGAGATGTAAACAAAAGTAATGAGACAGTTTAATCAATAAACCATAGAATTGCATGTCTTGCAGCAGAAGCTTTTTACCTTATTTAATTTCAATATTTTCTGATGTTGTGTTTATTATCTGTAAGATTTTGATTAGCAACTGTAATGTAACATATTTCTCCTAAATAACACGGCGAAAGCAATTACATTCATTTATTTTCATTATATAGCTACCTTACATGTCATTAGTTAATACCGAGTTTGTTCACTAGTATGGTTGATACAGTGGTACCCACGCAGCACCACACCATTTGTAAACCAGTTTTAAAAGTTAAATGTAGTTGTTCAAATATCCAAGTTGTTTGAAATTACAATTCCACAGAGCTGTAACTTTCATTAGGATGCAAATGCAGTATCAATTCATGTTTAATTACCAGGCTGACACCACTAAAACCAACACTATTTATAAAATAAAAACAATGAAAAAATATTATCATTGAATTTGTACTTTTTAAAGATTTAAAAGTTATAACTTGCTAAATTGGAGAATCCTGATTAAGTGTTTTGTTCAAGAGTATACAAGCTTTTACTACACCTCCATTTAGCTACTTCATCAACATAAAAGCAATCAGATATATCTGGGACTTCCCAATTTTGGGATGGTCCATTGTCGAAAACATGAATAGTTTGAAAAATATATAGATTGAAAAGCCTATAAAGTCTGTTATGATGAAAACAAAACACCCACTATCCGTGCAAAGACCATAAGAGCATGGCTATTTAAATTCAGAATGACATCATCGGAACCAACTGGTGTATGCATGACCTCCATACTCTGCCTCAGATTGGCTGGTAGTCATTGTGCTCTGAATTTAAGTAGTTTGTGTTTGAACTATCTCAAACAGTGAATATTGCTACACTTTTAAACTCCAAGCTTGGAGAATGAATACCATTTCACTCATCACCAAAATGGTTTAAAATGTATAATTATAGCAGAAGTTGCATCCAGTTTCTACCTCCTCAAACTCAAGCAAGTTTTATTTTTGCTGGTGTAGTCAATATAGTGACAGTAATAATGAATGGCAAATTTGTTTAAATTTGTCAAGAGAGACAGAACACATTACGGTGTGGGTATTTTGGTGACTAAGGCCATTCTCGTATATACACCTGTTTGTGTCACTACCCGTGTCCTGGCCTGCATCACACACATACTGTTGTACGAGCTAATGAAATACCGACACGCTAGACAGAAAACAAATCATGTCAACCCAGAAACTCAGTGATAGACACGCAGCTGTCACACTCTAATGACTTTTAAAAAAAATAGACTCTGAAAATTGTTTGTCTGGCTTGGGTATTGATGAGACTTCATGTGGCAATTTCCTCTGAGAAGAAGTCATTTTTTTTTTCTCCACACAACATAAATGAGGTCTTTGCTCTGCTGCTAGGAGAATGGAGTCTGATAATGGTAATGGCGATGCTGATGATGATAAAGAAAACTTCCATAGCAGTCAGTAATGAATAAACAACTGAGAGTGTATTAGTATTGAATTGGGCACCACATATCCTCCTACTATTTTCTTGTTCTTACCATGCCGTTGTTAGCCCTCACTCGGATTAATGAATGTCGACTGAACATATTCAGTCCAGGAGTGATTGCGGACCAAAGCCTCAGCTAGATCTGTAGAATATCAATGCAAAAAAAATTGGTGACATGAGTTTTACATGCACTCTTTCTATTTACAATTTCCATAGTTGTGTGTAGTTTGACTGTTGTATTATATAACTGAAACCTGAAGTATGTATGAAGACCAGCCAACCTCCTCCAAGTTAAGTCTCAGATGTTGAACAACTTACTTAATGCAATGAAAGAAATTGTTGCAAACGATTAGGCACAATATCAAAAGATTTTACTGAAAGTCACTCAAACGAACCTTCATTGGGCATTGGATGATGTTGAGAGGTCATTTTGTGTTATTGTGTGAAATGGTAGGCCTATTGAGGGATTTATGTCTTTTATTCTGTTTGATATAAAAATATACAGTAGATATGGAGCGAAGCTTGTTCAGGCAGTCAACTCGAGCACCAAGATACACAAACACGTGACATGCCTTACCCCGCCATACATCCAACAAAACACATGCTCCGTAATCTGGCGCTCTATTTAAACTGCAAGATTTGCTATATCTCCCTCGCCAGGCTGTTGCTCTCCCCCAGCAGTAGCTGTAGCCTCTGGGGGATACTTTTCTAATCATCAATCCTCAACATTCTACGTAAAAAAAAAAAAAAAAGGGAGAGAGTGATGACTAGAAAAGTATGGTGGGTTTTATAAACATATTAAACGTGAGTTGTCTCTTTATAGGAATTTATAACTGTTGTAAATCCACTCTGAATATAACTGCTGTGCTCTGCAGAGAACAAGCTATTACTATTCTTAATCCCCTTTATCTATTGTATCAGGTGTGTGTGTGTGTGTGTGTGTGTGTGTGTGTGTGTGTGTGTGTGTGTGTGTGTGTGTGTGTGTGTGTGTGTGTGTGTGTGTGTGTGTGTGTGTGTGTGTGTGTGTGTGTGTGTGTGTGTGTGTGTGTGTGTGTGTGTGTGTGTGTGTGTATCCACTCAAAAGAAAATGAGTATTGCATTACAAGCCAGCACAAACACTTTCTTGTAGATGGGACAGCCTTCAACAAACAGGCAGCATCTCTTAAGCACTACCTCGTTCTCTGTGTGTCTCTCTCCACAGCAACGATCGTGCGCCAAGACAGTTGTGGGTTGTTGTGAACAAGTCTCAGCACATCAGCCAACTTAAGGCTTAAATCTAGCCTCAACAGACAACACAACTGAGGCGGGATCGGGAAAGATGTGGAGTAAACAGTTAAAGTAAGAGGTTTTTATAAAGAATAAATGTCAACATGAAGAGAAATATATGAGACAAATATGCACAATTATATAAGATAACATTAGATAAGATAATATGTATCTTTATTAATCCCCATGGGGAAGTTCTAAGGTTTATGCAGCAATAGAAGAAAAACAGTACAGATTCACATAAGGATTTGAAATCAAAATATTTATACAGGTAAGTAACAGATTTAAAACAAACTGTTAGAACCAAAAATAATTAGAAATTAAATGGGCATATATACATTTCATATTGTTGAATACAGTGGAAGAAATAAGTAGTTGATCCCCTGCCAATTTAGTTAGTTTACCCACTTACAGTTAGGTCCATATGTATTTGGACACTGACACAAGTTTTGTTTTTTTACCTGTTTACTGAAATGTATTCAAATGATAGTTATATAATGGACATGGACATAAAGTGCAGACTCAGCTTTCATTTGAGGGTATCCACATTCAAATTGAATGAAAGGTTTAGGAGTTTCAGCTGCTTAACGTGTGCCACCCTCTTTTAAAAGGGACCAAAAGTAATTGGACAATTGACTCAAAGGCTATTTCATGGGCAGGTGTGGGCCATTCCTTCGTTATGTCATTATCAATTAAGCAGATAAAAGACCTGGAGTTGATCGATGTGTGGTGCTTGCATTTCGAAGATTTTGCTGTGAATACAACAGCTCTCCATGCAGGTGAAACAAGCCATCCTTAAGCTGCGAAAACAGAAAAAATCCATCTGAGAAATTGCTACAATATTAGAAATGGCAAAATCGACAGTTTGGTACATCCTGAGAAAGAAAGAAAGCACTGGTGAACTCAGCAACGCAAAAAACCCTGGACGTCCACAGAAGACAACAGGGGTGGAGAAACCCCTTCACAACAGCCAACCAGGTGAAAGACACTCTCCAGGAGGTAGGCGTATCAATGTCCAAGTCTACCATAAAGAGAAGACCGCATGAAAGTAAATACAGAGGGTTCACTGCTCGGTGCAAGCCACTCATAAGCCTTAAGAATAGAAAGGCTAGATTGGACTTTGCTAACAAACATCTAAAAAAGCCAGCACAGTTCTGGAAGAACATTGTTTGGACAGATGAAACCAAAACCATCCACTACCAGAATGATGGCAAGAAAAAAGTATGGAGCAGGCGGGGTACAGCTCATGATCCAAAGCATACCACATCTTCTGTAAAACACGGCGGAGGCAGTGAGATGGCTTGGGCTTGCATGGCTGCCAGTGGCACTGGGTCACTAGTGTTTATTGATGATGTGACACCGGACAGAAGCAGCCGGATGAATTCTGAGGTGTTCAGAGACATACTGTTTGCTCAAATCCAGCCAAATTGATTGGGCAGCGTTTCATAGTAGAGATGGACAATGACCCAAAACATACAGCCAAAGCAACCCAGGAGTTTATTAAAGCAAAGAAGTGGAATATTCTTGAACGGCCAAGTCAGTCACCTGATCTCAACCCAATTGAGCATGCATTCACTTGTAAGACTAAACTTCAGACAGAAAGGCCCACAAACAAACAGCAACTGAAAACCGCTGGTTTCAGTTATTTAATTTGTCCAATTACTTTTGAGCCCCTGAAATGAAGGGATTGTGTTTAAAAAATGCTTTAGTTCCTCACATTTTTATGCAATCTTTTTGTTCAACCCAGTGAATTAAAGCTGAAAGTCTGCACCTCAACTGCATCTGAAATGTTTCATTTAAAATTCATGTGGTAATGTACAGAACCAAAATCTGAAAAACTTTGTCTCTGTCCAAATATTTATGGACCTAACTGTACAAAGTAATGAACAGTCTGTAATTGTTATGGTAGGTTTATTTTAACAGTGAGAGACAGAATATAAAAATATGTGTTTAATTGGGGAAAATAAGTATTTGATCCCCTTGCAACCAACAAGGATTCTGGCTCCCAAGGATCGGTTGAATAGGTCCTCTTGCTTTAAGAAAGTTCTCCTGATGTCAACTCGTTACCTGGATAAAATACACCTGTCCACAGTCAATAAATCAGATTACAACCTCCCCACCGAGGGCAACACCAGAGACAGGTCTTGTGATCATGGTGGAACTAATGTGTAAGCACATCAGGGACAAGATTGTAGACCGGCACAAGGCTGGAATAAGACCATCACCAAGCAGCTTGGGGAGAAAGAGACAACTGGTTTGATTATTAGAAAATGGAAGAAGCACAAAATGACCATCAATTGCCCCTTCGGTCTGGGGCTCCACGATCAATGATCATGAGAAAGGGTATGGGTCAGCCAAGAACTACACAGGAGGGACCTGTTAATGATCTGAAGGCAGCTGGGACCACAGTCACCAAGAAAACTATTGGTAACACACTGCGCCGTAATGGATTAAAATCCAGCAGCGCTTGCAAGGGTCACCTGCTCAAGAAAGCATTTGTACAGGCCGTCTAAAGTCTGCCAGTGAACCTCTGTATGATTCAGAGAAGGCTTATGAGAAGGCGATGAGGTCAGATGAGACCGAAATCAAGATCTTTAGCATCAACTCGACATGTCGTGTTTGGAGGAAGAGAAATGCTGACTACTACCCCAAGAACACCATCCCCAGCATCAAGCATGGAGGTGGAAAAATTGTGCTTTTGGGGGGTTTCTCTGCTAAGGGGACAGGGCGATTCATCGCATCGAGGGGAGGATGGAGGGGGCCATGTAACATAAAATATTGGCTGATAACCTCCTTTCCTCATCCAGGACACTGAAAATGGGACATGGATAGGTCTTCCAGCACGACAATGACCCAAAACATACGGCCAAGGCAACTAAGGAGTGGCTACAGAATAAGCCCATTAATGTGATGGAGGGGCCTAGCCAGTCTCCGGACCTTCATCCCATAGAAAATCTGTGGAGGGAGCTGAAGCTTCCAGTTGCCAAGCATATGCAGAGAGGAGAGGACCAAAATCCCTCCTGAGATGTGAGCAAACCTGGTGAACAACTACAAGAAATATCAGACCTCTGTGCTGTCCAACAAGGCTTTCTCCACCAAGTGGCATGTTTTGCAAGAGCATCAAATACTTGTTTCCCCCAATTAAATGCAAATTAATTTATATATTTTTTCTGGATGATATTCTGTCTCTCACTGTTAAAATAAACCTACCATAGTTACGACAGAATGTTCATGTCTTTGTAAGTGGGTAAACTAACTAAATTGGCAGGGGATCAAATACTTATTTCCTCCCTTATATTCACATGTATTTGTGCAGAAAAAAGTGCAGGTCAAGTCATTGTTCAAGTGGTGCAGGCTTGGTGGAGCTGTTTGCCTCCTCAACATTGGCATACAGCAGGTCCAGTGTTTTATGTTACCTAGTGCCATATACACCCAACACAAGAATGTCAAACATACAAGAAAAATCTTACAGCGCATAATGAGACTTTACATGAACATCTCCCAATCAACACCTCCCTGATGCTTCGCTAAGATAGTATTCACAGCTTGTCTTTGGTTGTCACAGGCCCTGATCATATTGTGTCCTCTGCCCTTTGTGGCGCTCTGCATTTCACACTTAATTTGAACTCTCCCTCCATTTGAGCCCTGGCTAAATGTGCCATTGTCTTCTCCATCACCTTTTCATGTTTTCAAAGTAATTTCCTGTGGAGAAATTCATCCCCTGCCGGCACCTGTGAGGGATTCTGAATTTTATCAAATAACCAGCGACCCCAGGACACGGGAGCAGGGAGGGGGCAGCTCTTGAAATGTGCAAATGAAGGGAACTGTGCCTGCAGTAAGCAGCAGGACTCGGATTTCAATTGCACACACACATACACACACAAACACACACACACACACACACACACACACAGAGATCCCGATGCTCACATACTGCCTCCCACTCAGAGTAGAGATAGAAAAGCAGAGCGTGGCCTTATTCTCTATCACGATTCACCACCAGCATGTGTGGGTTGTCTCCCTTTCTAGTCTTCTCTTCTCTCACGTTGTCTTCTGTCTCATGTTGCAACCTCTCTATCTGTAACTTCTCATTTAATTGTCTTTGTCTCTGTCTCTGTCTCTGTTTTGGTTATCTCTCCTCCCAAACTCCTATCATTTGACTGTACAATCAGACAGTATAGTTCCTCTCCAACTGAGCAGTGGGACTTTTGGCAAAGGAATTCCAAAAACATGCATTTGTGAGTGTGAGACAATTGTGTCTCTGTCATCAAGGTTGTCTCACAATCTTCCTAACAGCATTATCTAGTCAATAGGCCACACCTTAGGCCAACATAAAAACGTTATGCTTTACCTAAAGGGAGTATCTCCTTTAAATAAGGACCAGACAAAATGTTAAAGTAATTTGGACACTGACACAAAATTGGGAGATTTTGGAAAGAAGAAAACACTATGCTGTTTTAGAATAACTGAAATGGGAATTTCAAGGCTCGATATAGCAAGTCAGTGCTAAGACACAAACAAATGTTTTTATCAATGTATTGTGAATTCTGTTAGAGAACTTCTACAGCCAGGTCACATTTTTTATCACAATCGCAGCGAGCTGGCATACTGTACAGGCAACACTCTAAAAAAGTACAGTTTTTAAAAGAGTTTAGCTTGTTAATAGCTAACTAGGATACAGGCAAGACAGATTGTGACCCTGTTCTTTTCAACAACCTAACCCTAATGGGGACAAGCACATTGCTAAACAAATTCAACATCTGGGCAGTTTTAACCAGGTTAAGGTTTAATGTTTCAAAAACTTTAAAATGTTCTTTAATCTTCTAAAGTCTAGGGTAGTTTTATTTTCATTTCTCTGATATCCAGTCCCAGCACCTTGTCATTTTATCTTTTTATACGTACAATAAGCTCATACATACTGAATCTCTGGTTGTAAGCGATGAGGGATGACTGACAGGATGTGATATTGGGTCAGCATGATACATTATTAGACCAACCTTTTCATTTTAAAGGGGGCGTCAGTGTCACATTCTCTCATGATATTACTTTTCCATATGGCTTCTAACGACATCTCTGTCACTTTTCTCCTGCCTTTGCTCTTCCAATTACAGCTATCAGAAGTTCGGGTTCAAATTTCAGCTTGCTAAGGGTAAAGTAAGCGCACATATCTCACCCTACCCAATTGACACCCATGGTTTTATAACAGAAGAAAGGTTGGTTACTCCTGCTGTCAGGGGGCTTCTTTTCCTGTTCCCTAATGACAACATCTGAGGGAACGACAGACAGAAGGAGAGGGGACGAAAGAGAGAGCATCAGTGCATGCTTGTAGGCCCAACAGCTGGTATCACTAAGCATGGCAGCTCAGTTAGTCTAGTAGCAGCCCTGATTCTGCCTTGGTAACGAGACTACAATAACAAGTTGTTGCACCCCCAACATCCAAATGTGAAAGCTAACGCTCTGTACGATGCACCTGGAAAAATATTTTTAAAATCTCACTGCAGTCGTCTTGAATTCTCTATATTCTCAATATTTATGTAATTTTTATCTTAAAAGATGAAAGTGAATTGCTCTGTCACAGAAAGTTGTTTTTTAATTTGTACATTAGGATTTATAAGCTAGACATAGGGCCTTTTAGGTTTCAAAAAAGTCCAAAATAACAGTTATATGGCTTTTTTTGCTACATGTCTTTTTAGACAGAATGTAGGTGCTATGGTGATGCACATTTCAATCCATTGCTATCATATAGACAGAAATAAGATAACTTTAAGATATCGTCATTAACTTGAATATGATCGTTGGATGGTCTGTGTTTAAGAGCCCCAATCTGTGAATGTACCAATCTTAATGACGATAGCTGTAAGCTAATGCAGCACCGGTCGCATTAACCTTGTATGGAAGTGTGCAGGTGTTTTCAGGACAGTGTTCAACTTATCAGAAACTTCTGCCTGTTATTTTACTTCTCTCTGCTCTTTTCTCTTGTCTTTGAATGTTGCCCCAGGGTAATCTCAAATCACGTTAAAAAATCTTCAACTGCATTATTTCCGTTTGTGTCACTCATGCAAATGTACATCAAAAGTTTGTATAAAACTGGCTAGATGGACACAATTTCAAAGAAAAAGGTTGCATGATTGGAAACCAGTGAGGGGCCCTTGTTTACTGTGCAAAAGTTCAGTTAAAGATTAAGTGTGTTGTGTTGATGTGGTTATTGTGTGTAATGTGTGTGTTTACAGTTTGTGTGTGGACCTCAGTGAGAATATTCAATGCTCATGTTAATATACACTGCCCGGCAAAAAAAAGGACACACACTCTAATATTCGTTGGAACGCCTTTAGCTTTGATTACAGCACACATTCGCTGTGGCATGGTTTCCACTAGCTTCTGCAATGTCACAACATTTATTTCTGTCTTGCATTAATTTTTCGCCAAGATCTTGTATTGATGACGGGAGATTCAAACCACTGCGCAAAGTCTTCTCCAGCACATCCCAAAGATTCTCAATATGGGTTCCGGTCTGGACTCGGTGGGGGCCAATCCATGTGTGAAAATGATGTCTCATGCACCCTGGCCCACTCTTTCACAATTTGAGCCCGATGGATCCTGGCATTGTAATCTTGGAACATGCCCGTGCCATCAGGGAAGAAAAAATCCTTTGATGGAATAACCTGGTCATTCAGTATATTCAGGTAGTCAGCTGACCTCTTTATTTGGGCATATAACGTTGCTGAACCTAGACCAGACCAACTGCAGCAACCCCAGATCATAGCACTGCCCCCCACAGGCTTGTGACCTTTTTTTTGGCCGGGCACTGTATATTCGGATCCTAATAAAGACAAGACAAAATGCAAACAGGTTTGTATTTAAGTCCTTGTTTTCAGTTAAGTCTCTGTATTTTCTGAGGTTCAGATTTGCCCTGCCTTCACCAGCTCTTGGTTCTAATTGTTTCTGCAAATTCCTATTTTGTGCATTCTCCTGCTTTTGGGTCCACCTGCTCCACTTTTCATAACAATGGTGCTTTCTGAGTGGCTCAAAAAAACAAGATGCTTGTATCCTAAAGCATGACTCACAGGCAGACCTGGTTAAGATAAAACATAATGTTTACTGGAAACAGAATACAGGCAAGGGTCAAAAGCTGTTTACGACAACTGAAAAATCTGCACTTTTTCTGCTCTCTGAGACCAATATACAGCCACAGTAGTTATGTATGGGACAAATATTTGTAGCTTATAGAAATGATAATTATATTATTATTAAATCTGTTCAATCAGCTGTGAGCGACAAATGACAAACAAAAGCTGAAACATTTTCTTTGTAGACCTGCTGTCAGGCAAATTAGACGTATGATGGAATTAATACTGGTGGGAAACAAAATAATAAGCAATTTTCACACACGAACAAACACAGTTGCTGTGGTGCGACTCTGGTTTGTACTAGAAAGTAATAAATCAATGCAAAAAAGACAGGTGGAAAAGTTTAGTCAATAATCAGCAAAATAAATGTTTTTAACCCTTTCTTTGTTCACTCATCAAAGTTCCCTTTTTTTTATTACTTCTATTTTTAGTCAGGAACCCTGCTGTGTCAAAGCACAGACTCACGTTTAAGATTTGGCAAAAAGCAGTGGTGGGACTAACTAAGTACATTTACTCAAGTACTGTACCTGAGTACAATTGTGAGATAGTTGTACTTTACTTGAATATTTCCATTTTATGCTACTTTGTACTTCTACTCCACTACAAGTCAGGGGCAAATGGTGTACCACTACATTTATGAAATACCTTTAGTTACTTTAAATATTTGGATTAATGATGTGAAATATAATAACCACCTGGAGTAAATCCACAAGCTACCCTGCAGTATACAAAGTCATTAAAACTAGCTGCACTTTACCAGCTTTGATATTAATGCATAGATAATTATGACCAAAACAGATCATATATATTATTCTGAAAGGGACCAATCTGCTTAATGAGTACTTTTACTTTTGGTACTTTAGGTATATTTTGATGCTAATACTTTTGTACAATGGCTGCTTTTTGCCCCATTATTCCTGATAATCATATGACCTGTATTTGTCTCTGCAACAATCAAAAGATGTTATTCCGGTCATGAGTGATTATTGATGCGGGCCTCTAGCAGGAACTAAATGTCTACTCCAGAGTTCCTCAAATGGTTCTTGGGGTAAGTTACTTCTTTTTAGGAGCATACGACTTTTAATGGAATGTCTGCCACACTGTCTTGGCAATGGTCCAATTCATTGCAGCAACAGCCACATCATCAAAAATATCTTGTCAATTTTGGGTCAGAATTGCAATGTTACAGTTTGTAAACACTCTTATCTGACTTACTTAGACCAAATATGCAGAGACAAACTTAAAATAAAACTGAAGTTTTGATTTCATATGGACTCAACATCATTGATTTTGTTCTATTGTTTAAAATGTATAACACTAAGACTGTGGATTGTGACAGAAATGTTTTGCCTTCTCAATCCGGTAATACTTTTTGAGCTGCAGTTCAACATTTTCCATCCTAGATTAAACTCGTGGGAGAGATTCCCCAATGACTTAGGGCATCAATGTTTTATACTCACTGATGAAATATGACTGACCCAAGCCTGCTTCATTTGACAGCCAGACTCATTCACACAGATCTGCAGACTGAGATCGCAAGCATTTAATGTCTCTTTTAAACTAGCTGTGTAGAGAAAGTTGAGGAGGTTTTCAAACACTGCAGTAAACATGGAAGATTGTTCAAGCGGCAAACACTAGAGGAAGAATCATCAGAAATGAACAGTCACGCTGTGCTTTTAAGCCTTCAAACTCTTTAATCCTCCCCTCAAATCATTCCACATCACTGGTAATATCATTACAGAAGAGTCTGAGCCAGGTGATTATCATACAGCCCTAAAGCTGAATTGCAGCAGTCCAGCCATAATGGGAGATCTGTGAGCTGCAGGTTGCAGCTTCTTGTGTTAGGGTTTTACCGTATGCTGAGGGATTGTGTGGAGCACCCTTGAGAAAAGTGTTTAACCTTTAACTGCTTCCCTTAATGTCACCCTGTCCCTAATACAGGCCACAGCAAAACAAAGTGGGGAGGGTAGCTGTGGAGCTATGCTGCCCCCATATGCTGATACTGAGAACGACACTGCCTAAAATGTTTTGATTGGTCCTCATTATGATGCTTTGCTTAGTTAGAGGCACTACAAAAAACAAGGTAAAATCCCTGCAATTAAAGTGCTGCATAGTTTCAGTG
Source organism: Eleginops maclovinus (assembly GCF_036324505.1). NCBI lineage: Eukaryota > Metazoa > Chordata > Actinopteri > Perciformes > Eleginopidae > Eleginops > Eleginops maclovinus. The sequence goes on from NC_086354.1 coordinate 10,252,461, forward strand.
GAATGTAATAACCTGGAGAAAGATAAAGGCACTCTTTCTTTCAAAATTATCCAAAGTATGTTTTCTTATTTGTATTTTTTCTTGTTGGAGGTCAATTATACCCTTTTACTGAAGCTCTATCCTCATGCCTGCCAGCTCCCCTTACTTTACAAACAATACTCATTGAACTAGTAAAAGTAAATGCTTGTTGTACAATTGTCTGCGCCTTTATTAAACTATGTCTCTTGAAGTAGATGCAAGAGGTTAAATTTCTCACAACGTCAGGTCCCCTGTTTAAGGTGTTTAAATGGCAGCAGTAGAGCACAGACTGTAGAAGCTTGCTTGTGTGAAATCACACATTCATAGCTTCTTTAGGCTGAAATTACAAGTATGATTAGTGTGAATTGGTTTTGTATAAACACATCTTTATTTATACACGATGTTATATGAAACTGTCATCCTTGAACCTGTCTTTTCACCCACGTTTTACATTCAATTGCTCTTGGCAGAGTTCAGGTGTTAATAGAAGTCAATGATAACAAGTGAGAACAGATCGTTTCTCAAATCAATCTTATTATAGGATATGTGCATACATGTGCAATATCACCAAGGTTAACTTTACGGCAGGGAGTTCTGCTCTGGACTGAACACCTATTGCAGCTTCTAATGGCTGCACTATTAGTATCACAGCCCTTTCAACAGAGGGGGCTGAGGAATTTAAGCTTGGGTTCAAAATGATGTAAAGATGCCAGGCATAGTGTCAGACCAAGATAGTTACAAAACCTGGCCAAACTTGTTTCTCAGAGGGCACAAGATTTCAAACAATTTGAGTATACTCTCTCTCTTTCTCTGCTTATCGTATTCAAATAATAAAATTCATTATAAATTTTTTTTTTTTTTATTAAAACAATGTTTTACTGAGACGTAGATGCTTAGATTAATACCATTCTCGTGTCTCTACTGCATATTTAAAAAGCAACACAGATCTGCTACCGACACCTCAAAGATGACATCATATTTTGTCTGTTTAATTCATTATATGTACTCAAGCGCATTTAAACAAGGATGCAATTATTAGCTTGGGAATTGTGAAAACACTATATATTTATTGACTATGAATCTTTGAAGTGAGATAACTGTATGAAACTATTCTGAACGGAAAAGTGATTTTCTATAGAGCAACTGATGTATTTGTTGAACCTTAGTCAGACGTGGCTAATGCTACACTATGATGGGCCAGTCTCTTTCCCGGGGTGACAAATACTTTATTTAAATGACTAGAAGCGGGCAATCCTGGGTATCGGCATCTTCCATGACTTTGACAGGTTGCAACAAAATCATTCATTAAATATGGATAAACATAACTTTATCACTAAAAAGAGCTCAACACTAATGAATATACAAATAGTCGAAGGATGATGATAAAATAAACCCCAACATGCACCAGCATCACAACCGAATCAAGTTGAGGTGTAATGCTATGTAGACAGACCAACAACTATATTAGTTGGTGCAGCAAGATAGACATATCTTAAGGAACAGCAGGGTCTAGTGTGGCAGGGTTAAGTCAGCAGTATACAAGAGTGTGTTGGACAAGAAAGCAAAGGATGTAAACATTTACAAGCTGTCTTGTTATTTTCTATTCGATCTGACATGTGCAAAAAAAGATGATAGAATGAGAGAAATTCGAGAATTTAACACATTCATGAAGATGACAACCAGACATGGAAGGCTACTGTGACACAACACTGATGTTTTTGATGACATGATGTTAAAATAGTCTGTTTCTGCTTGTTTGGCTGACAGCGTGTCTGTAATCTTTGGTAAACAAAAGTAGGAGTGTTTCATTCAGAGTCAATGTAAAGTCATGTAAGCCCCAAATACCTTCAATACAGTGTAAAGGCCTAGGTTAAACAACTATCCACTAAAGTGTGTGTTCAATGTTTGATCAATATGTGGGTTCAATGCAGAAGGTTCTGAGCTTCTTACCTGAAGATAGATCTATGTACTATCCATATACCTTCTGAGATATGACATGTCAAAACCAAATGTATTTATTCAAAAGCATGTGCATTATTTGTGTGTGTGTGTGTGTGTGTGTGTGTGTGTGTGTGTGTGTGTGTGTGTGTGTGTGTGTGTGTGTGTGTGTGTGTGTGTGTGTGTGTGTGTGTGTGTGTGTGTGTGTGTGTGTGTGTGTGTGTGTGTGTGTTTTATATCAAGCAGCAAGGAGCACCAGGTCTGAGAAGTAAAGTCAAGGTGGCGAACCTGTCTTTTAATGACCAATAGGTTGTGATGTTAAGTAAGCTTGTATCGAAGTCAATGAGAAAATGACAGTACTTCTCATTTGATTTATTACCCCAGTAAACTTTTTCCTAATGGGTTGGCTGTATGTTTATAATTACTAGTTGTATGTCTTCTTCAGTAAATGATGGTTTCATTACATTAAAGGGTGAAAATGAAATTATGAGACAGTGTTTTCCTCTTTGGACTTTAACCCTTTTCATTTTAACATATTTTTTGCTTCAATATGTCTTGTTAAGTGTTCAGTTGTACTTTCCCCGACCAGTTGTTTCACTTCTTGTTCCAAATACCAAGAAAATACAGCCAAAAACATAGACAGTGACAGTGAAATGCCAAACTTAGGTCTACAAAATTGAAGTACACAAACCTTTATCGTCAATGGTTGTCCTACTATGTGTATAGTCAACATGGCTCAAAGATTATGTTTACAATAATGACACTTGTCAACACCCGCCAACGTTGTGGTAAGATTAAAGTCATGCCATAATTACCACAGCCAACAGAGGGCTTTGCCACATTAACATTTGGCGGATTCCACTGATTTTGTCTCTCTTCTTTGAAAGACAGGCTGGGAGGAGTCCATCTCAGATGAACCTTTGAGAGCCTGTGTGTCTCCATTTGAAGCACAGGGCCAAGTGATCACAGCTGCCTCTGCCTTATTTCAGTGATGATGTTCTTTTGCTTTGCCTGCATAATTCCAAGGATGTAATCTTGTTAGACCAGAACATGCTACATAGCCTTCTAAGACACCCATTGTGTAATGCCTCAATCCTTTACATATCAGCTTTGATTTCCCACCAGCAATTCAGAAGGGTATATTAATGAACGGGCAAATCATAGGGCAGAGTGCAGCCTCGAGATGCAAAAGCTCACGGTTAGCCTTCCAGCACATGGTGGTAATTGAAGGTGAAGCAGATTAGCATGTATACACCTGTATCATTATAATCATGGCAGCTGGATATTGATAATGGCAGATGTTTCGGGCAAGTAGTTCCTCTTCTACCAATGCTATGCTAACAACACCAAGCTACTGTATATCTCTGATTGGATGCCAAGACACCCCACAAAGCTTAACCTGGACAAGACTGGGCTTGTGTTCTTTCAGTTGAAAGGATGTCCACCCTCTGCTCTCCAGGGAACCATCATGCTTCTCTGCCTCTGGGCAACTGGCAGCTAGGTCACTTCAAAGGCCCTGTATTTAAATCAGCTCATCTCAGCCGAAGTTCTCTGTTCAGGATCCACAGTGGAGGGATGAGCAGTGCACTGAAATCAGTACAGCAGATTTCTTTTTTTAACATTACAGGCTGAGATGAGACTCACCCAACATATAGACACCCTACGCCAGCTTCCAACCACTACTTTTATTTGCAATACTCAAATGTTATCATCTGTTTAAAGCAAAGCAGCAGATTCTCAAAACATATTAAAAATCCACTGTTGTTAAAAATTGTACCTCTTACCTCTGTATGGTGTTTGTATTCTGAATCTAATTCCTGTTATCTGGCATTTATCATCTTTCTAAGTGTAATATTACTGAACATCACACAAACACATACACATCATTTTAAGGTAATTGCTAAGCTTTTTAGGCAGTGATATTTGGAAGCCTCAAGCACCTAAAGAGGCATGCTGCTATAGATGTAGGAGTACACCCCCCCACCCCCCCTCGCCCCCACCCCCCCACACAGTTCATTATCCACCAATGTAATGGCTAGGTATAGGAACACATAATGGGATTATCGGCATGGTGGAAGCCAAACCACTCTCCTTTTTTTGTCATGGTTGTAATTATTCAAATGTCAAGGCATATGCTGTTGTATTAATATGTATGTGTTTAACATGTAATTTGGCATTTATAGTCCTGTCTGTCAGTATTAGAGGCAGCTTAAAAAACAGAGTTCTGATTACAGAATCAGGCCTCACTCCTCCCCCGATATTTGTTCTCACGTTAAGTCTCTTCATCTCTCAGTTTGTTTACTGACAGATATGTGGGAGGACAAGTGCTGTACAAAAAAACAGGGATGCAGCCTGCAATGGATCACCGCAAAAGAGATTGAACACACAGGAATCAAAAACCCACCAATGTTACATAAATTTTAATCGTTACATATTATTCAGTAAGCTCTTGACTTTTCCTACAATATCTAAAGTAAATGTCACTTTTAATTTGGGTTAGAAACGGGTTTGGTATGTCTGTATTTCAGTAAATATGTAGGTTAATTTACGTAGCCTTTGTAACTTGAGAATGTACTTACTTAACTCCCAAACCATGATTGAACTATGTTTGCCAAGTTTTCAAAATGTTGTCCTGTGGGTGTTATGGAGTAAACAAACATTATATGAGTTGTAGTACTTGATGGAGAAATCATACATTCATTTTTAATTACTGCCTGTTTTGGTTTACCCTTAATTCTTGGTACATCAACACATTCTTATAACTATATAGGGAAAACATTTTGTGATTACATAAGTCTATGGCAGAATAATGACTGTAACTATGGAAACAAGCAATGGGAATGTGTCTTTCAGTTGCGTGAAAATAAAGCTGAGATATGTAACATGACCTGTCTTTTCAGTAAGAGGGGGACTGAAAAACTCTTCTGATGCACATGAGCTGACCACATAACCATAAATCACACAAGTTTCCTACAGAGCTTTATGATGAGGGACAACATACCCTGAATAGAAGCAGAATTACATTTGTCATAAAAAATACATCTATGCATGCATACAAATTAACTTGATAATACACATCTGCACCAATATATGTATTTCATTACATTTCACACATTTTTACATATGGAACTATTTATACATTTAAAAACAAATGCCATAAAACAGTAACATTTACAGCACTTAAAAGAGAGAAACAAACAAATAAAACCAACCCCAGAAATTTCAGGTACCTCATTTTTAATAGAATCCTGATCGTTTGTTTACCAGGGCCAAGGTCTATGATTGCACACTAATAGTGAACGGGCTCCCATATCCTCACTCATAATGGAAAATAAGTGGTAGAGAATGCAGAATCAATTCCAAAAAGTAAAGACTTGATTAAAGTTTGTTCTGGGAATCTGATTGTGCTGAGATGCTTTTATATGAACAGCGCAGGCAAAACATTTATCTGCAAGCAGAAATTAAAGTGGACCCAAAACTAAAGGGTGTCTTGTTTATTTTGCTGAGTTTTTTAAATAGCACAGCTCTAAAGTTAGTTGCCCAATGACTCAGAAATCACACATTTGATTCAAAGAGAGCAGTATCACAGAAGTACTTCAGAATACTCAGCAGCTTTTTAGATTCAATCAAAGTTTTGTGTTCATTTAGAGCAATGTTAGATGGAAAAAACTGTACAAAGCTTGTGATTAACTAATTTTTTTACAATGTATAAGGGACTGATGGTATTTAATGAAAAGAATATCCCCTAATACCAGTTTGTTATAACATATACATAACTGGACATATAACACAATATTGTTGAAATGCCTTAATGTTTAATTGGCTCTTGGTACTGTATCTTCCTAGGTGGTAATAGATAAAATATATACCTTTGCTTATTACATCTCTAAAACAGATGGAGCATCCTTATTTATTTTCGGAGTCCTGTTTGTGTCCATCTGCATGAAATTTGTGAGTGGAATACTTGCTGGGCACAAATATATCAAGGTCTTTAGCTGCTAAATGCTTCACTATGTTCACCAGCTTGTCTGTCGTTTGCTGCTGAGCAAGTTTCGGCCTATCAGCCGTAGACAGCTGTCTTTATAAGAACTGAGGTTGGTGAAATGAAGCTCAGCGTAAATTCAAGCAGGGAGACTGGCAGTACACTCACTCACTCCGCAGCTGCATATAATCAGCTCACCATAGGCGTTATCTTCTAACCAATTACATTTCAATAACATCACCAGCACCCAATCTTCGTGCTGCAGTCAAACTTTAAAATTGATCTTCTGCAGTCAGCTGTCATTTTAGGTGTTTATGCTGCGGCCTGCCTCCAACGCATCTACTTCCTGTCATCATATCCAGTGCCCAGGAGAGCTAATCTAAAGACCGCACCGCATCACACCTGCTATTCATCCAACTTCCTCATCAAATCCAGATCTTCATCCCATCGCCTCAACAAATCCAGATCTCCAACATCACCACCAGTGTTTAGACCCCAGTGGGGGGTTTTCATATTATACTCATGGCTGCATTTCCCCCTTAAGATATACGATATCAGGATTGGGGTCTAATCTACAAAGACTATTAATACTTATATCATGGTGCATATGTCAATAAATGTTCTTTAAGCAAAAAATAAAGTCTCTCCTGATTTAAACTGAACCAGTACAGATTTCAGCCATTAGGTTTTCGTCAACATTTCCCAGAATTGATCCAGCAAACATGTAGCATTTGGTTACAAAGAATTCCGCAAACAACATTCAAACGTTGTACGCACTTGCAAGTCTTTGTGAGAAACTCATCAAGTCGGCACATTGTTCAATTTGCAAATAAATAATGAATTCTCTATTATGACAATGTTTTGACCTGTAAGATGTTTTGCCGGGAAATGAAAAAGAATAGAAGTGGCATTTCTTGTAGAGAATGCAATCAGTTAAATCTTCACAAAGTGTTGGTCAGAGAACAGCAGGGAAATAATGTTATTACCACAAAATAGCAATCAAATCACTCTGATAGCTAGAAAAACACCAGGGCATCCAGAAAATGTTCATACTGGATCTTTAAAATATTAAGGTGAATACTCATGGTGCGTTAAAGATAAAATGAACTGATTGCTACAGTGCACCTTAAGCATTGACTGTTCATTAACCTCAAGATTTCTAAATGGCTTTTACAACCTACATTCAGCATTTGTTTCTCTCACATCTGTGCCAGCTTTATTTCTGCCAGTTAATTCAGACTAGATACCATTTCAGCGTAGACAGTTCCTCAAGATGACAGCACTTGCAAAGTGCCTCAAGGTAAAGTGTTGCATATTGTAGATCGCAGTCCTATAAAAGTTTGAATGAACATCTGAAGGGATGAGTCATGTTCCTGTCAAACTGTTCCTCATCTTGAGGATGTTTCTTTCTTTTTTTTAATACAAGGACGTTTTTGCACTGACAACTTCCAGCAGTGATCACCATTACAGACAAAAAGACAGTATTCTGAAACAGCAGCTATAAAAATCAACATAATAGCAGAGTTTCATTCTTTCTTCACATCCATATTGACCGAGACCAATTTGCAGCAGACAGTGTGTGAACCCTGAAGAGAACCTACTCTGTAATCAGCATCTCATCAGCACAATCAACCTTCATCACTCGGTGACCTTCATGGTGTTCCTCAGGAGGAGGAGGAGGAGGAGGGGCGGAGAGCAAATCACAGCATAGTCTGTCACAACTTGGTCCTCAATTTAAAAAAAGGTAAATTCAAAACCTGATTCGACATATTTTTGATAATGTTTCTGTAACATTGTCTTATAATTCCTTTTATCTACGCTAAGCTTATCTTTTAAAGAAGATGACGAATTTAAGTATTGACTGGCGTGAACTTAAGAAATCCAAATACCTTGCATTGTTTCATTCAAAGTGTTAATTTGAAAGTTTGATTAATTCGTTGGCGGCCCACTACCGACTTGTAACTTTTGCATTTAAATAAATGAATACAAATAAAACCAACAGGCCTGCGGACGTGTGCAATCAAAAGACATCCCCTTACAGATTTCCTGCTGTGTCACACTGGCGGTGTCATTTATACTCGAGACTGCGCACTCAAGACGGTCAATAAACAAAAAAAAATGTAACAAATACGGTATTATTATAACTTGTAGTAATTCAGTTCATTAAAGTAAAAAAAAAAAGAATATGCAATTGGCTTACCAAAACATAAATAATATGCCTAAATGGCTCTTATAAAACAGCAGTGATGCTAATAAAAAAATAAGACAGAAAATACAGTATATAAATATAAAGGATTATGTAAACAGAAGTGCAAGACGTAGCCGCACTAATTAATATTTTTATATGTTTCCCTCTGCACAGGCGGAGAGCAGACATGGAGCAGATACTGAGAAAAGGCGTGATAAATCTCACTTCCTCCTGATTTGTTGGTCTATAAATATAAGATTATATTGCCAGGTTGTTGCTCATGAAAAACGGTCCAATATCAAATTTTGTGGGAATCAGGCATCTGTACTGATTCATTACCTCGCCATTTGGTGAACTAATCTGGTTGAATCTTATTTTAATACCATCTGGATACGAGAGGTATTTTAATGGAAGATGTAAAAGAGGTTTATAAATGTGCATATTGAATTTTATTCAGATGTAACACTTGTGTGATTTTCACCAAGTGGGAGATATCTTGGCTGTTACATTTTCCCTATTTTTGGCTGCTGGCATTAACAGTTTTTCCTCCTTGGCTGATCATAATAACTCTCTAAACGGTATAGCATGAGCCAAGCATAACAGAAATGGAGTTTGGACTGAGCTCATTGAATGAGCATTCAAACAAACATCAGGGAATAGTTCACTTCTAACAGTGAGATAGAACAAAATAACTTTTCAGCATTAGAATCTTACCCGATGTGTTGCGGTTAGGGTTAGGGTCGGAGATCAGTCTGCCAGCTCTGTCAATCAAACCCAAACATTGAAACGCTCCATTTCAAAGGCAGAACTGTTTCTAAAAAAGGAACACGATCTTATATCTTTTTTTTATACATTACTCACATCTTACACAAAAAAATATATGTCATCCATATTGCAAAGTTAAATTCACTTGGCAGTTCCTATTTAAAAAGCTTTCACTTTGGCAAAGATATCAATCAAAGTGAGAAAAGGCTAGTAATCCTACATCTTACCCTTGTTATGTCAATGTAAATTTGGACTGTATAACCATAACCCTTGGCCTTTCAAGATCACATCATCTGCCCCATGTATTCTCTGAGGAGGAGCTGGTCATGCTGGGCAGTGAGTTGTATTTCTGGCTCAGTGTTAAGGTTACACAATAAAAGCCCCAGTGATATGCACATATATGAAGTCAACATACAGGAGCAAAGGCCAGCTCCACTGGCGCTATACAGCAATATAAGTGAATTGAAATTGTTTCTTGCCCAGAGCAAAGTTTGGTTTAGTGTATATTTTAGAGCAAGGGTGTATCTTCTGGGACAGACACTATGAGCAAGAGATTGTTCAGTAAAGAAAATGCCCGCGGCCATTGGCACAGTGCTCATTCAAGAGACATAAAAGTAAAACGAGATGAGAAAGAGAGAAAAAGTGGTACTGAAACAGAAGGAGATGTGTATGTGCTGTCAGGTTCTCATGATTGTGTGTTTGTAGGTGTGTTGGGTGTTTGTCCACCCTTAGGTGCCTTGAGGGAAACAGCAGAGCAAATATAGAGCCTATCGGCAATTCACAGTTCACTGCTTCCACTCCTACCAAGCACGACACCAGCATGCAACAGTAAAACAAACGTTTCCATAATATTAAATAGCTCAAGCTGTTTTCTAAACCTCCTTTTAAACAGTTGGGTTCAGTTATTGACCACAGGTGATAGTGATAATCAGAGTGCATGTAACTCAAACAAGAATGCTTTTTAAGAGATTCTGTGTGATCCTGCAAATGTCCTTAATCATTGAACACAGGGTTATAGAAAGGAATGAGTCCTAAAACCGGGGAAAACTGTTAGCATTTCAGCACTTCTGGCTCCTTCGTCAAAGGTTGACAGGTTTTTGAAGCCTAAAATAAGTCTTATGTTTAACTGAAGAGATTTTAACATTTTGTCCTACGACAACAAATAAGTCCATAAATCACCCAACAATGATTGCGAACAAGTGGCTAAATGAGACGACAAATTGTATATTGCCCATTTATAGCTTTTTATATCTGGCGTTTGCATTGACGCATCAACATTCATAACATTGACATTTATATGTGGAGGTTGTCTCAAGAACAAACCCTGTAAAAACTATAAGAGTTGTACACTTGTTTTCTGTAAACATTCAAAAACCCATGGCAAAATACTGTATAATTGAAGGGAACATTTTTCAATGTGAACCTACAAAAACATGTTATTCCTGCAACACTGTTATGCCAAGATCGCAATAGTCAAAACAAATTGGCCCACTGTTCCAAAGACCAATTCTCAAAAAAGCACACACTCTCCCTTCAGCAAACAGAAGCAAAAAAAAAAACACAACTAATGCAGTGTAATCAGAGTGCCACCTGTTGATGTGTGTTTGTGGTTTAAATGGGTTCTGAGTGCCTTAGAAATGAATACAATTCTGGATTAATGCATGACATAATAAAATATATTTTGTTCCTGCTGTTGTTTCTACAACTTAATGTTAGCAGCTGATAGAATATTGTAAGACATTTTATTAACGCTAAATGTCTTTTAAAAAGACGCTGTGAATGAAAGCCACTACTAAGATTATACCTCTCAATCAGCGCTTTGTTCCCACCTGAGATTTATTTTGCCATGGTGATGCTTAGTGCTAAGCGACTCCTGGCTCAGAGTAAGAGACTTTTGGCTTTAATCGCCGTATGTGGAGCAGCTCCAGGAATCCTCTCTGAAATCATCACTACAGGCAGAGTCTCTGCTGAGCAGTTTAAAACAGAGCCTCACTATATCACAGACATTACATAGGAATTCAACTTTATGGTGAATTGCCTCTTAAACCGACAGGATAAACTGCGCTAAGCCTGCGTGAGTATCATGAAGCTTGTAGGTTAAATACTATACATTATCTTTTTATTGCTGTAGTTCTTAACTTTTGCTCTTCATGAGCTTATAAACTAGTGTTGGAACATGTGTCTGAGATTGTACCACTTGAAAAAATGAAAAAAGAGATTTACACGGTACAATTAATGTGTCAGTTAAAATGAGTCACACACTGGTTTTTGGGGGGGTTTTTTTCCCCAGGAAAGAAGTTTAATTGTTGTCGTAGTGAACATGGTGAGTTTGAAGCTGCTGTAGTGATGACCACAGCGTTGAGATGGCTGTTTGACACATGAGAACAAACAACAATGAGCACAACCATGTTTGGGTCACGTGTTGGACAAATTACACAGAGAGTCAAGAAGAAAACTGACTGAACTGGCTGACTTCTGTTCATCACAATCACATAGCATCATTAGTAGCTTACATGGTTAACAGGAAACTCACCTCAGTTTGGGAAACAACATCCATTACAAATCAATACTTGAACAGAGTTAAAGATGTGAAAAACAAGAGAGGAGAATAAGGTTTTTGTGCCAAATAAACACTGCGCTAACATCGAAGGCTCAAATGTGTTTCTGTCCAATGAAAATCAACGAATCTCTAAATATTAAACGGAGTGTAAACTACATAAATAATTTAAACCTCATTGGATAAGCTGAGAAGAACATCACTGCAAAGCTGATGACATGGTGTTTTATTCGTCCTTGAAAAACCTTTAGAAAAAAACCTTTAACAGGTTGTTTGGTACCGAAGCAATAACATGTATGTAGTCTCAAACCGAGTGGGGGTTCCTTGCAATTCTGTGGCAGTGAAAATAGCAAAAATATTCTTGGAAGAGTTTTCAAGAAGCAGGCATACACAGTTGGCTGAACTACATCAACGTTTCAATTTCAGTGAAACTATCAGCACACACCACAATCAATATGGAGGGTGTGTTTTGGAGCCAAGTCAAACTCTACATTTCAGGAGGAAATCTACATTTTAGACTTCTAAATATCCCAAAACATTCAACAAAATGCCATCATCAGCCAAACTTTGATCCTGCGACTTCAAATCTCCCCCTAGCACAGAAAAACTAAATGCAGCAACATGTTGGGTTGCCATAATATTAAATATTAACAGCAATATTTAGGTTAGGAAATTAGGTTATAATAATGCATAAAACCAGCCTTGTAACATTGCATTTGCTACACACACACACAATGCCATATATGTAACACAGAACAAGTCAAACCATGTTGTGTTGAATATATGAAATAAATCCTTAGTGTGATGCCTGAAATGTCTTATTCCCATCTGAATTTTTCTTCCCACCACCCCCCCCCCCCCCCCCCCCCCACACCCTGGCCACATTGGAACACCCATACAAACTATAGTTAAGGAAAGAAATCTGAAATACATTTCAAATCACAGTGCAAACTAATCTGATATTCATTCAAACTAATTTCACCATCTATTCAAACTATCTCCACTTTAGTTCACATTGATCTAAGACCACTTAGGGACCACTTCAAGCTACTTCACTGGTGCAGAAACATTACAATGTCTAGTAAAATCACAAGAGTTTTGCTAGTTTTTACACACTCCTGTGATCTTGATCATTTTCATGTTAATCCAAGCTGTTTTTAGTCAGTCTTTTATTATATTAACCACCACTTCTGTGCAAACAGGGAGACAACGCAATAGTGTAGGTCCTGTTGACTGTTTGGAAAATAAGGAGAAACGGGTGTAACAGTGAATAGCGAGCATTTCCACCAGGGGCAGGATGGGAAATGATCTCAAACATAATCTAGTTGTAGTATTTTAAATAATAACCTTGCAAAATCTCCATTCACTGCAACAGTCTGTGTCTAAAGGCTCTTTCATGTCATCGCTGAACTACAACTCTCCTCCAGCAGGTGGTGCCATTACACTGTGCTGCATGTAGTGACATACAAAATGTTGAAGTGAGAATAAAGAACGTGTTTCTAAAGACTATGATTGTGTAAAGAAAACACAATACTTTCAAATCACTGACTTTTCAATGCATATACAATAAAAAATCCTATTAATGTGGTGCACACTGGGAACACTACTGCATTTGTCATAGATAACAGTCATGACATATTTCTCCAACATTTTTTTGTGGTTTCAGAGGTGAAACTTTGATCTTATGAGTTTTAAACCTGTAACAGACTCAGGGATATAATAAATTGACCAAAAAAAAGGACATACCCAGGCTTTATATACTCCTGAAATGGCTGAACTTTAAAACATCTCTTGGCTAGAAAATGCTTTTCTATGCATTACAATAATAAATGAGAGATTGCTTTAGTCTTAATATTTCTGAACAGAGTTGGGCCTCGCTTCTGCCTAGATCGTACAAAATAAGATTATTCTTTTTACACAATTCTTCTGTAACAAACAGCCGCAGTTCAGGAGAGGCAGAGGCAACACCAAATATTGAGGTGACTTCCTCATACAAAAATAATAAGGGCTGCTACCCATCATTCCTGGTGAAATAAGTTATGTTTTTCCTCACAGGGTATCCAGCTTTAACACATAGACGCCTTCATAAGTTAGACTGCCTGACAGCTCTCCACTGTTTGATGCTACAAGTGAGGCCCAGAGACGTGACGCGCTGGGATGTATGCACCGGAGTCGAAAGCATGGTTAAAAAAAAAAGTGGAGATTTTAAAATGTACCTCTGAGGGTCAGTATGTGATGTTGCGTGTCTGGAAAAATATGAATACACCTTAAACTGAAATTTTTTCGGTACTCATTGAGGGTGGTGATCGGAAACATTCGTTTTGGGGGCTGGCAAATGACAACAAGGGAAGGTGATAAATGCTTTCACAGTTGGACAGACTGAAAAAAATCCTTCTTCCCATGACCTGGTGCTCGAACCTAAGATGTGTCATGTTCCATATGTCCCACACGGAGAGGCTTGGATGGGGAAAACTGGGGAAATGTCCAAATTGGAAGCTTAATGTTTCTTGGTGGACTTCCACTCTTAGTGCACTTCATGGTGGTCAATCAGTGAAGACAAGCAGGGTATTCCACTCCCTCAGAGTGGGGATGAGTTCAAAGTTTGTCCCTCTTTCCCCTGTCTCACCCTCCCCCCCACAAACCACGTTTTTTTTCTCAAATCTCGCATGAATTGCAGCGTCTCTATTGGAGGCACAGGAGTCGTTGAGAAGAGGCACCCCTTGCAGCGTGATGAGAAGTGTGTAACTTTGTATGTGTGGGGGAGGGGGGGCTGAGGGTCGGTGTTACCATATGTGGGATTCACAGTGAGTCATTTTTATGACGCCCACCCCCCCACCTAGCCGGCGGTAGTTCATTCCTCCGTACAACCTGGGAAGAGAAGCAAATGATGAGGGAGGAGAAGTTCAAATGTTCTTTCGTGCAGTGGGAAGTATGTGTTCTGGTTCCTATTGGGTCTTTCTACTTTTTAGGTATTTTTATGCAATTTAAAACTTTACAGGAAGTGTGATATTACATGGCTAAAAGATTTCCTTCCAAAGATCTCGTCTAAACCGGGAACAGGGGCGCTGCGCCGTCTTACTTTTGGTGTGCGCCCTCATACCAAAATGCAGATTTACCCCGTAACATTTTAAAGTGATGCCAGAAAACAATATTTCTGCTCGTCAAAACTTAATATTTACTCCAAAAATATTCAAAGCGTGTCAAATACACCGTCTGACGGCATAGACAGCTTTGTTTTTAAGTTGTTCCGAATAAAATGGGGATGGATGTCTGGTCGGTGGACGAGGAGCAGGTGGCAGGTTTAGACTTAAACTGTGATTTCTGAATTAGATGTTTCCTTTACTGTACTTTGAGGAAGTAAAGAAACCGTAACTCTTGATTTATTTGTTGTTTGAAGTGCAATTTATGCCTCAGAAGCTTTAAGACATGAAGTAACCATTATTTTCAGCTTGGATGCATTATTTTTGCCGGAAAGTGCATATTATGAAACAGGACATTCATTACTTTAAATTAGATTCTATGATAATGCAATAAATGTTTTTACAGCTAAATATCCAATATCTGTTCAACGCATATGTGACACGTATGAAAACTGTTGAAAGCCTGACAGAAGTTATCGGAGGATTGTGAACAATGTTTCTGGAAACACATGTTGCTGTGCAACACATTAACAAATAGGCACATTTACAATTTCTTAAAAGATGACCTAAAACCAAAGGCTACTTAATTTTATTTGAACAGCCTTGCGACTACAACATAAAGTGCGATATGCTAATGAAAAGCTAATAACCTGTATGTAGTAACTGTATTTATCAAAGCTATTATTTCACATGGTGCATCTTACCTCCATGTGTTTGCGTCCGGGTCATAGACTTCTATAGTTTTGAGATATGTCGTCCCATCGAAGCCTCCCACTGCCATCAGCTGACCGTTTACCACAGCCAAGCCCACCTACACACACAATTACAATACTTCAGCCTATATACAGATACAAGGAATTGAGTTTCTTTCATATCAAGTGCGGTGACTTAACTGAAAGAAACAAAAAGTAAGTAGTAAATGAGGGTTTTATAGCTATTTCCATAAGCCTGTGAAAGGAGTAACTTATTTTTAAATTGCATGAAGTCCCAGCACACTCACCCCGCTCCGTCTGGACGTCATGGCCACGACAGGAGACCACTGGTTGGTGCGGGGGTTGTATCTCTCTGCACTGCTCAGCTCTGTTGTGTCGTCTCTCCCTCCCACAGAGTAAATCATGTCCTGGTACACTGCGCAGCCTAGGTGTTTCCTCCTGGTTCCCATCGGAGACACCGTGTGCCAGCGGTTCTCCTGAGGGTTGTAGCGCTCCACTAAGGAGAAGAGAAGCACCCAAAGATAAAGGAGGGATTAACTGTCACATTTTCTGCCAAATACTTCCAAATACAAACTGCCTCCCCGAGATTTAAGAGTTTACTTTTCACATTACTCAGTACCTACCTGTGTTTAATGGTGACGTCCCATCAGACCCTCCGACAGCGTACAGGAAGCCCCCCAGCACCGCGACGGCTACACCCAGCCTCCTGGTGCTCATGGAGGCCACACGAGTCCATTTGTTCTCCTTAGGATCATACCTTAAGCATAAGAAAGATGCCATTTAATCTCTAGAATTGGGACTTTATTACTTTTCAGTAATGTTTCTAACTTTGATTGGTGTGTCAATATGGCCGTGGACAACAGTGGGCGGGGCTGGGGCCATCAAGGTATACAAAATAGGATGCTAAAAGGGCCATCATATCAAAGAAGCTAGTGCTAGAAAGCCTTAAGTAATTAAAGGACGACTCAAATACATACATGGATGGTTTGTTACAGATGGAAAATCTCACAAATACCTTTCTACTATGTTGAGACAGGAAACCCCATCCTGCCCTCCTACAGCATACAGATAGCCGCCGAGGACAGCTACCCCCACGCTGGTACGACAAGTGCTAGTAGGGGCCACGTCACTGCTCCACTGATTGGTCTTAGGATCGTATCTGGACAGCAGAGACAGAATAAAGATATTAAATAACAATATTGGGTCAACATCTTAATTTCCAAACAAATCCTGAGCGATCGTGCCACACCTCTCCACAGAGTTGAGGTACGACGAGCCATCGTGACCTCCCACCGCATACAGCAGGTCGTCCAGAACGCTGACACCCACTCCGCACCGCCGTTTACTCATTGACGCCACCATCCGCCACTCGTTGGTCTGGGGATCATAGCGCTCAACGCTTGAGATGGCATCACCGCTGCACCAACCACCGACTACAAGACAAGGAGACAAAGAAAAGAGTACACAGTTTTAAGTTATTTCCTTCACCAAGGTAGTAGAATCCTCCAAACAGGCAGTGGTGTAAACATAACACAACACACATTTTCATATTTGATCCAACGGAAACTTGTTTAAGTTATTGTCTAAAACACGTTATTTTTATTATTAAATCATTTTATGATTGCCGCTGCACGTGTCCTGGAAGATTTGAATGTCCTGGAAAAATAACACCGATTCTGGTCAAATATTACCTGGCAAACCATGCTCTATGCAACCCTTGTTGGAAAGATGTCCTCTTACCCTATTCTAACACAATAACATTTTGATATTTTCTCCAGACTGGAGAGATTTAAATATATATACATTTTCACATGAAAAAAACATCACTACCATACAACAAAACCTTTGTCCAAAAAATACTGACCTGCAAAGAGGACTTCTCCACAGCGAATAGGTTTCCTCGGCCGTGTTCTGGGACCCTGCATCAGTGGCCTCTCCTGCGGTAGCAGTAGGTAATTCTTAGCCTCGTCAACCAGGTCTCTGAAAAGTACAATTTAAAATAGAGGTAAGAAATAATCAATGTAAGAAGTTTTTCCTCTTACATTTTCTCACCAATGACATTGAAACGGTTGACAAACAGCACTCACCTGCACTCTTCGTCACTTTTAATGAGAGGGTCTGACCCAACGGTGCCCACCAGGAACTTGGGGCTGAGCAGCGGCAGACGGACATGCTGCAGGACCTACATGACACAAGAAATCAGTACCAGAGTTATTTTCTGCTACAACACAAGTCTGACATAATTCGAGGCATACAATGACTTTAATGTACACCAAAAACCACACAGGCTACATAACCAGTAGTGATCATTCTTCGTCCACAAACCTGGGGTAGTTGTGGTCTGCGTTCCTGGATGCTGTACTTCACCCAGGCCATGACAGCGTTGAAAACCTGCTCCTCGCTACGCACATTTAGCTCATCGCTGGAAATTATGTCGATCAACTGATTGGCCGGCAGCAGCATGAACTCCTCACTTTCCATTACCTGAGTCAAGAGAGAAGAACAGTGTGTCAGCAGCTGTTTCACAAAGAGAGAAAAGAACAGTAGAAAAATCAATTTCTTGATCAGTAAATCTATTTCCACAACAACGCCATCACTGCGGTGCTCGCTCTCTGGCTCATTCTTGGAGCTTTGAATCTTCAAACTGTATCGTACGGATTTAAGACCGCAAATGACAAGGGACAGTGGACATAGTCATTCTTATCCATGGTTCAATGTGCTTACCTCTTGAAAATTGTGCTGGGTGAACTTGTCTGCAATGCGGAGCAGCTCTCGGCAGGAGTGTGTGTCTGCGAAGGCCCTGATGCCCAGACAGTTGGAGGGATCCAGCTGCCTCTTGAGGAACTCGCAGCAGGCCTCCTGGATCTCAGCCAGCTGCAGAAGGCAGGCCGCGGGGAGCAGCGTCTGCACGTTTCCCTCCTCTACTGTCACCTAGGAGCAGGGAGGAAGAGACATCAGACACTCTTCACATATAATTGTTATGACGAAGCAGCGACAAGTGAGGCATGGGAGTCATTTCCATCCTAACTGCAGATGTGTTCAGCTCCTTCTAGCACTGACTTTGAGCGACATTATCGAGTCAAATTTGCATTATTCTTTGGGTTACTGATGACAGACCTTACTGTATTGTGAGGGTAATACAGCGTCTTGGAAATGCTGTATTTATATCCTGATTCTTATTTTTCAATTACCTTGTGGATTTTTATGTAATGTTGTTTGTTCGTGTTAAAATAACAATACTTACACCCACTGTAATTCAATGTTTTGTTCAGACTTACAGCATTGTAGGAGCACAGGTAGCTCTCATTTGAACATATTTAACTGCCATCACTGTTACTCGACAAGACAACTTTTGTAGTTAAACAACAACTCCTTTATTGACACTAGCAATAGTTCACTCCAAGCTCCAAGGGCAACAACCAACAACTAACTTTGTTTATTTCAAAATAAGAGCCCCTACTTCCTTCTACTATGTCAACTCTTATACAGGCATTTATATGTAGTTACGTGAACATAATTAAAACTGTATGTAATTATAAACAATCACCACTATTTTTTGTCGTGTTATTCACATTTTTGTGGTTGATTTGCAAGAAACTGTCTGAAACTTGTGCATTTTGATTTACTACAAAGGATACACCGCCAAATATAAACACTTTCACTGCCACTGCTGTTACCTGTGATGTGTAGGCAAAGTCAATGAGCAGCTCCATGGCTCTCTCATCGATGTCACGGATCACCACTTCAGTCTGCCTGCTCTCCGCCAGCTCTCCAGTGAACATCGCCCTTAAGAGATAATACTGTCACAGCCAGCACTCAATGTATTCCACCTGAACTTTTATGTGACCTCAGTGGATTATTTCCAGATTTATTTCCTTCCCCAGATCTGAGTGGAATTCAGTGTTTGGTACCTGAAGTACGGGCTGCAGGCAGACAGGATGACACGGTGAGCGTAGATCTTCTTGGCTCCCACCACCAGCACCACGTCACAGAGCTCACGGTGTTTTCTCAGCAAGTTGATCACCTCCAGGGTTTGTCGCGGGTGTTTGTCCGAAACATAGGGCATGCGTGCAGGCTGGGGGACCCCTTCAGGCAGCTTGTTGGGGTCCCCCAGAGTACAGCGGCTGGTGATGTCCATTCCAGTGGCGTCTTGACGTGCGCTGGTGGCCCTTAAAAAAAAGAGTTGGATGGGCATTAATAAGGTATGTAAATTTACCCAATGACATTTATTCTAATCTCTGATAAAAAAACATTCTTGTTTAAATAAAAAAAAGGTTTTTTCAATCTGCAAAAAATACCTTCATAGAGCACCTACCTGCGCATTGGCTTTGCGTCCATGCACTGAAGAAAAACGTTGGGTCCCACAGCTTGGGGTTTACCTAAAACACAGCAAAACGAATCAAACTTTGTCTGTAGTCAGTCTGTCCTCATTTGAATTGTAAGATGCTTTTTATTTATTTTTACCTGCTATGCCACTTTTGCAGTAACAAGCTGTGGGTCTAATACAAGATATTCTGATTCTGAAGTAAAGAAATTGAAAGTTAATCGTAGCACTGTTTGCCACGGATCCCTTTCACATTACCCCTGTTTTACAATTTAGTTTGCCATCTAGTTTTCTTTTATATTTCCTTTTCGAAAATGTGCTAGCACTGAACTCTAATGACTTTTTCTTTGCTTCATTGTGACCTGTACCACACACCTTTCCAAATTTGATCTGTAGCTGTATCACTGACCAAAGACAGGAATCAGACTGATTGGTTTCTAACACAGAGTCACAGGTTATTGAGACACACCTGTACAATCCATCAAGTTCAAAAGACGGTGCAGTTCAATGAACCCTGCTTCTGTAAGACTAACAATGGTTTTGTTGACACTTTGTTAAACAGGTGTTTCAATAATGATGTAGTCATGTGGACAATATAACTATGTGGTGACCTTTTTATGCATTTGTTATCCAAACATACAGGTTAATGGGGATTGGAAGAATACTTAGAATGTACTACAGTCCTCTAAAAGACCAATATTAACTAGAGCCATAAAAAGGAACATAGATTTTAATCCACACTTTTCTGGCACAGCGTACAAATCTACATCTATGTCTCTGTGTGCTAGTTACACTTCTGAAATGTTTTAGTGTTGCGACACCTGTTATTGTATAGAACATTCAGGAGTACAGTATGCCCTGATCTGTTGTTGTATCCTGTGGGGTTTGGAGAATGAAAGGAATACAAAGACTAGCTACATTGCTAATTGGTTAATCAAAGTCCTCCTTCCCTGTTTTATTAAAACACACATTGACATCTTCATTTGTTGGTAGACTACAACAGTTGGGTTGGTAGACAGCTTTGACAAAAGGAAGCAGCTAGATGGATAACAGTTTTTAAATGACATTGCACTAACTGTATTAACCTTATCCGGATTAATAGGGGAAACCAAGAAGGCAAAACTATTCGTGTTTTACGGGATCAGCAAGACAGCAGCTCAGCTGTTGATTGACTATACACATTAGCTTCAAGTCTAACTAACCCCAATGGCAGTGCTATCACGTCATTTGAAGTTAATACAGTTAATCAGATCACTCCCTGTGAGTGACTTATTTTGAGCTGCATTCTTTGCTTGATTAACAAGTAGTTAAGATAAGCTAACTGTTTGTTGTTAGCAGTTTCAGCAGATAGATAGATCCGGATGCGACAGACAGTACACTTAAATAGCTAGCAAACGTTAACAACCATTTACAATGTTATGCTACGAATGTGGCTTCATTAAGGTTAATCAAAAGTTACAGAGACACATTACATATATACAAAAAAAAAGGAAATGCCTGGTCCTGAGTTAAATTGCATTTGCACTTAATATAAAAAGATACTTCCCGAGGATGTCGGTTGATGCTATGTGCTATTGCTAGCTTAACAGTATGGAATCCACTGGCGACCCCTAACTAAGTACACACGAAGCAGTCAAGTTAATAGTTGCAAGCAAACAAAACAAAATGTAGCACACATGAAGACGTTCCTTAGTTGGCTGACATGTTTAGGGTGTCTGCGGCCGCTTGAGTCTACGTAGACATCAGTCAGAAAGCACGGATGTACTAAACTGTAATGCTAACCTTAAATAAGTTAACGCTTCCAAAACGAAATGTTCTGACATTGTTAGACAGATACAGCCATCTAAAAGAGTGGAGCTGATGAAGACGGGTATTTACCTTATATGTTCATCATAACGATAGGAAGAAGTTGACCGGGGTGCTAATGTTTACAATTGTATGCCGTCGGCTGAACACTGGTGTTTTTCTTCCTCTATTTTATGCGCATGCCAAATTCCAAGCGCCACTTCCGGACATTGTGCTTTTCAAAATAAAAGAGTGGGATTGCGTCATTGCACTGGGCCTACATTTCACGCAAATTAGGAAATATAATAGCAGTTGCACATATCTGCAACTAACGGAAAATGTGTTTCAATGTCACAGGAATTTGTACAGTTTAATGTTACAAAGAGCACATAACCTACGTGTGAAAATGCCTCTGCTCTTTGAATTGCCTGACATACTAAACCCTTTTGCGCGTGGCATCCACCAGAGAGCAATGCAAGCTGTTTTTTGGCTTGCATTGCCAAACATGCAAGCCAAAATGTGTCAAGAAGAAAAAGAAGTGTAGAACGGGCTGATTGCAATTGATTATTTGTGGAAATCCTTAACTATAAAAAAAAACCAAAAACATTACAACATTTTACAAAAGTAGCTTGCAGATAAAAATTACTTAAGAACTCTAGACTTGCTTTACACTTTTGGAAGGCTAGGCCTATATGTCAGAGATGAAGTTATTTAAGTGGAGTCTCTAAACATAACACATTAGCTGGTGTATTTAACCTCTGATTTAATTGTTTGTTGGTAAGAATAGAGATCCTTTATCTTGGAAGTAGCTACCTGAGTCAGACCTGGGAAAAACAGTAGGATCAGCACCATGGTGCATGGATAGCACTAGTGACACAGCGAACAAATAAGGCCATGATTGTGTCTCACTGGCTCTGACGGATGACATGAACCAGTGTTTAGAGTGACAGGAAGTATACTCACAGAATAAACCTCTTAAAAACATTTAGACGCTCCATGTCAGGGGTGACTCCCCACTACAGGCTAGCATATTCTAGTCAGATTCTGCTTATCCAGAAAACGAGATCTGTAAATAGGTTTTTAGCAGTGCTAAACACGAGAAACTGGTTTTGGACTTGCCCTGCAGAGGTTTGCTGTTCGACCTATGCTGCTAATGATGTAGTGTGCAACAAAATGGCAGCGTCAAGAGGGCGGCGCTAAACCCTAGAGCTGTCATGGGAGCGATACTTTTCGGCATCTGCAATTTCAAAGGTGTGTTTTCTTAACCTTTACATTCTTCGAGATTCATCTATACATGTATGACATAAATTATGAGTTTGTTATCCACCTTACTTGGCAGCTAGCCGGCCTGTCGGAATGGCATTCAGTTTGTTTATGGTGTTTGCTATCTTATTACTCGCATTGGCTAAGACAGCGTTCTAGTTGTAAAACCTGTTAGTTGTCAAAAATGTGACAATGCTAATGCAAATTGCTTTAGGCCAATTTGGACATATGAAAACAAACCAGGGACAAACTTTCACAAATAATAAAAATCAGTAAAGACAATGTAGGCTAAAACATTTCAGGGGAAAACATGCTGTGAAAGCTTTCTTCCTGTAAACCTCAAAATATAAATGCAGTCTTAAAAGCATTTCTCATAGCATGTAATGAGCAAGAAACATAGGAAAAAACGTCTTGTATCTGACAAGGGATTTAACGATATAGCTTGGTCCTTGCCCATATGCAACTTGTATGTCAGGAGGACCTTAATGTCAGGAGGACCTTAAAATCAATCCTAAAGTAAACAGGAAGCCAGTGTTTAAAAGCACCTTTATGATTGAAATATGTGATAAATGATCTGCATGTGAATGAAAATAAGTATTTGTATTGTTTGTTTGTTTTATATCTACTATGTTGTTGCATACACGTGTGCCCATCGAATAGCAAACAACATCTGTGTAATGCTACTTGTTAGTTTATTTAAGTTGACACTAGCAAAGTCATGACATTAGCAATGACCATAATTGAATTACTTTGTTCCATGTTGTTGCACATCAGTGTACTGATATTTAAATCAGTTTATCTATCCAACATCACTAAATAAATCGAATCAGTAACATTTCACATTCACATGTTTTGTAAAAGTAACTCATATGAAAGATATAACTAATCCTTACCAAGTCAATTTATTGAATACTTGCATGTACATCTTGTTTTTCTTTGTTTTTACCATCCAGACCCGCAACATTAACAGTTCCCTATCATGGAAAAACTAATCAATGGAAGAAGCCCCAGGATGGATCCCTCCTTCCTCTGATGGGGTGTTGGAAAGGAGCCACAGGTGGGAAAATAGTACTAAAAGTATTGCTCAACATACACAATTCATTGTTGGAGGGCGGTGGGGTTTTGTTTGATTGGTTATAAATCTTTGACAGTGGTGTTTACTTATTATCTGTGTTATTTTGGGATGCCTGTGAAGTTGCAGTTCACACACATTGTTATGACAAACATGAGTTTTTCAAACCGTTGCAGTTCTGTACAATAAATACATATTTTAGCAGAGCTTGTTGCATTGCACATTGTTTGATTTTGACTGTCTAACAAATATGGAGAGATTAAATAGCAACTGTAATGATTGACTCAAAGTTGGCCTCACACAGACTTGATGCATGGTAATGTAAGTAGTTGGTTTGTGTTGGCAAACAATGTGAATAAATTACGGAGTCTAGAGAATCGTCTTCCACTCTACCAGACATCGAGGGCCCCTCATACTTCCTCTTTCTCTTTTTGTGTGTGTGTGTGTGTGTGTGTGTGTGTGTGTGTGTGTGTGTGTGTGTGTGTGTGTGTGTGTGTGTGTGTGTGTGTGTGTGTGTGTGTGTGTGTGTGTGTGTGTGTGTGTGTGTGTGTGTGTGTGTGTGTGTGTGTGTGTCCCACTTGAGCTAACGCGTCCAGACAGAGACAGGATATCGATGTCAGTTTCATTTTTAAGGGTTTGGTTGACGGTATCAATTGTAACTCTGTTTGTCTTTGTGGTTATGTTTTATGATGTTTCATAGGGTAATTCTGGAAAGTAAGACTGAACAACTAAAAGAAGGATCTAAATGAATTAAGGACATTCTAATGTATTTTATTTTAACTCTTACAGTGAAATGTATCTGGCTGTGGGGCTTTGCCATTTGGGATATATCAAATATAAGTTAGACAATATATATGTAAATATGTTTCACCAATAACCTTGATATTGACTGTTTGGGTAGATTAGTGTTCTCATAAAATATTAACACAATTCGATTTTTGATAAATAATCATTAGTGATGTGGAAATAATTACTTGTGGGTAAAGAAAATACAGATGTGTGTAGATCTCTGAAAAGGATCAACACACACAAGGCTCCTGGACCTGATGGCATCCTTGGCTGTGCTCTCAAGGTGTGTGCAGTTCAGCTGGCAGATGTGTTCACAGACATTTTCAATAGGTCACTGCTCCAGTCGGTAGTCCCCACATGTTTTAAAGAGTCCATCATTGTCCCTGTCCCCAAATAGACAAAACCCATCTGCCTCAATGACTACCGCCCAGTTGCACTCACCTCCATCATCATGAAGTGCTTTGAGTGGTTAGTCAAAACTTTAATCACCTCCTCCCTCCCTGACTCACTGGACCCCCTGCAGTTTGCCTACAGGGCAAACAGGTCCACGGATGATGCCATCTCCCTCACCCTCCACACTGCCCTCTCCCACCTGGACCAGAGGAACACTTATGTGAGAATGCTGTTCATTGACTACAGTTCAGCATTCAACACCATTGTGCCCTCCAAACTCAGGGACCTTGGGCTCAACAGCGCCCTCTGTGACTGGATCCTGAGCTTCCTAACGGGCAGATCCCAGGCAGTGCGGATGGGGAACATCACATCCTCCACCTTGACCCTCAACACCGGAGCCCCTCAGGGTTGTGTGCTTAGCCCTCTCCTCTACTCCCTGTTCACGCACGACTGCGTGGCCACACACAGCTCCAACACCATCACCAAGTTTGCTGACGACACGACCTTCATCGGCCTGATCACAGACGGCGACGAGACGGCGTACAGAGAGGAGGTCAGAGCCCTGACATCTTGGTGCCAGGACAACAACCTCCATCTCAACGTCAGCCACACAAAGGAGCTGATTGTGGACTACAGGAAGAGGCAGAGAGAGGCACACACACCCATCACTATCGACAGGACTCCTGACGAGAGTCAGCTGCTTCAGGTTCCTCGGAGTAAACATCAGTGAGGACCTGACATGGACACATCACACCAGGGTCATATCCAAGACGGCTCGACAGTGGCTCTTCTTCCTCTGCAGGCTGCGGAAGTTCAACATGGACTCCAAGATACTCTGCAACTTCTACAGGTGCACCATCGAGAGTATCCTGACTGGCTGCATCACCGACTCTACAGAGACTCTGGTGAAAACTGCTCAGCACATCACCAGGACGGAGCTGTCATCCATGGAGGACCTCTACACCCAGCGGTGTAGGAAGAAGGCCGGTAGGGTATTAAAGGACCCCCATCAACCCAGCAACAATCTGTTCTGTCTGCTGCCGTCTGTCCATACCTCCTCATTCAACAGTGTAAAGTATTTAAATACTTTCAATGTATTCCACATATGTACAGTATATACAGTATCTCACATCCTTAAATCTTTATTGTTGTTATTGTAAATATTCTTCTCTCTTTTTGCACTATTTTATTTATCTTATTTGCACCATGTATGTTGAGTTGTTGGAGGAGCATGGGATATAAGATTTTCATTGCCAACATATACGTTGTATCTGCTGTGCATATGACCAATAAAACCTTGAAACCTTGAAACCTGTTTGTTTTTCAACCTCTGAGGCTTTGGTTCCTTAGGATATGTGTGCATACACCTTGTTGGCGTGCAGAGCAATGAGACTCGCCATTGAATGCAGAGTTTATTTTTCGTCTGTTACTCTTGTTGTGCAGGGACCCAAACTGCTGCCTTGCTATATTGTACTCCTGTATTTATTCTACCTTTTAGTTGTGTTGTGTTAACGTACTCTGCTTTAGTTTCAGCTTTGTTTAATTTGGATACGTTCCTTAAATCTGGCTTAAGTTGCATATTTATTTTTAACTTGTTTGGCCCTTATCTGATTTTCTTTTGCTTTGGTTATGCTTATTTATTTTCAGTTTGTTGTTTGGTTGGCACATGTATTTGTGTTGTGAGAACAGGTTGTGGTGAAGTGGTGGAAACATTTTCTGTATATTCTTGTGTGTCCCGTCTCCTAGTTTGCTGATTTGCTTTAAGTTTTGTTTCTTGTTCATTATGCGTTTGCAGTGTGTACAGAGTTTGAAGCCTGCTTGCAACTCAATAACCTCTGATACAACTATGGCGTTTCCCAATTCATTTTACATTTCAAGATATTTTAATTTTCTGAAACTTGTAAAAAAACATGTCAAACAAATAAATATGGTTATAATAATTTAGTTATCCTCCTGTATTTTTTATAGGGTCTTATATCTGGGCGTTCCTCAAGGATTGCTGTTAGAACCCCTGATTATTTAGCCTACAGCAATACAGATCTTCCAAAAAAGTGTCACAAGATCGTCTTACAAATGCATGCCTCGGAAAAGATCACACAGTGGCTTAATTTTTGCATGGCAAGACAAGGTGTGTTTAACGGCAAATATGTTTTAAGCCATAAAGTTACCATTAAGAACATGGTAACTCATTTTGTATATCTTTGCGTAATGCAGGTTTTAAGTCTTTATTTTAATAAACAATTCAACATTTTGAATCATGTAGCTGGAGTCAGAACAAAACAAGCCATCCATAGTTTAGGTGTGAACACACGGTTAGGTACTTGAAGATAGACATAATAATAAGGCAAGCTTCATTTGTCTGGGTGAGCAGGCAGCAGTTCTGTGTCGCTGCTCAGAACCTCCTAGCCTATTGTTTGTGTACCAGGATGCCTACTGACCGGACGTTTACCTCCATTACCTCGCTATGTTTTCCTCCACTGGCAACCCAGAATAAACTGTCACTCAGCAGTCACTATTCACCCATTTCCTCCAATAGCGTGAGTCTGCCGTACAAGTAGGCGGGAACTGAATTAAAACAGGATAGAATTAGGAAAACAAGATGTGACAGAGAGAAGGGTTTCACAAAGGACAGGAAACACAGAGACATGTCAAAGAGAATAGGACGGAGAGATTAAGTGAAGTAAAGTGAAGTGGTAAATGGGGTATGGGGAGAAAGAGAGGGAGAATAGAAGACAGGAGGAAGGAAAGAGACAAGGTATACAGATGGTGTGGACTAATAAAGAAGGTTAGGAGAACAAATAACAGAAAAACGTATGAAGACAGCCAAAAATATTCTTACTTCAGCTTTGAAGTCCACTTTTAGATACAATGTTGTGATTCTGATATCATTTGATAAACAGTGGTGGCTTCCTGTGGGTGCCACAGCAGATGAAGTGATGAAAGTTTTCTAATAACAGAAGTGATTCAAAGCTTTAGGTTTTTAACAGAGTTAGTCAGCAGACTGACAGACACAGCTTTGATCTCTTACTTTGATTAGCAGGACAAAATGAAAAACTCACAATCATTGAAAAACAAGCTGTAATTGAATACAATTATAATTGATACAAACATAGTTATTAAGACCTGAAGTATACAAAAGATCAGAATAAAAAAGCATTTAAGTATGGAAACCGAGAACGGCCATGGACTTTTCTCTTTTTTTATGCACTGTTATCTCATGATAACGACTCGTTATCTCGATATAACAAAGATTGTTTCCTGAATTAATTTATTTCGTTATCTCGAACATAACAAAGATCATTTTGTTTACATTACATTGCTAAGTTAACGTTAGCATA
This sequence comes from Eleginops maclovinus, assembly GCF_036324505.1. Classification (NCBI taxonomy): domain Eukaryota; kingdom Metazoa; phylum Chordata; class Actinopteri; order Perciformes; family Eleginopidae; genus Eleginops; species Eleginops maclovinus. The sequence goes on from NC_086354.1 coordinate 10,280,726, forward strand.
CATTTGCATTACCTTAGCTGAAGCAACCGGATAGATGAGAGTTTGTCAGCCTCTCATCTGCTAACCGGTAGCCCCTAAACAAACCCAGTCAAGTAAACAAACTAACATAAAGTGTAACTTACCGGTGGCCTGTGCCTACGGAAGCCGTTCGTGGCAGCTCTTTTAGGTTGAAAATCAGGTTGAAATGGTTGAAATGAAGTCGAACATATTATAAATTAATTCTTTATCACGAGAAAACGATCCTTGTTATATCGAGATAGTATGTTGTTATCACGACATAACAGTGCATAACATTTTTTTTTAAATCCATGGCCGTTCTCAGCTTGCGTTCTATGTGAACATGCTATATTTATGATATGGTTGATGATACAGCTGCAAAATAAAAATGAAGACTACACACAAGCAAAATAACTTTATCTGAGCCCCTTCAGGTAAACTGCTGAAGATTTAATATTTAATCTAGACTTGGGCTACTTGTGATGTTGCAATAAAAAAAAAAAAACTGGTCAATTCAGGGAAGCAGTGAAGAGGAGGTTTTAAAAAACAAGGGATGCCGGTTGTCCTGCGCAATAACCTCTTATACGTGTAGGCCATTGCACAATACTAGCCCTTCACCACATACGCCACTATAGACAGCTAAACAGCCAGGTGTCAAAAACCTGATGGTGGAAGGACTACAGTTTACCCTATAGTCAGTGCATAGTCATACAAATGTTTGGGGACAGCCAAGGCTCAAACTTATAATTAAAAAGGCATGTCTATAGTATAGACACCAAAATACAAGAAATGTTTTCAGATTGCTAAACTTCCATATATTTTTTCATGGTTGCCTATAGGAAATTATTCTCTCGAAGTAAATGTGCTTCAGATGACACGCATTTCCGACTCTCAGAAGAGGTGAGTATATGTGCTCAGGCAATAGCAATCTAAAGCCAAGAGGGAATGCTTTCCAAATAATGTAATGGTCTTTATGACTTTGAATACTCGGGAAGTATTTTCCATTGGGTGTTTGAAGTTCACCATATATTTTGCAACACAGGCTTGACAGAGATAGGAAGTGTCTTGATGGACATTAAACATGTTGGCCAACATACACAGACATTCAATGGATTTTTGCCTTAGCGCTCAGATTTATTGTGACATCTTTGCGTGAGCTAAAGGAGGAATAGAGCAATGGGATGAAAGTGGTCCGTCAACACCAACAAGCAGCTTACAATGACTTTGCAGTCAGATTTTTAGCTGTGTTAGCCAACCAACTGACAGACAGAGCTTTGAAGCTGTGGCTGCAGCACTCAGCACCCCAGTAAGGCCTCAAAACCCATTTGGAAAAAGAGTTTTTGCTTGCAGTTTTAGTTGAACAAAAGAATGTTCAATATAATATGTTGAAAGCTAGGTTAGATAATGACTCGTATGTTTAAACCTATTTTGTTGTCATGTATTATTAGCATCTACATGCGAGTCAATGATGGGAAAATTAAGTTACATATCAAATTATTGACAAATCCTAAGGCAAAATCTATCAACACAAGGTTCATGGACAATGGAGGGTTGTGATAGAACAGATTGTTTTCAAATACAAACGCTCTTAAATGCAACAGACTGCTTCTTTGTTGGCTGTATTAACAGAACATTCAGTCCAGGTAAGGAGTCTTGTCAGAGTACTGCCCCAGGTCTGAAGATTTAATGCTTGTCTTGGCTTACATAAAATCACTGGGTGCTGGCACTTTGAGAATTGGTGGTGTTGGTGTGAGTCACTCTGCAACTGCATTCATCTGTGGAGGGTCAAAATCAGCAGTAGCAATTACTTGTTAGCCATTTTTTCCATTTGAACATAATTAAACAGGTCATGGCTCGGAGAACAGCACCCCGCCACTGTGCTCACAATGGCAACAGTGGTGACAAAGCAGCTGCTAATGGGTGTTAGCAAAAAATAATCCCCATATGAACGATGCTAGCCAGTAACCCATGAACATGAATAGAGAGGAAGGTAAAAACAACATTGCACATTACCGTGTGGAATGTATACTACCATGAGTTCTAACCTCGAAAATCTTTAGCTAGCAGGTCCAATTATGAGGGATGTTGTAAAAACAGTAAAATCTCAGGCTCTACGCTTCACCAGACAAATGACATCGCCATCCATTATTCATGATGTGAATATTTGAGTTCCTATATCAAAGAGACTGGCCACTTGTGCTGAAATAAAACCACTGAATCCAGAGGCTTTCACTGACCACAGTAATCTCAGCAGAGCACTAGCACGCTAGCTAGCCTCTGAGGTGAAAACAGTGTTTCCTTTGGAGCAGTGAGGGAGCTTTGGATCTCTGTTTCAGTCAGTGTATTTCCAGTCAGTTTGACTTCAGATGATGAGTTCAGAAAATGCAGGAAACATATTGAATTATATTTCTAAATGGTGGTTATTATGAGTGTAAGATCACAAACACATATATTTAACAGGGAAGAAGACATTGGTTACCTTGTAAATATGAATACAGCTCATGCTCCCTCATCTTCTTCCTCAGTCTTTAATTGGATAATTTCCACTTTGTCATAATGACTTTAGAAGCGCAAATGCCTCCTTTTATCTTAGTGTTTTTCTCTTCTTTCATCACTCTTTCCATCCATTACTTCAAATTGTACTAGTGATCAGCAGAGCAGCAGGCAGTATAAGATGTCAAAAGAGATTTGTAGATGAGAAAAAATAATTAAGATTAAAAATATTTTCACTTTCATTTAATTTCAACTTTCAATATTTTACATCTTCTTCTCTTGTCTGATTAAAAGTTAAGATGGAATTTCAAACATGTTTAATCCAAACTGATTACAAAATTCCATAATACTTGTAAAAATAAAAAAAAATAGAGCAAGAAGTCTAAAATACAAAAGGGAATATATTGACCAACATGCCATATAGCTATTACAACTTCAACATCAAAAAACAGGAGAACACACACTTACAGATAAACTTCAGCTTTTATGGCCTCACAAAAATAGTTTAGAACCACAGGACGACCAACAATTCCCTATCAGTTTATGGCAATCCTAATAAAACTCAACTAAACAAATCCCTCCAGGTCCAGAAATGGCTCCCTACGGCCCGGGTAACATCAGCTTTTCTTGATGATGTAATTCCCCCCTCTGTCAGAGGTGACCCCCATCCAGCTTTACGTTGTGTCGCCAGACAGAATGCAAGTCGTTTGTCACTGGCCTGTGATGCTAATCAAACCCAGATGTGGAACTCCTCTGGTTCCGTCCAGCCCCGCCTCCTTATCCTTTGTTGTCACAGCAATACAGAACCCAGACTCCTACTGTTCATTTTGGTTGTCCAGGCAATAGTATATTGTTGCGTAAGATGAGAGAGGAGCTGGAGATGATGGGGAGATGAGAACACATACACTCATTAGCTTATTAATAACAGTCCAGTCAGATGTTGGGTCAATTTGTTTTAATTGCAAAAGTAAATGGAATATTTTTTATGATTCTCTAAAATTCATATGAGAATGACCAAAACTCAAATTGTGTGGCAATGTGTTTAAGGTCAAGTGTAGACCATAGGTCCACTCCATTTTACTGAAGAAGGGACAAATCATGTAAACTTCTGATCGCAAATTGACCCTGTTTCTTTTTCTTTGCATCATGTTGACTCTGATTAAACTTTGACGTGTAAAATACCGAGGCTCTCTGATATCCAGTCAGTGTGACAGGGGGGTTGATATTGACCTCTTTCTCAGAAAGTGATTTTAAATATATATTTAAACTGCATAGTGATATAGATATACAGTAGTATACCAGTAAAGAAGAGAAAGTGGGAACATGCAAGGACAAGAAAAAAAAGATAGAGACAATAAGTGTGACATTATTCTGATGATTTACAACCTCTGAAACACTTAAAAATATAATAAGGAACGTTAGCTGTGTAGAGTTTGTTGATATTATGTGCTGATTGATTTATAAATATACTGTAGAGACATGGTGTATGTATAGTTTTTTAATTCCAAAGTTCAATATCTAAAACAATGTCAGGCCATGTGACATCCTTCAATGCCGGAAAATGTAATGTATTTGTCAAGACACATACACACACAGAAACACAAACACACACTTTCGGATTTCCAGTATTGGAGCATATCACATGGTACATTAATTTAAGATACTTGACCTATGGTCCTATCACATATATCCCCCCTTTTTGTAACCATCTGTATATTTCCCAATGTGCTGAGTGAGAGGACCAGCATCATCTTTCCGTTGTGTCTTTCCATTCAGTCCTGTCACAACTAGGGTTTTGTAATCAGTGGCAACTGGCGAGGAAAAATATCCAGGCCTCACTCTCTTTTTCTCTCACACACAAACACACACCTTGTACAGACACTATACACAAAGTCAAATCCAATTGTTTCACCTTAGACTCTTCCCGACATAAAGCTTAGTAACCTCGGATGCACTTGCTCAAAAACACACAAACATTCATTTTTTGTGACACACCCATACCGTGACACTTCCAAACAGCGAGATAAACACGGCATGTCATGGGTTAACCAGAAGCAACTTCTACTTTAAAGCGAAAAACAACAGTGTGTTTTTATAAGCCGCTGGGATGTTTTTGGATGAAGAGGGAAACCAAGCCCACTGACAAACAAAGCCAAGCTCACGAACCCTGTCTCCATGATGATAAACTGATAAAATGGGATCTCATTTTGAGAGCATTGCCCTATGCTTTTTGGGGTTTTCAATTTCCTGTAGTGTGTCTATATAGGTTTTTGTGCATGTAAATGGTCGGCAAGGGCGAAAATTTCCTCAAAACTAAAAAGATCCATAAATCCCTGCAAACCTAAAGTTTTGTGTTTGAACTGATACTTGTTAAGAAATTAATCCTCCTTGTGGCTGATTGACTTTTGCTTGCACTTAGGGGTTTGACAGCTAAATTACCCACCCACTTTCTTTAAGGAGCAGGTGTCTGCACTGTGTTTTATCCAGAGCTCTCAGACCTTCTCAACTCATCAATGTTTTAAAAGCAGCCAATGCAACATACTTAATCTTGAGTAATTGCACCCGCTAGTGCATTGTAGTTGTCATTTTAACCATCGCGCAGATTCATGAATTAAGCAGGAGTTTTCGCTACCTGTCAATCAGCACTGACAGGTTTAGAAACCACAGAAAGTTATTAACTGAGGGAAAAAATCACTGGTCAAAGGCCAAACAATCTTTACATGGAGACGTGAGGGCAAAGGACCCCACCCCCAACAACCCCCCGCTCCTCTCTTTTAATAAATCAGCAGATGCTGTCTGCAGAAGTGTTGTCCTAAATCCTCCTTCTGTGAGCCGGGCTGGATTAGTAGCAGTGGAGTGGAAGGGTTTGCCACAATGGGGATAGATTGTATTTCCTGTCTAAATTAAAACTGATTGTTTCCGTGTGATACATTCACTAAAAAAGGTATACTGTCAATGTGCATGGCTTTATAAAAGCCTTACAGCAAACATCCATTGTACCTTTTTGAAAAATGTACTCAAAAGCTACACTTCAAACTTTTTTTGTCAAACTGAAACAATGTCATGCTGAGTTTTTCCTGGTTTTATTAAGAGTAACTGATGACAGAAAGTAAAATGTATTCGTTCATTTGCTTTTATTTGTAAACTCTTGGAGAGTTTCAAAGATTTGACAAACGATGAATATGCTTAATTTTAAAATATAAATTACTTCATAATAACAAAAATCCCCCAAAAGAATCAGATCAATTGTGTGGTATATAATATTTTGTGTGGGCTTTTATAAATGGGACCATAAGTGTGCTGATGATTCTTTCAGTTTTCACATACGTTTTTAGAAGTCTGCTTTTCTGACTTCTGTTAGAGGTTAGTCTTTCCTGGCTGGGAGGCTGATGTATTGGGTTGCAGACGTATACGCACAGCGCAGACAAGACCCAAAGGGATTCTTGACCACTCTGGCCTCGCCATTCACAAAATGCCCTCTGAAAATGTTTTCATTCATGCCTTTTTGACCCCAGTCTTTGGTTAGCCATCACCTTCACTTAAAGTCTGCCGAGGTACTCATGAAGGAGAAGGGATGCTATAGAATCAAGAGGGGGAGACCACTTGGCACTTAAAGACCCCCCCCCCCCCCCCCCACCAACCTTTATAAAAGCTGAGATTGAAATAGCAAATTCTTAATAGATTTAAAGGCCTTATTTGCATATGCACAATAGCTACAGTGTGTTGTTGGCAGTAAAAATCTCAAATCCAAGGTTCCTTTTAACAAGTGACACAATATATTTAAGAAATGAAAGAAAAAGACATATAATTGTGCAATAACATAATGGGGCGAATAAAATACCTAAAGTATGTCATTTCTATTACAACTTAACTGTTTTGTCTTTCTTTTTTTTTAAAGGTCTCATGTTAAGACAACAAATATCAATAGTTTGAAAATAAATTCTAGATTAACTACATAAGCCCTTTTGGGTTTCTTACCTCTATTGTCATGTTTTTCATTTGGCTTTAATCTATTTTAGTGCTAATAATTTAAAGGAAGCATCCATAAATATGGTTGGTTATGGAAATTACACAAAAATATGACAGGCTAGTACAATCTATGTATTTATTTATTAGTTATGGAGGTACAGATTGAGTACTTCAGTGTGTTATGTCAAAAAGCAGAATGTCTCCCTGCAGTCATTTAAATCATGAAACAGTTTTTTCCTGACCTACTTTGACCAGGTTAGAGGTATGAGGGGAAAGTTATGCCATGTTGCTGAGCTGCCCTGAGAGTACTGCAGACAGTGTGGATGTCTGAATAAACACAATTCAGTCCCCAAACTCGAACAGTGCTGTGTTCACGATATCCCTGTTGGCGAAAAGGGAAATGATGAGAAATACTGATAATGTCGGACCGGACTAAGTGAATCTAAATACCTCAGAGGAAAATATTTGGTTTTCTTTAAGTGCTGCAGTCTCACTGGCCTGGGGACCATTATTATTATACACAAAAATCATTTTTAGTCCTTTCTTTCTGATGTCTAATGTATGGGCCTGGATTGAAGTCCCTTGATGACAATGAAAAAAGTAAGTTATTTTTTTCTACTGCATTTAGCAAATTCAGCTACCTCCATGTTTTTGCATTCTACACAAAAAGAGAATTAGAAAAGAATAATGGCAAAAGATGGAAAATACTTCATCTTAACATCTACATAAACATCACCAACTCTTCATTGATGCTGCATCGGGCGGGTCCGAGCACAGTGGGAGGTGCACTGGGCTGCCTAAATTTACATGAAAGAAGCATGTATCTCAAACGGTTATGTGAAAAAAGTCCTCAGAAGAGCAAGAAGCGAAGCTGAAGGCGTGGGGTGACAAGCGGGAGTACAGTGGACTAACACCGGGGTCAGACTCCCAACATCTGTCTGAACAGGGATGCACCGGGGGAACCGGCAGACGCTCCGTGGATATGTTTAACTGCGCCTCCAACAGCGTGGTAAGATATTTTAAACACAGAACAAGTTTATATTTACAAAACTACGACTTCACAAATCTATGATTTTTACGTTTATTTCCACAAGCTAAACAAAAGAATGCAATAAGAGCTTTTTGTTAGGCTATAGACCCATTTTTACTGATTGTGTACATTAAGGATGTCTCCGAGCTGCATTTTGATACAGTGAACTAAATTATTTTTCAGGAAATAAAAAAAGCTAGACATTTGATACGAAACACGAAAAATAATACGTATAGTGATACGTGGGCCTAAAAGTAACATAACACAACATAACTATTTACATTTACTTAAAGGACATAATGTAAATGCCAAAACAAAAGTGTTATCAGGAATGCAGTGCCAATCTTTCCAGGCTTCATTGTTATACTCGCTATATTAATGTTTTAATTGAATGTGAAGGGTATCAGCATAAAGTTGTGGTTTTATATTAGTGTTTTTTATGTTATTATTCCGATATGTGAGTGCTCTGCCTTCACACACAAAAAACAATTATTATTTATATATTTATTTGAATTGAATGTGAAGGGTATCAACATAAAGTTACGCTATGTATTATTATTATTATTTTTTTATATATATATCATTATTATTATGAACCATATTTGGAAAGGTCAGTCTTTGCTGATATTTGACCACTAACAGGTGAAATACATTTCGTTGTAAAGAAAAAGTCTAAAGGTTAATACTGTATGTGAAAACACACCGCATCGTCACTTTTAAACTCAGGGGTTAAACTCACCTGCGCACCGCTAATTACTACTTACCATGTGCACGTGCGCGGCTCAGCATAATTAGTCAGATCTCGTGCAGCTGTGAGCGTGGCCGGCGGTAGGATTTGCTAATTGTAGGCTATCATACACATGTAAGCATTCACATTGTCAAGTAAATATGTGGACCTCCATTATTTCCATAGGTATATGACAGCATATAAGTAAAATTAAGGGACACAAATGCTTGAAAAAGTGTTTTGTTTTGGGGTCCCCTTTTTATTTATTCGTGCGTTCGTTTATGATGGTTGTGAAGGAAATATGAAGGGGGCATTAGCCTTCTGTGTCATTGTGTTTCTCGCATCACTCTGGAATCGTTGACAGCATGTCGGAGGAAGAAAGGAGACACGCGGAGGCTGTTTTCACTCAGCTACAACACGGACAAATGTATGGCGACACAGTAGGTTTAAACAATATCTAACCAATGACTAGTTTTTAATGCGTTGTGAAAAGTGAAGAGGAAATTCAGAGCTCACGTGACTGTATTCCCACTTCAAAGTGTATACATTTTGCGACAACGACTATGCTAGCGAACATTCATGTTTGACAGCAGTTTAGTTAGGAAAGTTTTACACATTGTTACATTGTCAGATGCTCCTTGCAGGGTTCCTCTGGGCCTGATGATTTTTTTGAGGAGGACTCCTACTCTCCAACCTCCCTCTCTTCGTCCTCCTCTGCCTCATTCCCAACTGTGACCTCCCTGCAGGGGAAGATCCTGTGCACCTCCTGCGGCCTAGAGATAGTGGACAGATACCTCCTCAAGGTAATAATAATAATAATAAAGGCTGATAATTCTACAGATGGTTGACAACACTAAACAATATAGATGTTTGACAGCATTAAACAATATAGAACTAGTAGGACAGAACAACTCCAAAAAGAGCCATTATAAAGCCTGTCGATGTTACAGCATCCGATGACTTGAGGGTATTTCAGTGCCATTTATCTTTAAACTATTTGTGTGGTTTTTTTATGGACAAACTTCTTTTCTCTTAGGGTCATTGTACCAAACTTAGAAATGTGTTTCTTCTTAAACTAATGACATGCACAATGTTGATGGGATTTGGCTCGTGTTAATGCAAACTCTTTTATTTATTTATTTTAAAGCCAGTTTCATTTAAATAAAAATATATTTTAAACATTTTTAACTTAAGTTACTGTCTGTATCAATGCCATTATTAACTGCATGCATACAAATGCATACTCAAATGTGTATTTCAATTATTATTGGTTATGAGTCCCAGCATATAAAAAAATAATTGTAATTCACACTAAGTGTCCTTATATTTGCACAAACTTGTTTCTTTTCTTGAGAACATTATATAGGTTGAGTAGCACATAAGAACTCTGGGCTCATTTAAAATGTTACTAAATTCAGTTAAAGTGATGCATTGTCCCCCCCCCCCCCCATCTCAGGTGAACAACTTGTGCTGGCATGTGCGCTGCCTCTCCTGCAGTGTATGTAACACGTCTCTGGGGCGACACGTGAGCTGCTTCATCAAAGATGAACAAGTTTATTGCAAACTTGATTACTTCAGGTAAGTCATAACTACAGTAGCACAACGTTACCTCCAGTGACCTCCTTTTTATTAATAAGGAAATAAAAATAAAATACAATATGGAATTCAATGAACAATTAATGGGACACGTCAAGTTCATGGGAAACTGAGAGCGACACATTCAGAGCATCTCCTCAAAGACTTGACCATATATTATGTTTTAAAGTTGTTCTAAATGTCAACAACTTTCAGAAAATAAAAAAATCATTTTTCCTATATTCATTTATGTCTTTAGAATGTTAACACTTTAAATGTCAGATGGTTAACATAGTGCCACTGTGATATGAAAAAAAAACATTTATAAGAAATTGTGGGAACACAGTTTATTATAGACTTTTTATCTGAGCTAATATTTAATTTAACAAAAAAAAAAATGTGTCAACAGCAAAAATGATCACAAATTAAAAATACACATTGCTTTATATATCACAAAACAACCTATTAAGTTAAAGGGTTAAATAACTGTTCCGCCTCTTTCCCTGTCCCACATCTGTCTCCAGGAGGTACGGGACCCGCTGTGCTCGCTGTGGCCGTAACATCCACTCCAGTGACTGGGTGCGTCGGGCGCGAGGCAGCACCTTCCACCTGGCCTGCTTCTCCTGCACCTCCTGCAAGCGCCAGCTCTCCACTGGGGAGGAGTGTGGACTGATGGAGAACAGGGTCTTCTGCCGGCCACACTACGACATCATGATGGCGAACATCCAACGTGCTAAGGAAAATGGTAAGTCTATGTGATGAATTACAGAGAAAATCTTTCTTTCTGAGTGATGGGCCGGCAAAAGGAATTTGAGTTTTAGTTTTCCTGCAGTCTTTGCTACCCACCTAATGGGAGGCTTTTGAAGAGTCTATGCATGCCAGTTATAGACGATGCCCCTCCATATAAGTTATGTTTGAGCTAACAGTGAAGTATACTTACCTTAGATCAAGTATTCCAGCCTTGATACAATATTTCATGTTTTCTTAAAATGTTTTGGTTCAGGAGGAGGATGTTTTAGGATATCTGCCTGGGTCTCTACTTCTACTTTAGTACAATGGAGTGGCAGCAAGTGTTTCCAGAAACTATGCCCACTATAGTTTCATAATAATTCAGACTTTATCAACCCACTTTATTATAGGCTACTGTGGATACTTTTGTAGATTTTGTTTCCAAATACAAGACATATTACTGCCCCCTTCCGCTGCAACATAAAAATGAGTCCAAAAAAATACTGCCCGACCAACTTCTTCAACTCTCCCCCTCTTACTGGTTTTGCACTGAAGTCCAGCTTTTGTTGTTTGGGTGGTGGGAGACCTCCTGCTTTAGTCGCAGCTCTCTGCTTTGCACCACCTGGTGGGACCTGCTCTGTAAGTTTGACTGTGCCGTGCTGCGACTCCCGAATGTTTCTAATATTTAAAGTAGTGGTTTTGAAGCTAGATAGCACTTTGTCTCCAGCACAGTGTACAACGAACCTTAATCTCGTCATCTTTAGCTGACTCAAAAAACTCAAAATAGTGACTGTATTTGCAGCTAGAAAACGCGCATGTCTCTCCTCCCTCCATTGTTGTTTACGTTTGTGTCGCTGCGTGGTATTACACGTGAGTGGTCTTCATGCTGAAAACGTGACTTAATTGTCGCATAGCCGTCACTCGCCGAGACGCAAGAAGAAAGCAAACGTATATGTTTTTACTAAGGAAAATGACAAAAATAGTAACGCACAGTGACTTGGATAAGTAACTTTAATCTGATTACTGGTTATTGAAAAAAGTGCTCAGATTAGAGTAACGCGTTACCGACATCGCTGCTTATCAGACACTTTTACCCAAAGCGACTTGCGCACACTCGATACTGTGGAAAATCCCCACAGGATTAATTCCTGGGAAATGCTACAGCAGAGTCCACGTTTGAAACAGAACTGTATTTCAGAATGTCAAATGATCTGTTTACATGCTCTGTCTTAATGTTTTAAAGAGCAACCCCAGGTGGATGAAGAGCTGTCAGAGAAAGACGAGTCCAGCGCCATGCCCAGAACGGCTAAGAGGGCCCGGACCAGCTTCACCGTGGACCAGTTACAGGTAGGCCTACCTGTCTGTCTGTTGCCGGGATTACTGTCCATGTGTCTTTCTTAGTCTGGTCAATTTGTTTAGCTCCCCACATGTTATGGAAAGTGTGAGACCACCTGCATGCTTTTTATTAGCAAACGCTCTGCACTACTTTTGCTTATAGAGTTTTCATAAAGAAGCAATGATTTGATCATATAATGGTTATAGACAAAGGCTAGTTAGCCAAGCCCTGATGTGTTTTGCCCTCTATTGTACATTGTATTTGAACACATGTATTTGTATTGTTTCTCTTATCATTTTATTTATTCCTGTAGGTAATGCAAACTCAGTTTGCTAAAGATAACAACCCAGATGCCCAGACTCTCCAGATAATGGCAGAAAGGACTGGTCTTAAGCGCAGGGTTATTCAGGTAAGGCAACTGTTACTAATATTTAAACGCTAATATTTCTTTCAAAACCTTGACTGAGAAATTCACTCCAGCAATTGTGATAAAAATCTCACAATAAAAAAAGAATAATATCTTAGCTTTGGGACTCAAAGTGATGGCTCGAGTCCGTTAACGACTCGTATATCCTCATTCAGGTTTGGTTTCAGAACTGTCGAGCTCGTCAAAAGAAATACATCAGCCCACATTCCTCCTCCACCTTGATGGCGTCCTTTGCTCCTCATCAGCTGACGCCAGCTTTGATGGACGATCTGCAATACACAGCCTATATTTCCCAGGATGCACCCCTCCTCACTTCACTGACCTATATGGATGGTAAGTAACATGTACACACATCACCATTACTGACAGATTTGATTTTTTTTTGTATTACAGTTAGTAGACAGCCAGTGATAAAAATATAAATCCTCAATAGAAAAGCTGTGTATACTATGGCTGTCAGGGAAAACCAATACTCAGCCCTAACCAGGAATCCGTTTTTATAATAATCATACTTATAAAGTTTGAATCTGAGATTTATTTGAACATCTGTGATTTAGTATTTGTTTCAGATATAATGTATATCCTCTTGATTCATAAATCATTTTCATTCTTTCTACCTTCCCTAGTTCAAAATCCAGACCCACTTCTGCTCCAGCCTCTCATATGTCATTCGCTGACACAGCTGCCAGTCAGCCATGCCTGAGCTACAGCCCGCCTCTCAGAAACTGGAGAAGAACTGATTGGCTGATGGGAAAATGAAGAGCAAATTGTTACTTTCATAAAAAAAAGTAGGATTGAAAGACTTTGTTTCACAAACTGTCCAAAGAAACATTTATTAAGTTAATCAATTTAAGTTTCACTGCCGTATGTGTGAGCAAAAATAACCGGTTATGTCAATGAATTAATTTAATTTAATCACACAGAAATTCCCAGAAGAGCTTTGACCATTGAAGATGTTAATTAAAATATGGTAATAAGTGAGATGAAACCTTTGTTAATATGTATATGCTGTTTGTTTCCTTGTATTTAATTTATTTGCGAAAAATTGTAAGATAAGGCACTTTGTTGTAAGAAGATATAAATCTAAGTAAATATTTGGTTTTCAGTTAGATGGTTATTTAAGGATGTGTTTGATGATAATAAGATTATTTGTTGGCCACGTACAAGAGTGAGCGGGTGTTCCTTAAGACTTTAGAAAAGCTCTCTGCGCTCTACTTGGAGTTGTCAAACTGTTATTCTCAAAACATCCACATGTTTTATTTTGGATAAACAACTTTTCTTAAGATGATTGTCAGTAGAACATGTGGTAAGCACAGCTAACAGAAGAATACAATGTGTAAATATTTCCTTAGATTGGGAATGTTAGACAGAAGCCATGCAGGAACTGCACACTGGGAATAGATGCTTTCACATTTGATGTTTAAGATGCTCTAAATTAAAGGTCATGGCTGCAACAAAAGGCTTTGTTCATTTGTTGTTCATATTTTATTTACTTTCTTGAATGAATTGTCATTTCTCATCATTGTCAAGTTCAAGAGTTAAGGTACAGTAACTGCTGCACATGTTGCATCTCATTGTCTGTCAATGAACAATTCAGTGTACTGCTTGGGTAGGTATAGATGGATAGACTTCAGTCTGGTGTAAGGGGCCTGACATGGTTCATGACATACAGAAGTGGTATATCTTGTTTAAGGTGTTTTCAGATGTTTGGGAGAATAACCTTCATTAAAAAGATCATTATTGTTCTCTCATGTTAAAAGTGCACGCTGTTAAACTAATTCATGTTCACTGGGGACATTTCATCTTGTGTTCCAAGGTTTGTCCCAACAACCCTACAGGATAGCAGATACTCCTGCTATCAGGTTTTCAACAACCAATCATATCCCGGGTTCAGAGGAGAGGGAGAGCAGAGGGGTAAGGAGAGACCTGTGGGCCCTCTGCGTGTTTATATAATCGCGCTAGGATATCCTGCTACATGATGAAATCATTTTAGACATCGTGTGTTGAGTGATGATGCCAAGGGTCGGAACACTTTGGATCAAACTTATTTAAATGAAGTAAGCTGCACTCAGATTCTGATGACAAAATAAAGTTGTTCATTTTGATCATGAAGCAATCACCATTTTTTTTCCTTTTTGCTAAATGTATTGGCTGAAGCTAACTAGCACCATCAGATGTGTTTAAAAACTATGAAATCATTTGACTTTATATCATTCATTTTTTAACGTTATCATTATTAAATAACTTTATTAATAAATGCATATTTATATAAACTAGTACTGCAAAAGTATAATTGATAGATTCTAAACTTACGATTGTTAAAATAAAATGTAATATTTATTTTCTATTTTTCCCAAGGTATTAAGTACTTGTATTATACAAGTGTTCCTTTAATCTTCACTGTTTAACAATTTCCGTTGAAACAAGTAAATACAGCCGCCTGTAAAACTCAGGAAATGGCATGAGTTCCTGTGGCTGCACTTTAGGAATAGATCTTGCACATAAACCAGATCCAGCACAGATCAACTTTCAGCAAGTGCGTGTTTGCGTATGAAAACGAAAGATGGATCACATTTGCATAATTTGCAGTTAAAAATAAGATGGTCAATCCAAATGTAAGTGTTACTGCTATACTCAGCATATAGCAAAGTGTTCACAATAGGATTGTTTTGTGACTTAAATAATGTAATAAAAAATGATCCATACAGAATGTTTAGGGCACTTATAATCTGATATTTTGTCTAAGTGTTTGCCACAAGCACACTAACTAAAAACACACTAAACCAAAGCATAGTTTCCTGTGTCTGTGTTTTCCTTACATTTAGCCTGAGAGCCTTTGAAGTCAGTGTTAATGTTCTCTATCTCTGTTGTCGGTCAAACAATGACAGGCACACTCGTGCTTTTTCTTTTCCCATCCAGGAGGAAGTTTTAAATTCGTCACACTCATGACTGTCTGTCTGTGTACGTGTTTGTGTGAGTGTCCTTTGGGTACGTTTGCTATCTACTTACACAGAGTAAGAGTAGAGAGGTGCTGAAAAGCAAAGAGCAACAACAATGAAGCATGCATCACCCAGAGGCTTATTCATACAAATATGGAAGTGGGAGAGGAAACCAGAATGAATGGGACGATGAAAGAACGAGAGAGTAGGAGGCTGTGTGAAGGAATGTGTGAGTTACTAAGCCCTATGTTAGGGGTGTTCAAACTATGGCACCTGGTCCAACTGCGGCCTGTGGTCCATTTTGAATCGGCCCGCAGCTAATTCCCAAAGTATAATGGAATATAGCCGACACATGAAACTTATGCTTGTCTTATATTGTACTTCTCACATACAGTATATGTACAATATATTACACAGTTTAAATGTGTTAATGAGTTCACTTTTCAAATAAATGCAGTCAATTAAAGTTGAAAACATTTTCAAGCAAATCATACTTGATACTTGGTTGATTGAAAAAACAAAAAAAACAATTTGCATAACAAGTTTGAAATATGCCCTTTCTATTTCCTTTCTATTTCCACTTACTAAAATATTGGACAGTTGCAGCGTTTGAAACATTTTTCCGTCATTCCTTTTTTTATTTGAACAGCTTTTAATGCTCATTTGCATTGTCTATGTTAATTGTGTTGTGAACTACAGTATTCCTTGTTTGCATGACTTGTCAGATTTAAGTAAAAAGCATTTTGAAAACAAGATAAAGCAGTGGTTAGAGCATTCTCATTATTGTGCAGCCATGCTTTAGGAATACTGAATAAGCAGTTTCATAATAAATCATTGAAAACTTTTACCTGCAAGTGGTGATGGAGATAACTGATGGATTTGCTCAAATACAATCATAAGAAGATTGGACTTTTCATTGTACTGCTTTGTTATGCTTTTCTGATTTTGAATTCCAGCTGGACTTTGTTGGATAAAACGTGTGACCCTTTGGAGACACCCTACCGTTAATTTGTGAAATGTAAATGTAGAAATACAATAATTGAAAGTTTAGCTCCACCACGAGATACAACAGTGAAACAAACCAAACCCTGATTACCTTTTGGGGTTACTTCTCACCTGGCAAAAATTGGCAAAACACATCATCCACCTGTCAGATTATAAAAGAGGCCAAAGGTAACCTTCACTTTTTCATGTACTGACTGTATCCTAACGGTGCTGCTCATATTGATTGTTGATAGAAAGTTGTAACCCCATCTAGCCACCAGGTGGGGCTGTCTGTCCATACGGTCATTAGAAGCAGCATGAACCAGATATACAGTTCGGTTTATGCTGCCACAGAACTAGTGGGATACTCAGACACATTTTTTCCATTAAATGGAATTGTTTGCCATAAAGTTGCTAAATGTACACACAATTAGTTAACATCATTGAAACTGTGAATATAACATGTAAAATGGTTTTAAAATGCTTTGTTACCAGTCAAAATAAGCGGCATTAACAGCACAACAATTAACTTTGAGTGACTCAAATCCAACATAAAGAATATTAGCTGCACATGAAATATCCCCCCCTTTTTTCCCTTTTTTATCAACAAAACTAAGCAATAACATGGACAGATAACATGAAATGAAAATATTAAAATACAAATAAAGGCAAGTCACTAGTTATGAAGCCCTCTCTTCTTCATATAGGGAAGAGTTGTAAAGAGCATCCAAAGCAGGCACGACCTTTTGTTCTCTCACAGGATAGGCACACACACATGACCAGCTTAGAGGTCGTGCTGTGCTTTTGCTGCATGCCTTGCAGTGCAGGGTTGTGGGTCAGAAACAGTTCAACTGTGCTGGAGCCTTATATTTTATGTTAAAGGGCTGTCAACATTATTGCTTTTTCTCAACCCTCAATCACCTTAGCATCCTTCCCACTGCCTGCCACACCCTTCCTTACCCATGCATTGCTATCTTCATTTCCCCCAACCCCCATCCCCTCTCACCCAGACACCCCCTGTGCAGCACCGGCCCAAATCCCCCTCCAGCTTTAAAACTCTCTCTTCCAATCTCCCTTCTCCCAGCGGTCTCCCTCCCACTGCCACAAAATAACTCAACATCCACTATTAACTTTAGATGTTCTAATGGCTTAATCACAGTTAACATTGAATTAGAAAAAACCTGTTTTCCTAATTTCTAAAAAATTATTTTGATAAGCGATTGATATAGATTTTTAATTATGTGCTTGTTGCTTTTGGCTTAATATTCCCATTGTGAGTGATGTGCGCTTTACTGTGTGTGTATGGGTTGTGTACCAGTGTTAACATGAAGTGTATCAGTGTGTCAATCCCTCAGCTAAGCCTCAGCTCTGCAGGGGTTCACTCCTTATTTAGGTCATCAGATGGTAAGAAGTGTTAAACTGCTCTTGATTGGTCCTGACTAAAAAAAGAATGATTTTGACTCCAACAACTGGCCTAAATCATGTAGGACACTCACTCACATACAGAGTTAGTGCCCATTATAACCACAATGTTTAAGTAAATGCAGTTCTCGTGGAACCATATGAATAAATATCTAACATATTTATGAATGTTTATATCACGTATTTATGTCAAGAGCCCTTAGATTTAACTTCTGCAACTTCTGCAACCCTTTGTGTATTTCTCATTTTTATTTTTAAATATTTGTTATTCGTTTTGCTTCTTTTTGTATTTCACTGATGCAACAAACATTTTTTCCCAGTTAGGGTATAAATCAAGTATTTCTGATTCTGATTCTGATTCTGATTAGAAATGTGTAAAATGTATGTAATTCCAAAAGGATTCACATTTATGATTGCAGAAGATTTCAGCCTGAGTGGCGTCCTTGCATCACAAAGTTCTGATTTGTGATCCTTTTTAAGTAAAAATGTGCAAATGTACCCCTTCACTGTGTATTTGGTTTTCTGCTGTTGACTCCAACAATCCCAAAAGCATATGCTCCCATGGACCCATGCAGTGCAGGATGTAAACACTTCCCCCTCTTGATTGAACCTCACATAAAGATGACTTGTATTGCATTACGCAATGAATTATAATGATGGTGTTTTCAATCATTTTTACCATTTATTCTTTAGATGTTAATGTAAACAGAATAACATATGACAAAACGCTGATTTTAAAGTGTGGACTCAGTTATTCCAACTGTGCTGAAATGTGATATTATAGGTACAATATTTGATGAGAGTTTCCATTAGTATCCATGAATCACATATATGATCCAATATTGGATGTGTTTCCATTAACAGGGTGAAGAGGCCATCAGGCGTTATGAGAGATTGTTTTAATGCATGTACTATATATGGAGCAGAGAGGATGAGTCAAGGACAAACATACTGTATAAAGAAGGCCACCAAACATTGTTCGAATCTGCAATCTTATAACCACTGTTCAACCTGTTGTAATTACTTTAAAAATGAAAACAATGAAATATGGAAACAATTAAAATGTTTAAAAGACAACCACAATTTTAAATGACTTTACTATGTTGTGTGAATGGCAGACTGATGGTCCACCACTTTGATCCAGACTGGTATACCTCTACCAACTACATGTTGAATGATAATGAAATGTGCATAAACATTCCTGGTCACCAGAATATGTATCCTACATACATGCCTGACCTTTCCTTCATACATTTTTGTTTTGGAATGAAGTGTACCAACTTTTATTTCTTGATTTCCCTCTTAGAAAATCTATCTTATTTAAAGAAAGTGTCAACATTTGGGCAGAACCTGGTCATCATCATTTGTTTTGACATGTTCTTCTTGTTAGGCAAATCTTGACACTTGCATTAACCACAATGCAACTTAATGCTAACACTTTGGTCACACAGTCTGTTTAGGAGTGGCTGTAGCCTAGATAGAGCAAGCCTGCAGCAGACTTTTCTTCTGCCCACAACAGAGGCTGACTTCACTTGTCACATCACTTGAGGATATTTATCCGATTTGTTTTATTTGTTATGGCAGTGTGGAAGTGAATAGGGTAATTACTAGCTGTAAAGTGTCAGTGTAGGAAGACTGATTGATTGAATTCTCTACTTCTTCTTTCACTTTAAAGAAGAAGTCAAAGGGAGCATCTCTGGAAAGCCTTGGAGTGATAAGAACAAGAAACAGGGATGAAACAGCATGAGAGGAGTGATAAAGAGGAGAGAGGATAGATGCTGTGAAAGATTGAGTTTGCAAACGACAGGTAACAAGGGTGCTGATGATAGAAAGAAAAGAGAGAGAGGGAAGGGGAGATGATGCAGGCAGGCAGAATATTAAATAACACTCTGTCAGACCAGGAGAGAAGAAGGAAGGGTGGATTGGATGATAAATGGAGGAGAGGACAGGCAGTGACGCAGGCTGTGAATGAAGAGAAGACACTCTGACTCCTCCTCTGCTTGAACCTGATAAAGATGACAGACTCAATGCCACGCCCTCCAGTTTGAGTCATCCAGAGCTGCTGCAGCTGCTGCAGGCTTGTAGTAAAAAGAACTCCGACACCTCCACTTCAAGGAAAAACTGATGTGCATAAAAGTGCAGTTTTCAACAGGCCTAGGTTTGCTGACAGATCATAGTGCAGATGTTTGACCTCAGTTAATGATGATTCTTTCATTTATATGCATCAGCTGATATGCATAAATCCGTCATTAGGGGTTTGAGAATGTTTACTCCTTTGGTCAATTTAAAGAACAATCAATACTTTAAAACAAGACATTTTTGTGAAAACACACTCAAACAATGTCTGATCAACGATCCATCCAAAAAGATAAACAAAATGTACTGCATTAGTATTTTAAAGTCAATAACGGACAAAGTTAGTCTTGATTATCACTACGATGGTGATTGATACAGTAACAGTTATTACACTGCATGTGATTTTGTGCCTTCTGTACTGTTGACTGTATGCAATATTTGAGAGATTATAAACATAACCACCAAATCAAATGGGAGCCATAATCCTAGATAATCCTATGGAAACCTCTGCCATACCAACAGCCAGTCAGTCATCTGGCTAGCTAGCTTCATCAGCCTGCAACTGACGGTCATTGAGTTTGGTTCAATAATACGCTAAGCAACCAACTGACCTCGGAAAGAGATACAACTGTTTGCAAATATGAGTGGTAATAACAAATGCATCCACAGAACATCTTAACTTTAGTGTCTTATGCTGTTCTGTCTGTTTTTCTTTTTTGTAGCTGAGTTAATTTAGTTTAAGGGATTGGCATTGCAAAATTGGTATAGCTCTAGTTTGTAAGATTGGGTCATGCTATAGGCCCTATACAAATAGACAATACAAAAAGATGTATCCTTAATGGCAATTGACCACTCAAGTATAATAGATCTTAAGGGGATATTAAAGGATGCATGTTGTTCAAATTTAAACTGACTTTTGATTCATTTTGAGGAGGTATGATTTGGTTTTGTCCTTGTTGTAAACAACATATTGATGAACATGTCTCATTTTTTGTTCTCAACATAACACCACCTAACCTCAGGACTAATCACTTCATGTAGCTTCAGTAGTCCACTGCAAGGACGCTGTTGCTTTAGTTTTGGTATCATTTTTAGTTTTATTATAATATGGAAATGGGACACTTGAACCAGCCTTATTATCATTTCCTGAATTAGTTTCCAGAACACTGCTAAGAGATAACCATGATCCATACTCCCTATAGTAATATGAAATATCAAGTTGACATAAATAAACTGCTTTGAGATAAGTAATGTCTTATCTATGAGGACAATTATTATTATTACTAATTGATATATTTTTTTGCATATTGTTTGTGTTAGTTATGGCACTTTATTGCTTAAAAAAATATTTTTTCAATTTGTTTATATATTTGTCTGTCTTAATCTTCATGTCTGAAATTACGCGTTATTCTTTTGATTTACTGTAAATTGTTTTGCAAAACCATGAACAAATCCAACTAAACTTTCACATTTACCGCAGCACGTGAAGGCAGCAGCATCAGATTCAGATGAAAAGACCCTTTAGCTGTTCCCGGGCTATTGATTGGCTGAGCCGCTGGGAATAGGCGGGACTTAATATCTGAGACCTGGCACCAGTCTGCTCTGCAAGCAGGGAAAGGTGGGGAGAGATTTTCACCTTCACACACTCTTGACTGTCACACACTCACACACACGCTCTGTGACAGAAACGGAACACATCAAAACGGTGAGTAGCTGATTTTTACAATTTGTTTATATGATGTGTCATCGTGCGATTAACGTTGTTTGCTTAGTAGCCTACTGTGTCCCTGCGCTGCGCCATCCTCCCTTGCATATCTGGATGAATGATAAAATGTCATATGTATAGCGTTATTTAGCTCTCGCGATGCAGTGGCATGGATATGGGCCTATATTTAGCTTTTTATATGGCGGACACGAAATTCGACATTGTGGTGCACGGTGTTTCCCATCACAATGGCTGAGGATAGTGGGCGTGTGAGGGGGATCTCTGCCTCTCATGCAGACTCCGTGGATTCTTGTCTCTTTGTTATGGTGGTGCCGCAGTCGGGATGCACCCCTCATGCTGAAAAATCACCAGACTATAGCTAGCACTTCATAAATATTCGTGTATTGTCGCGACACGAGCTCATAGTACTCCTCAGTAATCATTAATGAGTGTATAGTATCCTCAATTCAGCCAATGCTATTGTAGAATGTGAAAGATTGCCTCTAAAATAGTCCCATGTGGGCTTATTGCATCCTATAAACCATGCTTTTGGTGATATCTACCTCTATAACATTTATTACTGGAGTATAGTTTTCTCAAAGGCAGCAGGTGCAGCTCCAGATCAGCCAAGGCCTTGTTATATAATGCCTTTTTTGTGATGTTACGGAGCCTAAAAAAAAAGAGTTCTCATTAAAAATCTGATGTTCTACAGTGCCTAAGCCTATCGTACAATAATGGGCCTACCCATCCTCCCCACTCTACACATACATGGATACAGATTCACACACTGCATCCTCTGTCTCTGAGTGGATTAGTACACATTGTTCCATCCATGCAAAGGTCTTTCTTTCTCTGGCTGTTTCTGTTTTTGGTAGCCTATTCAGTCTATATTGTCAAATTTGAAATGTAATTTGTTGTGTTTGAAGAAAATAAATGAATGCATCGTAGAGTCATGCATATTTGAGCTACCACAGCACAGACTAGGTGTAGCAATACGATTTCAGTAGGAACATCCTGATTCCTTCTTTTAAAATTGTTCTGAAATAGTGTTTTAGCTCCCCTACAGTTTACAGTTAAATTGCTGCCGTCTTAAAATAGAAAGATGTAGTGTTTAACATGCATTTGTTACGATAACTCTGACTTAGTAATGATCTGAAACTAGCAAGTCGACAACTTTGATAGAGCAACACAGCCACCAAAAATAAAGCAGGGGCAACAACTAAGACATTGCAAGCTAGCTAATATTACTCAGATGCTTTCCCTTCCTGCTAGCATTCCCCTGGCTTAAAAATGTCCTCCTCCCAGCAGTCCAAAGCTCCTGTGCTAGTGTTGAAAACAACAACACTCCCAATCATGACAGCAACACTCCCAATCATGACAGCATGACTGACTGAGGTAACAGCCAATTTGTTGGAAGCAAACATTAGCAGTAGTTAGCGGTTTGAATTTCTAAAGCAAGTAGTAAAGCTTTCTGACCCTAAATGAAACTTCGTAAACCACTGTGACAAGGCAGAGCAGACAGAGGAAATAGGGTGAAAAACCAGAAAAGTTTCTCCATAAAGTATGACCATATGTTATGGATCGACTGTAACTTGTAAGGTTGAGCGTCATCCTAAAACAGAGTGTCGTTTAGCCCCTGCAGTAAACATGTCAAAGTGTCCTGTTTAAGGTAATAAAAAGTAACCTAATGTTGTTTAAATAGAAGTGGCTCTGAAGTTTCTGAACACTTCATAGTGCCTTTTTTGTAACTGCTCATTGCTAAATTTCACACAAGCCACATGGCCGCACCATTACAATAAATTGACATTATGTTACCGTCCCCGACATGTTTGGTATCTGTAGCAACTTTGGGGTTAGGAGAGGAATTTGGAAAAAATGGCAATGGGCCAAGGTACAAGGCTTTGTGCTGATAGATCTATTTGGGGTTGACACGTTTTGCCTCTTCAGCTTTGCCTAACCATCGCCTTGTAAATTCATGTGTCTGCTTCTGTCATACTGTAAGAGTGAGGGTGTGTTCAGACAGAACGTGAAGTAAATGTTGAGTCAAGGTGTAGTGAATGAATGTCAATTTACTCTTAACTGCTTTTTAGCTAGGAAACGTGTTAAACTTCAGTACACATTGCATTCATCTTGTGGCCTCATTACTCCTCACTAAAAAGATAACTGCTTTGTGAAAAATAAGAGAGATTAATGTTATGTTTTGAGACCAACTCAGAACATACAGCTTATCAACTTGGGTTTTGTTGAGTTGATCTTGGTAAACTGAGTCTCATATGATGTTAAGTGGCCAATATGCTGTGGGAAGGCTTTACTGGAACATCCATAACCCCTGGCTAATCATGACTGATAAATTAATGGGTTTGGGATATTGGATGAAGTCCTGTTTACAGTGAAATGAAGACTTTGGGGAACTCAGTCACCTATGGATCCTGCATCCGGTATACTTGAGTTCAGAGAAAAGACTAAATGTGCCAAAGTCTACAAGCAGGAAGCTAGATGGATTACCAGAGATGATCTAATGCATCGCTGTTGTGATTTCTGCTTCAGAGATTGATGGGATTACATGCAATCCCTCCCAGATTACCAGCCAAACAGGCAGAAAGTCAGGCTAGTGGTCATGCTACCAGGTATACCCTATATCTTCAGTCCATTTGCAAGTTTGTAATTAAACAGACAGTCAACCTAACTGGTCAAACATTCACTGTAATTTTACAACATAGCATTGTCAGTAGGGATGCACCGATTTGAAAAAATGTCGGCCGATGCCGATGTTTAGAATAACAATTTTGCTGATACCAATGGCCAATGTTTTACTATGTAAACTGTAATAGTAGCATAATGCAGACTAAGGCAGCCTATCCGAGAGGATACGCCCCCCTCCGAAAGACTTTAAAGTTACGGCAGACCCACAGTCACTGTTCTACTACTTCAAAATGATGCAGATTTAAAAATGACACTAACGCGACTTCTCACGGTCACAGAGCAAAACATAAACATCAGCGACTGCCATCGGTGATGCAACCTTATGTACCGATTTGCCGATGGTTGTAAATAGGGCTAACAGTGGCCGATGCCGATGTCTCACCGATGTATCGCTGCATCCCTATTTGTCAGTTATAATCATATAATTTAGCTCCGTCACTTGCTCAGCGACTCTACGACTCCCAGAACAAGTCCCCGAACAGACTTGAAGTATGGAAGGTGGACTGCTACTTGGAGAGGTCCCAGTTCACCTCCTGGGCCCTACCGTGGTGCACTTGAGCAAGGCAATGGACACCCCCAACCCCCCCGACCCCCATTGCTTCCCGGGCACTGTACAATAGCTGCCCACTGCTCCTAGTATCAGGATGGGTTAAATGCAGAGGACACATTTCACTGTGTGTGCTCTGCTGTGTGCATGTGTGTGACCAATAAAGAGGGTTTCAACTAGGAATGTGCATACTCTCCAGTCATACAGCAGAGTCACTGCAGTGATCTAATGGTGGTGTAGTCCCCCAGGCAATTTCTAAGTCATAATAGTGGCCTGTAAAGTGAAAGATTACGTAACACCTTGGGGTCAAACATGAAGATATCTCCCAGTGTTTCTGCCCAATACCAAGCCAGGCTATATGAAAGAGCCCAGTGACGCGGATAGCACCCTCGGACAATACAAATATATTCCTGCTAGTCCTGAATGACCTTTGTGAAAATGAAAGGCCTACCCAACAGTTCATTCATCTTGCTTGGTGAGACAGACCTTAGCGTGACCAGGAGCCTCTTCCCTCATTCAATTCAAACTACAAAACTGCTCTCGAGACCATACAACAGAAATTTAGGATTTCCCAAATGGTCCCGTTAAATCAAAAAACTACGTAATGTTAAGTATTTTATTATTATATTTCACTGGTTGCCTGACCCAATCAAAGACAAAAAAGTCCTTCAGTTGGTATTCTTAATGGTATTTTAATGTAATTTCCAGGAAAATACCAGCACATTATGAATGACTCATCCTGCACTCAGGGATCTAAATGAGTCTGAGTCCATGAAATGCTTCAAATATAAACACAAACCAACCCTGCATCTTTCCTACACTGAGCTTCAACTTTCACTTTGGTGGCTTTTTCGTGGAATCTTATATAAATGCACATTCCCAGGAGTACAGACTTGAGTCTTTAATGTTGGATTGGCCAGATACTCATCCCAAGTAAAAGGTAATTAATGTGTGCCACTATGACTTGCTAAAAATATGCAAGAAAGTGGTTTAGAATACACTTATGATATTTGCTCGTCTCAGCTTTTAAATTTGTCTGGGCGTTATGAATCAAATAAAATATATTTGTACAAGCAAGTAAAGACATGCCTTACATTTCTGTCATCATAACCAGGCTACCAGCTCTTCCACAGAATACTCAATGTAATGAGTCTGATTGAGCTTGTCCGTCTTAGGATTTTGGGCCTTATACGAACAGTCGGGTGCAATCTTTTTGACTGGTGACATATTAAAAGAAGGAGAAGTTGCTAGAGAGAGATTGTATATATCCACAAGTGTACCTACTATACATTACGTTATCAGAACTGATTCTTAATCATCAATCAACTTTTAGTTGTTGACTATTTGTATTGTTACAAACTTAAATATGATTTGTAATTCACAGATTTTTTTCTTTCTTTCTGGAACAAAAGGTTCTGGTTTCGCATTAGTTCCTATATCCCTCGCATGAAACTTATTAAACCAATAACTACCATAATGTCTTTTAAAGGAGCTTGTTGAATGACATGACTTGTACGTAAGAGACGCAGTAAACAGATCAAACAGAGAGTTCAGAGGAAACAACAAAGGTCATTCTCTCCTGCAGAGGAAAGAGGGGGAGATTCTGATCGGATCTGACATCATATGGTACTTCTGAGCTGGGGAGGATGGGACGGCTATGTGTCTTGTGTTATTAACCTCTTCCAGCAAGCTTCCATCAGTGTGTGTTTGTGATTTGGAACTAGAAAAGGTCTTTTCTGTCCTGCTGATAGCAGAGGCTTAGATTCAGATCAGATCAGATCTGACATTAGAAAGTACAGTACAATGAGGATATGTACAAAATGTCCCCTTTAATCGACTGTCTGTAATGCATTGCAACATGTCGGTTTGTATATTTCCAGGCACCATATACTGACACTTAACAAAAGGATTCTGTGAACTGAAAAGATCAACATTTTCAATCAACTGGAAAGAATAGATTCAGTTAAAAAGGTTTAACATTGAGAAAACATCCTAGAACTGCCCTTAGTTACCACCAGTGACAAAATTGCTGTTTTACCTTTCAAATTGAAGCTCTTGCCCTCAGAAGCTCTGAGCAAAGGACGTTGACTTTCCATTTTATTTCAGAAGGACACATACAGCCCTTAGCTGCTTCCATCTGCTTGTTTTTGCTTTCGTTCCTGTGTCCTATGTTCATGCTTTCTCTCCTCCCACACCCTCCTTTACATAAATAAACCAAACAAGTGATTTTACTTCAAGACTGGTGCAGTCTGGGGTACTGGGATAGACAAGGTTTTTTTTTCCAGTTATAAATATGTAAACGAACATATGGATGTACCTTTATGTACAGTGTCTAAATTTGGTACTGTACTTGTCGTTCAGCTCCGGAACAAATTGAAACAAAGCGAACAAAATGGTAGTATCCATCCATTTCTGTGCTAAAAAGACAGGAAGTAAAGTGTGGGTATTTTAGAAATTGATAATGAAGGGTGCAACTACTTCCTGTGTGTTCCCAATATGTTGTTGCATTGGTAGAGCCTTTACGGTAAAATTGGAAGTGGTAATCATTGACTTAAATAAGAATACTTTTATTGATACTTTTCCTAGAAGTATATTTCTTGTTCTTATTGGGCGTTGTTTTGAAATGTTGCACAGTTGATAAAGGCAAACTGTGGATGGCAGATATACCAGAAAACCATTGAGTGTTTATACAAAGTGTAAAAACAGTCAGAGGAAGACAGAAGATGAAAAGATGCAGTATCATTTACTACAGATCAGGTACTGTTCTCATTTTACTCCCATTGTTTGGTCTCTCTTAGACTTTTTTTTCCATCTTCTCTCCTTTTCTTGATCACTTTGAAAACAGAGCACAGAGCCACATTTGACAGATTTGCACAGTAAGTCATCATTTGAATAAGCTGACTTTCTGCACCTCATGTACTGATGCCATGTGTGAGTATGTGTGTGTGCATGTATGTTTGTGCGGATAGGTCGACACAGTGTGTTGTCAGCAGTAATCTAAACTGCTGCTCATCAGAGACGTGTGTGTGTGTGTGTGTGTGTGTGTGTGTGTGTGTCTGTGTCTGTGTGTGCGCGTGTGCTCATCAAGAAGCAGACAGCGAAGAGCTGCTGAGTCACCATGGCGACTGGCTAGGCAGCCATGACAGAATTTTGTTAACACATAAGATGCCGCGAGTGAGTTACAGCCTTGGTTGTGCACTTCCTTATAACTCCCTTCTGTCCTAAATGTTTCGTCACAGAAAATGATTATTTTCTCGTCCATAAAATATACTTGTGTATACTTACTTCCTCCTGCTATCATTATCATGTTCTAGTTAAAGGAGAAAAGAAAGGGAATTTCTCCAGCATGTCTCTAGCTAGGATTAAAACCAATTCGACTGACATAACTGTCTCTTTAAGAGTTGACTGTTGTGCATGCTAATGGACTCTCAGACACATTTCAGCAGTCTAGATTCTAAGCTCCCAACTAAATTAGGCTACTCAATTATCCTTTCGTCTGCTGGCCTTGTCATAGTAAACATCACATTGACAAACAGGAAAAGTTACCAAATTCTTAAACAATTCCATAAAAAAACACATTAGACAACTTTGCAAAAGACTTATTTATTTTAAATCATATAAAGCAAGGCCATTAAACATTAGATTAAGATGTTCATTTCATTTAGTGGGGTTATGTGATAATGGTTGTAAGATGTTCACGCATTACCATTCATTTGGAGTCATGGTTCTGTCCATTGAACAAATGTAATGGTTTGGGTATCCTTTTTTGGAACTATTTCCCGATTGTTCTCCAACAACAATCAGAAATTGTAGAGTTTTTCGTAGTTCTGAATGGTTCTGAAAAGGTTGAATGAAAAGCCTGCTGTCATGAAGCGAGGGGATTGTGATTTACTGCACTGGTTTTTGTTGTTGATTAGATGAAAAAAAGAGCGCAGAAAGGGAAGATTAAACCCCTTTTTCTGTACTCCCCAAGGCTGATCAATCATGGCATGACATGGGATGGAAATGTGTATAAATAGCTGCACACAGAGGACGAGCAGTGACAATGTACCGAAACAATTAGCTGAAAGGTGCTAAAATGTTCTGAAGTGCCGACTCGGCCGATAATTCATAGCTGGTTTATCATTGGACCTTACACTAAGTAATTGGCTGAAATATTGAAAATAACTTTAACATTCTTCCACTAAGAATAATAACAAATATGTAAAATGAGAACTTAATAATCCTTAGTTGGCTCCATTATCCTCAACAGCACCAAATGCGTATTATATAATCCCCTTTTTATTACAATATGCATTAATTATTACATCTGAGTAGATTTCGTGTGTTTTTCATCAACTTTGTCATCGATTATGCCCCTTTTACATTGCACCCACATAATAGTACCTCCATCTGGTATGTCCAGTTTCATCAGTTTTACTGCTGGACTGAATTCTTCAAAGCTCACTCTTTAAAGTTGCACTGCATCAGATTTTAGAGGTGAATGGCTAACTTTCCACATATAATCTTACAGCTTTAGTGGTACAATGATATACATTTAATTTTAGCCAATAAGATAGAGCTGAAGCTCACAATGAACTATCAGGTTGTGCATAAAACGTGACCTTTTTAAGAGATACTGCTCTGTGTTTACTTTTAAGCGATAATTGAGAGGACATAAAAATACTTTAAAATGATGTTATGTCAAGTGTTAGTGATATATTTGTGTTTTTTAATCCCCTCTATTGTTGAAAAAAGTATTTTGTTCTCTCTGTCTGTATACACAAACTGAAAGATTGACAATAAAGTTGACTTTGACAGTCACTAATTTAAAAAAGTCCAACAATCTTTTAGCTTCTTAGTCACATATCTGTCTATCTGATGTGCAGCTATCTATCTGAAGAGGCAGGCTCTATTATACAGAGTAAAATGTGACATCTGGTAAAGATTCAGTTGGTTTAGAGCCTTATGAATATTCCTGGTTACAGTGTGACTACACTTTTATTTTTGACTGTTGCTGGTGATCCAAACCAAATTCCCGAATCAAACGTGGAGCGATCCTCTTCCTATTGATGACATATTTTTGGATGACATGACCACAAACCCACCCTATTTTTCTCTGCCACCCACTCTCTCTCTCTGTCTGTTCTCCTGTCTTGATGCCTCTTTATCACTTTGACTGTTTGTGAATCCTCCAGTAGACTGAACAACAACACTGAAAGCTGCAGTGTTGGCCACTTGCTGATTCAGTGAACTCAGAGCTGCTGAGACACTCAAAGTGGTGCAAAAGCAGTGGTGAGCTTAACTGTAGGCCAAGGGCTCTTTTGCACATACATTACTTATAATTACATTAAGCGGGAAAAAGTCACTGCTACTTTACATTATGCAAAAAGCAAACTAACAATTAACAAAGATTCTATGTTGAGTAAAAGAAAAATATACATGATTGGGCAAACTAGCTAAAAATCTAAATGTATGTTGCGTCAAACATGTTCTCAAACCATAGATTGGATTTTGGGGTTTATTCTGCCCCAACTGACCTCTCCAATCACTGTTACATCATTGGCACAGACTTACATATTGTATTGTGACTCATCACTGAGCTCAACTGACCCATGGATCAGCTTAAAAGCCAACTTGTATAATGCTGAGAGCAGAACAGCCTGACCCCTGATGTATACTTTTACATACTTTCTTTGGTAATTCATACATGATTATCTTGAGGCACATCCATCATTGACAATGGAGGCCTATTGACTTGCTAAATAGCTACTTAAAAAAAAGTAGGTAGTGCTGTTGACTGGCACTGTATGATTATAGGGAAAATATATATTTATCGCAATTTCCCATTTATAAAATAAAAAAAGCAAACACTGCTTTAACGTCCATTTTGTGCTGCATTTGTTCTTCTGTACAAGGTGTGTCACAAGAATCGATACTTTGGTACCAAGTCAAACCTTAAAACCTTGTTTTTTATACCAGGGAGCTAAAGACTCATGGTTTCCTGTCAATGTGTTGAGATCCGAAAGCACGCGCAACCGATCAGATAACCACTGTATGCAGCGTCGCAAGCTAGCAGAAGACGTAACCATAGAAACAAATCATAACCGGCTGTTTTTGCGGCAAGGCTCTACGTTCAACCTCGCTGTGAGCTAAGCGCGAATTGCAGATCATATGAATGCCGTTTAAGGGTGGAAATGATATAGTTATCAGGATGTGTTCACATGTAATCTTGTTTTTGGGATGAAAGTTGAATACAGGTTTTGAAAGGAGATTTTTCCACCAAAACTTAAACTAGGATCTACCATGGAATCTAATATGGTATCAAGATATCCTGGAATGTCACTATATGATTTCAACCGCAGAATATAATGTATTGGGAAATACTGTTCCGTAATTTTGCTATGGCCCAGTATGTTTTCTTCTCTTTAATGCTACTGTAGCGGCCAAATTCATATCAAAATAAAACAGATAATTAACTTTAAGTAAAAATGCCACTGAGGCACCAGTTAGCGAATCTTACGCAGGGCAATGATCCAAGTCCAGACAAGAATCTCCGTTTGTGCTTTTATTTCCATGATCCAAAATACAATGAACAAAGTTTCCCATTGATTCGTTTTTTTAAGCCTTTCCTGTGGCTTTCCTTTCTGGCCGGAATCACCCTGGTAAAAAAACATATACCTACTGGTGCTCTACTCACACCTCAACCTGTCTCTAATATATCCAATTACACCAGGTGCCCTAATCACCCAGTGCCCAAACATGCCTTCAAAATAAAAGCATCTAAACAACTAAAATAAATGTTTAACTATTCTATAATATAGATCAAAATATAGCTCCAACAGCCACCGGTAGCTGCTAAGAGGGGAGGGGATGAGACGTTTCCATGAGGATGAAGCAGAGCAAGATTATTATGTTTTTGTAAATAAATTCAGCCAGTTTTGGATGAAGTAATCACATAACGTTCCCGCTAGTGCTTCTCTCTGTGCAACACAGTGACAGGGAGATGATGGCATTTCATTTAGGTCATGGTTCACACACACACACACACACACACACACACACACACACACACACACACACACACACACACACACACACACACACACACACACACACACACACACACACACACACACACACACAAAAATATCATCCACCAAATCTCTCTTGTGTTGTCATGGTACAGTTATGTGTTTGATTCATGCCAAACTGGGGCTGTTGCGTGAGAGCTGTCAGTGTTTGGGAGGATGAGATGATTATGTAGCAGAAGGCTAGCTGGTTCAGAGAGGGATAGGTGGTAGATGCTGGAGCAGGGGATTGTGGGTGCAGAGATTGTATTAATCCCTCAGAGTGCAACAGCTGTCTCACCCAACATCTCTCTTTCACAAACATACACACATACTATCACCACCCTCGCTTTATAACGAAGATATGAAGTTGACTAAAATTGCTTTTCAGGTAAGAATATGCAACAATCTAAAAATCCAAAGCTTAAAGCGATGACTATAAAAGGATTCCTTTTCATCTGAAATATTTATTTATATATAGCCTTACTTATAGGATTTGAAGCTGCATTAATGAAAACACCAAAAACACAACAGTGACATATTATCATATAAAGTTAGTTATATTTTATTGCCACACCAGCAGACGCAGCAAAAACATTAGCATTAATTTGGAGATATGTTTCTGGTGACATGGCAAATATTCCATCACCTTTAAGCTTTGTTGTTGGTCTCCACCTACTCCTGATATAAATGCTCCATTTTATTAGTTAGTATCTAACTGTGTATATGTAATTTTTAAGCATCAGTTTTAAATAAAAGATGTACTTACAGCTTGTCAATACACAGTAAAGCATAGTAAGGTTGTTTTTTAAGAACTTTGTCATTGCATACCTGTCTGTGTGTTGAAAGTCTACCAAATTGAATGTGAACAAAATATTCTGTTGAATACTGACGAGTGCAGCTTCAAACTGAATGCGTAGACATTCAAAACAAGATAGAAAAAGACGTGCAGCATTTGAATGTTGATATCCCACATGCTTGCGTTGTTCTTTGTTTTTTCATGTAGGAACGGGGGTAATTAAGCTGTCTGTAAGCACTAGAAGGAACATAAAATAAACCTAAGTTCAAGGTCAAACACAAGTTCGACATCTGTTAAAAAGTAATTAAAAAATATCCATCGATAATTAAAACTTTAAAAAATATCCTTTAGAGTAATGAGAGGCAGAATGGGTTAAAGAAAACAAAGAGCACCAGCTCCAGGCCACTGAATATTTTGGCTTATGAAACCTCTCCAATGGAGCGATAAATATTGCAGAATAATACGCTAAGAGGGTAGTAGAGGTTGGGAAGCCTCTTTTTGGGAGTGCTTCTCTCTGTGCTGGAGTGATGGAATTATTTAGTGCATCGTGAGTCAGTGTGTGAGAGAAATTGTTGTGTGATTTATAAGACAAAATGTGTGTGGGGAAGAATTTTATATACCGTAATGTGAAGGGAAATGTATTTGAGAGGAGACTCCAAGGCAATGACATGGATTTAGACAGTCATTCATTAGTCCAAAAGAGCAATAGAGAGTACCAACTAGGAAAACAGAAAACTAAATGTTTAAAGTGGTAAGAATGCAAAGTTAATGTGTGTGTGCAATGAGGTGTACTGCCCCCCCCCAAACAATGGCCTACAGTTCCATTCAAGGCCTGCTTTAACTCTAGTGTGTGTGTGTGTGTGTGTGTGTGTGTGTGTGTGTGTGTGTGTGTGTGTGTGTGTGTGTGTGTGTGTGTGTGTGTGTGTGTGTGTGTGTGTGTGTGTGTGTGTGTGTGTGTGTGTGTGTGTGTGTGTGTGTGTGTTACCGTTGCATGATAAGACAATGATAGCTTGTTTGCTGGGAGCGTGGATGGAGGGACAAACAGAAACAGGGACAGAGAGAAAGAGGAGTTTGTCCAGGGGTCATGCTGTCTAAGTGTTAGGACAGTTTTATGCATCTCACATTAAGCAGGTCAAGTGAGTCCAAGCAATCCTCTTTGAAGTTTATTTTTAACTTAAGTCATTGTTACGTTTTTCTCGATGTCTCTGTTTTTGAGTTCTGTAAAGATTTTGTGTTTATGTTCATTTGGCTTCGGAGTTCTTCTTCCTTTTTCTTTTACCCTTGGAAGCACTAAACACATCACTACTAGAATTGAATACAACGTTTGCAGGTTGACTCATTAGTGTTGCAGCAGTCAGTGACAGAGGTTAAAATAATTGAAATTTGAAGCATTACAAACTCAAAGGGGCGCTGTTGTGCTAATTCTTAAGTTCATAATTTCATGTATTTTGTGCCTCTACTGTGACATGTTTACATGCTTAATGTTAAAAAAGCTCTTTATTTTTCTCATACTGCCTGTGCTGCAGCACCTCTGTTCACCCTCTGTCTGAAACCAGAGCCATGTCTGCTCTGATTGGTTAGATGACTGGCTCCGTTATGATTCGTCAGCCACTTAAGAATATCCGGCCCCTTACCTATAATGTGCAATGTGTTTGAGCGCTAGCCAATAGAAGCACAAGTGTTACATAGTGATATCATTATGTCCCGGAAGTAAACAAAGGAGTCAAATGCAGGTGTTTCAGGCAGGGGGGGGGAGTGTGTGGGAGAGATGTTAGCATTTGCAGACCATTTACATGGACACTAACCTATGTAACACACGACAGGAAAGGGACAATTCCGAAAACATAATAGGGCAACTTTAAACAAAATGCAGTCCAATTACTGAGCAAAACGGTTTCAAATTAGCTGGATATCTTTGGGCTTGTTTCAATAAGCTGATTCAAGTTGACCTGGGGTCGATCACCATGTAGCCTAAAGAAATGTCAGTTAACCAAAAAGAAGGTTTGAACCCTGACGTGATTGTCCACTATCGTTCTGACTGAAATTATGCTAAGAACTTCATATGTATTGCACTGAATGTCATTACAGACAAGATACATGACAGTGTTTACCACAACATTAACAACTTCCACACTCTTATTCTAGGGTTTCTGCCAATGTACTGCAATTCCCCGCCCGGCCTAAGCATCAGGGAATAAAAAAAAGGAAAGAATTTTAAGTTGTTTTTGAATCCAAAAACGGATACCAGTAGCATACTTCTATGAAGAGTTAACGTTAACATGTTATACAGTGTGCAGAAGTGTGACGTCAAATAGGAAATGTGTAGTAAGGTTATGCTGTGAACGTGGCAGTGGAGAGTGTTGAAGGTTTATGTAGATGAAAAATGCTAAGCTAAGTCCCTGTGTTTTGCTTGCCACCTGATGATTAAATTGAAGCCTGGAAGATAGCAACCACTTTAGCTCAGGCTTACTTAAGGTAGGCTGACCTTTATAGGTAATTTCAGTGACAAGCTGCTCTGAATTTCTATAAAATTAGTTATATTTCCCCACCAGTTTATTAGCAGAAACAGTCGTACTGGCAACCGCTGGCAGCACAGCCTTGCAGTGTATGACGCACATCAAAACACTGGCACCCATTGTTTCCTGTGTTGCTCCACACAATGGTAGCATCTTGAGGCCTGACAGCAGCAAGTCAATGCGCGAGAATCCATTACCATATTGTTGCCAAGCACTAACACTCCAGAATCCAGGCTGAAAAACAAGGTTAATGGGAAAAAAACATGCAGCGACTCTGAATAGACAATGGATTTATGTTTGCTTATGCATTACTTATTTAGGGGCTATTGTTTATTCATCTTTGTATTGACCACTTCATCAGTAGAAGAGCGTCATTGATATTAAACAGCTGCTATACACTCTCTGGCCACTTTATTAGGTACACCTTGCTAGTACTGGGTTGGACCCCCCTTTTGCCTTCAGAACTGTAGAATTCTTCGTGGCATTGACTCAACAAGGTGCTGGAAACATTCCTTAGAGATGTTGGTACATATTGACATGCAGATTTGTCGGCTGCACATCCATTATGCAATCTCTTCTTCCACTAAATCCCTTTGACTCTAATTTCTAACTCTAACAAGCATGTCCCCCAAACCTCTATGGAGAGAGCACTGTAAGCGGGAAGAGCAAAAGCAGGGCAAAGAAACATTATCACACACTTCAGTTTCTGTTATCATCCTGCATCTGCAATCTGTCCAGAAAATAGTGTGCACTGGGCAGTCACACCACTTCTCACCTGAATCGACAAGCTTGCAAAAGGTGTGAAGAGGTCGGTGACATATGAATGATGATCATTGAACGGAAGAAGCTGCAGTTTTATTTATGACAAACAGGAAATACCACAGCAAAAGAAGGCAGTCGTAAACAAATAATACATGTAATCACACCTCTCCTTTTTCTCTCCAGTAACAGGACTATGGACCTGAGCCTGCGAGATGCTCTGGGTGGGGGTGGAGGTGGGGTCCCAGGTGGGGCACCTGCTGAGGCCCTAGTGAAGAGGGACTTTGTGGCTTCACTGGAGAAAGAGAGCTATGATGACAAGGTGGGGGAGACGGTCTCCAAGAGCGACTACCGACCCTTACTGGATGGAAAGGACACCAAGAGTGGTGAGTCGCTGTGAGCGTTTTAGCACAAGATGTGAAGAGGAAGTGATGCTTCTCATGGATGTGATGTTGATCCCTGTAGGGACGTCCTCTTTTCAGGAGGGAGTGAGAGTTGAGTTGGCTTGTGGGCATTTAAAAGAGTCACTGGTTTTGAATTTAAGTCGCCTGGGTAAAATATGCAACCAGTTTTACATTCTTTAACTGTATGAAAGAGGCAATTTTTATTGCACTGTTTGTGTCCTTAGCTCTCTTAAAGGATAAGATCAGGTGTTTTGAATTCCAAAGCCCGATAACAGGTCTCTATTTCAACCCTTTATAATGTAACTGCTTCTCCCAGGACATACTGCCATATTCTAGCTTTTGACAAATTTTGTCAACTTATTGAAATTAGAGCAGCAGAGATCAATACTAACTTTGGTCCATAGAAATGATCAAGTTCCAAACCAAATTAAAGCACAATAACAACATTCTTTCATTGCAAGCCGGCTGAAAAATAGATATTGAAGTCTCAAGGCTAAGCTAAGATAACCCTGATAACAACAACTCATATTGCTTATTTTCTCAGACTGAAGACAGTTTATCTCGAGCCATTAGAAGATTTAAAAGTGTTTTATTAATTCATATTGCTCGTGATGAGTCAACAGACCTTAATGTTTGAAATTGGCGTGACTTTTTTAAAGGAATAAAGTAGTATTTGATATGTTTTTTAAATTTTGTTTTACAAGGGTGTTACTCATCAAGTTTCTGTCAGCAGCTAAGGGAAATATGTGTCAGGAGACTGGTAGATCTCAGTGGTGAGCTGACATTTTTTGTGATGAGGTTCGTGATGTCAGTAGCTAAGAGAGCCCACCCAGCTCTCATAATGAGCCCTACCTCTTCCATGTACTCTGAACCTCAACTCAAGACCCAAGCACATAACTTGTCTGGATTATTTTCAGTCATTTTTTCTTTTTTTTAAAAGAAATTTCTGGGCAAACAGTGCCTTTTTAATTGATTGATAGATATGAAAGGGGGAGACGAAGGGGATGACAGGCTGGATTCGAACATGTTGTAATTTTATAAAATAAGCTATGTTTAACATTCTGACTTTTACAGATGAAGTGAGCAAGAGATGGATGACAGGCAGAAATAAAGGGTAGAGCTGGGAGATTAGGAAATAAGCAGTAAAGATAAGAGACTACTGGAGGATTTGAGGAGAGGAGAGCAGTCCATAGCTGGGGAGTTAAATAGAGCAGACACAAAAGCCCTGTAGAGACACAGAGACATGGATTAATATATAGAGCGGGGTTTGTTTAAACCTCAAGGGAGGGGGGTCATTTGTGCCAACAAGGAACAACACCAGTTTTTTTTCTATTGAGAGAATGACAAAATGTTGTTGCTTTCTTTCTTCTGTGGGCTGGTACTGTTGAATAAAGCCCAGCTTTATTCAATAAATGGCCACGTTTATCAAATATTAAAACATAAAAGCATTCTGGATATAATAATAGTATTTCTGCAAATAAATGCTGTGAATTACAGTATTTTTATTTGGAATTTGGGAGAAATGTTGTCAGTAGTTTATAGAATAAAACAAAAATATTTCCACTTTACTCACACACACCTATAGATAGTAAGACCAGAGAAACTGATCATGTTTCAGTGGTCACTCAATTTTTTCCAGAGCTGTATTAGTGTTTTTTTGTCACATCTGAAAATGCAACAAACTCTAAAATTGTAATACGCAAACTTTCTTAGCTGTGTGGGGTCACGTTAGCTCAAAATAGCTATCAAACAGATGGTCGGAATGGACTACCCTTTAGTACCAACCCCCTTCAATCATAGAGACATTGGTTGTACAGAAATATGACAAGACTAAATATCAGGATAACTAGCTAAAATAATCAAATCATCTAGATTATCTTGTTTTCATAATGTTTGGATGCCAAAATTACACGTGAAATAGAAATTCCATGTATTGCCCAGCCCTACTTTGACCGAAGGAGAGTTCAACATTTTTAACAATTGCACTAATGCAGTTATCATCTATCGATTCTGAGTTTAACACGCACTGCATCACAATGTCTTTCTCCTTAGATGTTATACTATAGAAACAACACATGTTAATATTTAATGTTGTTTTCAACAACGTAGGGTACTGCATATTACATATTTTTTGTAAAATGTTCAAATGAGTAGATCATGTGATTTTAATACAAGCTATCAAAAGCAGTCTGATAATGATAGACTTTCCCCCCTTTTGTTATTATCACTGCACAAAATACAGACACTAAGCTCCTTAGACTACTCTATGTATCAGGGCCATCAGAGATTCTCGTGTGTGTGTGTGTGTGTGTGTGTGTGTGTGTGTGCGTGTGCGTGTGTGTGTGTGTGCTCTTCGAAGATAAAGTGTAATTGCCTTGTCACTTTGGCCAACCCTGTCTAGACTTAAATTAACTGAGTGTCTCACTACGTCGTTATTTCTCAAGCTCTCTTTATTTTTCCTATCTTTTTTTTTCTTGTGTTTTTCTGGCCTTATCTTGACTCATTATGTCTTTATTGTTTTTCACTTATTGCTTTTTATTTTGGTGCTTAGCTTATCCTCTGGTCTCACTTCCTTTCGCTTATTTGGTCTTTCTATCTTTCTGTCATTGTTGCACTGTGTCAGCCTGGAGACAGTGCTGTATAAGCATCATTACCATCGACACACACAAACACACACAATCAGCTCCCAGCCAGTGGCACAGTCTGGTACAATGAGTTTAATGTGAGCCTGTAAAGCTGTCAGCTTTTAAATAACAACAGAGCTGTAGGGGACAAGAGTTTGATGGCACTTGTAGATGGCTATGTTAATATTTGTGGAATTACCTGGGAAGATACCCTGACTTGAAGTCCTTAGTATGGATCAAGATCCAAAAACACTGGAACATGTATCTTTACACTTAAGTAAACTCCAAAACTCCAAAGCTACATCCGACATTACATGACATATGTTACAGGGTAGTTACGAGTAGTACTCCTCGAGAAGAGGGAACTCAACGGATGATTATAAACTCTGATAAGCAATTTTAAAAGCAATTATTACATTGTTACTTTCCAGTATTTGACCACAAGAATATGTCATTTATATATTTCATGTTGCTTATCAGATTACATGTGTACACTACCAATTCCAGGTTAATCATGCTAATAAGTTGGCAATACTGGTTGCTGATTAGTTTAATATATTGCTGCTGAAATGAGTTGGAACATCGCCAAGAAGTGCATGCATTATTTCTGAATCCATTATGATTAACCACCAGCCTGTCGTATCCTCTCACATGGGATATGTGTCATACCCATGCCCAGCTGGTATGATGAGGATCACCATAAGCAGGCACACATCCTGTGGCTGTCTTGTGTGCGTGTGTTTTTGTGACTATCTAAAATACTGCTAACTATATAGGTCTTTAGGCTGCAATCTGTATGTGCCATATGGGCACTGTGTGTAGACAACAGTTGTCCTACCAAAGGGCTTCACAAATGTTTTCATATCATAGACCATCAATCAAATTCCCAATGCCTCATGACTCACATGTGATAAGATATTAACCTTGATGAGGGACCCCTCAAGGATCAACACTGAGCCCGTTGGGTTTCTGTTAATAGATTGTCTCTGAGGTCCTTGATCTTTTTCAACTTTCTACTGATTGATATCCTTTGACTCTTTACTATCGGTTGCTTCAAAAAGTTTCTGGTATCTAGTTTACCACTGTACTGTTCACGGCAGCTGTCATGTGATGTCATACTCAACTTGACTTTTCGTCAGGGTGTATCAGCAGTGCGTCACAGATCCAAAGGTGGTGAATTGATTGTGGTTTGCTGGAAGTCCGGCCACATAACAAGAGTCCCTCTGGGGTGCTCTTGATGATCTTTGTTAATTTAGCCATGTCTGCCCTTGTCATGATCTCTTAAAGTGATGTCACTTGAATCAGCTTTGAATAACGCTGAAGATTACAGGTTAGAGAAATGTGGAAAGGAGGTGCATTAATAGTAGTTAACTCAACAGACTTCTGTAGCTGCTCCTCAAACATATTCTCTACGTAGATGGGTGACATATTTTTGGCAGTATGTAGGGGTGGACCGAGTTACAATAATGGTTTATGAGTGCCAGGAGAAAATGTTATCTGTTTAATATAAAACATTTTTGACATAATAACTTGATAGATTGACACATTGGCATATCCAGTCTGATGGTCAGGGTACATGTCAGAACCACTAACAATCATTGAGATCTATGGTCTGAGACAAGGAGTACAACCTATTCTCCGTCACCCGTTGTTAAACAGCTAAACCTCTGCTTTACTTTTTCATATATCCCTCGCACTCATTTATTTTTTCATCATCTTTCTTTTCATTTTGTGTTTGTTTTCTTATACTCATTCCTGTCCATCTCCAACTGTCTCTTTATATTTTCCATACCTCTTTCGTCTTGAACCTTGTATATCTCTTTAATTCTGTAGTGTGAAATGTTGTGCTTTCCCTTTCATGTTATTTCATTTCTAATAATATGGAAGTGTCAAAGTAATTTAAGCCCTCATCTATGAAAAATGACTGTAATAAAGCTGACTTCTGCCATGTGAACTGAATGGAAAACCAACAGCTCATCTGTCCTCAATGTCAGTTAGGGCAAACCTTTAGTGTTTTTAGCTCATTTTGCATAGCACCTGCATTTTTTGATCTACGACAAAATCAAGCAGTCTTTTTTCTGTTAATACACCGGTTGAGTATATTTATAAATGGAACATAGGGATCTGTTAATCCCGAGTTATATGATAGAGAATAGTAACACAACTGGCATCATTGTGACTAAAATGTTGAAGTGCAATAGTTAATCTTCTTCTGGATTGATTGACTTGTTAAACATGACAAGTGACTTATTTAGTCACATATATCACTAAAGGACCACGTTATTGATTCATTTAAGAAAATACTTTCTGGAGGTATAGATTTGAAAGGAGGAGAGAAGAAATGACATGCTTAAACGGTAAGCTCTACCAAGTGAGCTAAGCAGCGACCCTACACTTTTTTTATAGAAATAATGAATAAAACAAACAATGTATAATGGAAGCAGTAAGAAACATAGGTTTAGTGCTAAATAATATTATTTGTGGCAAAGAACAAAAATAACATTGACTTTTTTGTATTTCTGAATCATTTTTAAAGCAAAATTTCATAATTTTTTAGGCTACTTTTAACGAGTGCAAAGGAACTGTAATTACTTTCAGGTTCCTTGTTTTTTTGATACTTTCCATTGACACAGTTTTCATGGGAGGATTTATTGTTATCGAGCGGCAATCAGGATATTACATTTATAACATTTGATTTATTTTTCATTTTTTGTAACTTTACTGACCTTGAATGTGAGATCACCCAGATTTAACTGTAGTCAGGGGAAAGCAGCAGAATAAAGTTATACCGCAGTCTGCTAGTCTTTCACTCAGGCTGAGAAGGAACTGTGTTTGCTGAGGCATGAGAACACATCTCTGCAGTGTGTGTACTTTCCCTGTACGTGTGTTTGAGCGAGGCAGAGGGGAGAGAGAGGGAAGAGGAGAGAGGGACCACTGCATTAATAAGTTGTGTGTGTGTGTGTGTGTCTGGGGCATTGTTTTTTTTTGCATTCTTGAGTGCATTTGTATCTCTGTGTGTGCATGTGTGTGTGTGTGTTATGTTAAAAGACACTGCAGTCACATGTGACTGCAGCACAGTGGAACATCAATACCAGCAGCTTCACACACAAACTGTTCTGGTGAGGTCATAACACACACACACACCTTGGCTGTCACTGCCAATATTTTGGATGTGTGTGCTGAGTTCAGCAGATATGTTGAAGTGAATATGATGTAACTGAAGCTTTTACAGCACTTTTGGAACACTGACAGCATCTGTGTTGTGTAGCGCCTAAATGGTTTTAGCTTTAATGTATGAGTTGTAGTCTCGTATGTAATGCGACAGTTTGAGATTAAGAAATGAAAAGACTGCTTATTAAGACATATTCATTTTTGCAATGTTGGCCCTGATTTCGTTCAGTTATGATAACATTGTAGTCACAAACCGTAACATTAAACTTCCCGTTGAATCCTTTTGTTGCGTCTTTCCGTTGCATCCTTACGTTGCGTCCTTGCGTTGCGTCCTTACGTTGTGTCCTTTCATTGCGTCCTTACGTGGCGTCCTTACGTTGTGTTCTTATGTTGCATCTTTACATAATGTTCGGTGCTTCTGTTGCCTGCTTCCGACAAGCTATGTTCTAACTTGATATGGAATATTACATTGTCATTGCAACTGCTAGGAAAAATGGCAAAAACTACAAAACTCAGACCAAAGTCATAACTTTTCTGCTTCCTGTTGACTTTTAAATTATTTTGAGAGGGTTGGTTTTGAATAGAATTTAAAATGTATGTATGTTTGTTAGACATGGCAGCGTTCGTGGTTTGTCTAAAACTAAAACAAAGTGTCAAAACTCTGTACCTGTTAAAGTTGATCAAGATCAAAAATTTGATGAAAACCTGGCTGGTTTGATACGGTTGAGGAGAGTAACCCCAGAGGTACCACCAGTTCCACGGTCTGTCTGTCACAGTAACAGGATTTGCATCATGTTTTCAAAGGCCATGGGATTGCACCACTATTGCACCACATCTGGAGTGTGTTGTTTTGCTGTTAATGGCTGTCAAGACCACAGCAGAATTTTCATCCAGAGGAGACAATAATATTCCTGTTCCTCTTCAACTCTCTGTTTCCGTGTATTTTATTTCCCCTTCAGTAAGTCATGCTCTGATGTCATGCATCTCTCTTATTTTCTCTTTTAGATCGTTAATTTGTTCCCCGTCATTCACTTTATTTCTGTTAAAGGTTGCTCCATTTTTGTGTATCCCACCAGCCATCATAAACAAAAATACAACCAAATTATCTCCAATCCTCCTTCCCTTTTTTATACCTGTATGATTTATTTCATTAAGTTTTATTCACCCTTAAAAATATTGTTTCCATGTTATGTGTTCAAACATTTGGTACACTGGCCTGGTGAAACATCCAAACCTGTTAATGAAGTCCCGGTCCCACCAGAAAGGGACACCACGTAGTGCCCGCTGCCTTCCTCCTCCCTCCTCCCTCCTCACTCCTCTCCCCCTCTGTACCTCCCTCTAAGTGCTTGTCTCTCACAGAGATGGTGACAGCTGTGAGTGAGGATGTGATGCTGCAGTTTGACTTTCACCTACACCTGTCCTTGGCTTGGAGAGCAAGACTTAAGCATTAGCAACATACACATGCCAATATTAGCTGCATGTAACGGGGCAGGGAGCAGAGATAGGCCTGCGCATCAGGAGATTAAGATGGATAAGGATGGGATTTCAGCATGGATTTACATTTTGGGGATACATGTCTCACAGAGATAGGTTTTCTGTTTTTTAAGAATTACCTACAAACATGATCTTCAACTGTTGACAAATGAGCCGCCTCTATGGTCTGTAACAACTCCTTTGAGTATTGATTTCCTCATAGTAGACATAATTTATCAGATTATGGAAAATCTCTGACCTGCCTTGCATTTTCAGCAGGCCTATTACACAAATTAGCCAAAGGATTTCTCTGCAATTACATCAAAGATCAAAATGGCTGCATCATTCATGGAGGGTAATGAGTTTACAGTTGCCCGGTGAACTGGAATAACCATCTCGTGAGTGTATGCCTCAGCAAACAATTAATTTGAATCTGTGTCTTTCTGAAATGTCATTTTTACCA
Source organism: Eleginops maclovinus (assembly GCF_036324505.1). NCBI lineage: Eukaryota > Metazoa > Chordata > Actinopteri > Perciformes > Eleginopidae > Eleginops > Eleginops maclovinus. The sequence continues at coordinate 10,324,643 of NC_086354.1, forward strand.
CTTGACCTTCTACCCCAAAAATGTTGTCAGTTCAGCCTTGAGTTTTTTTGGAATTTAAAGACATTTCCTCAAAGCGTTCCTGAGTTATCACTTTACTGACCTTTGATCGTTTAAACTTTTGACTCATAACTTTAAATCATTAAATCCTTGATTCCAAGTGTACGTTTGGGCCTTGACTTTTGACACCCAAAATGTAATCAGCTCTGATACCCATCCTGCAAAAGTCCAAGATAATCCTCTCCCTCTCATGTTAACCTGTTGTTCACCTCAGTCCATCTCAACAAATGCCCATGCTGGCAGCCCATAATCCCTGCGCTTTAGTTCACTTCCTGCAATTCTGTCGGATTTTCTTCTCATTGTGATTAAACTACACCATGGTTCACTTGGAAACAAGCCATCTTGAACCTTTTTACACAGAGGTTACTGTGCCCAAAAAAAAATGTGTTTAAAGTTAAACCGAAGAAGGGTTTCATTTAAATGCACCACGTTAGCTTGTAAACCCACAAGAATAAGAAATTAGCTCAACATTTAAAGTAGGCTTAATGAAAATGATTAAAAATGACCAGGTTGACCATCTGTAACTGACCCACAGAATCTGTTTCCAAATGTACTGCAATAGGTTTGCCTTTAGGCTGACTGCCTCCATCTAGAAAGCTGTTCTCTTGCTGGGAGTTAGAGAGCAGCTGGGTTCAGCCTTGGTTCCCCCACAGTGTGGTGCGTCATCGCAAAGTGCACTTCAGCAAGCCCAAAACCACTTCAGAGTCACAGCACAGCACACAGCAGTGCACTCTGACCTCTGAGAAGAAAAGTTGGAAGCTATGTCTGCATCCTTAAAGGGTCAATCTAATAATTTAGTATCCTACTTCCATAAATGTCAATCAGTGAAACATTGGGGCTAATTCAAGTGTTTTTAATTAGCTTTCATATGTGAATATTCATCAGCCCAAGCATGTGTGGATCAGTTTGAGATGTCTCCTTAACATCCTTAACAGTATTCAGATTAAATGTGCAGTCTCGTCAGGTTTTCCCTCCTGCTGAGTGTGTGTGAGAAAGCTCCCACAGGCAGTTGTAAATGAAACAAATGAAGTGAGAAATGTGAATGGAGAGCAGGCACAAGGAAATAGCTAAGAAATGACATAATCACTGAGGTCAGACACATTACTATCGCAACACATGTTTCATTGTTAAATATGGTGTTTTGAGCTGAGTAGTACAAAAAAAGCATCCCTTTTATACAAATAGTTTTGCACTGACATGCCTTGTGTTGTGAGCACAACATTTTCTTATTCACATAAGTCTTTTATGTCTACCATGTGTAAAGCACACAGCATGTCTCAAGGCCGTTAATTCATTTTCCTTTCCTTCCCTATACAGTACATTGAACAGGACTTTCACAAGATCAAGGTCCAAGTTGCACATTACCAAAACACTGTACAGTAGTGTTGTATGCACTGAGCGATGACATAAAAGTAAAACCAGTCAGTGTCATGCACAGCACTGAGCTCATCAAACTGTATTTTTCATAAACCATGCAATACAAGCTATTTGGTGGTTGGTCCCCACTTGTGTTTATACGGACGTTTTTTTTTTTTACTGGCAGTGCATTTCAAAGAGTGACCAGTCCAGTGATGAAGAAATAAAACAAATATAATGTTGGAAAAAAGTGGACCTTTAGGTGTAAGATTACATTACAAAAACTAGGTCAGAATGATTTCAGAAACATCTCCGGTTACATTTGTGAGGCACTTCATTCGAGTCAACTTTTCTCCTTTATTGGTTATCAACAAAGCACTTAACAAGAAAAAGTGTGTACTCGATCCAGTGAGCCTTAAGTTAAAGTAAATGCAGCTTTGTTAATTATTCATGAAATCCACCATTACACTGATATTGGGCCCAGCGCCCAAAATATGGGTCCTCAATCCTCCTGAAAACATTTGATGGAAAACTGATTTTGAGCTTGAGCGTGAACCCCTGCAGTTCTCAATCACAGTGACAGATTAAACACTCACTGTCTCAGCAGGAGGTTGTATACCTGATAAGCCTCACTCAGTTTTTTTTAAGGGCTTACTATCTATCTTTCACCCTATCTTTCAGTTTAGTCGATGCTTCTTCCACCACTGTAGATACAGAGCACCCAGAACTGAATAGCATTTTGATTATAAAGCACATTGGTAAAGCCTGTTGTTGAAAAGTGTTTACTGAAGTCTTTTTTTTGTTGTTTATATGGAGTGGAGATCATAGATGACAATTTGATCAGTTGTTACTTTTATAGATTTTGATAATATCAATGTTATGTCTGTGTTGCTCAATGGGAGCCTACTGTGCAAATCTTTACATATGTCAAAGGATTACATCATCCTTTTTCCTCTATCATACAGCAGCACTAAATCCCCCTCCTCCTACTACCTCCCCTGACTGAACCAGTACGATTAAACATTCAACGACGGTGTATGTGTGTGGGAGTGTTTGTCTGTGCCTCAGTGGGTGGCACATATGCATCGATCCTTTAAGAAACGTCCACTGACAGCGGGGCGTTGCCTAGGGAGACCCAGATGCTGTCGTCCTCTCCTTGTGTAACCATGGTGATGGTGCCTTCAGTGATGGATTGTGTCTGTTTGCCTCACTGTCAAAATGTTTGTGCGCACAGACACACACTAGAAGAGGGTGTTTTTGTGAAGTGGGACCTGTGTGATGGTTAAACAGCTGATGTGGCAGAGTGACAGATTCAGGTGCAGCTTTCAGTCTGATTCACTGAGCGGACTATGTTAAAAGGAAAGCCTGCAGTGTCTGTTGTCAGAAACATGTAGGTCATATTATTTCCAGGTCTGGGTTTACAATTTTGACAGACAAAGTTGTACCTGGGAATTTAAGTACTTACTTCATTTTGGCTCTGAAAAACGTGACAGAATAATGAGCTTGTCCGATATTATGCTTTTTATCTCCTTTTAGGTCCAGGGATGATGTCATCAATGATGTCATCGGGAGGACGCCAAGACCCGCAAGGACAGCCTGCCTTCAGCTCAGACTACCTGTCTGGTGAGCGGGAAGGGAGGGAGTGCTAATCATTTATCACACAGTTGTTCCACTTTAGTGTAGACAACATGTGCAGAGTCTGTACAGAGCCCCATGGGATCTGTAGTTCCCCCTGTGGATCAGTTTGACAAAAAACATTGCCAATTCCAACACTTCTGGGCACAGCTTCACACACTTGAATATTTAAAAAAATCCAACATTTGTTTTTGTGTTTCCTTCACTGAGTTCATGTCATTCCCATTCTGCTCCTTTTTCTCTTTTTTTTAACATCCTCCTCCCTCATCTTGTCTGTCTGGCTCTCTGACCCCACTGTACTTTCTAATCCTTCTTTTACTCTTTTTCTCTCTGTCTTTCTTCTTTCTCTCCTCTTCTCTGTCTCTGTCTTTGCAGGTCCTATGATGGGTGGGCGGACGGATCAATGGAGCATGAACAAGACAAAGGACAACAGCATGCCTGACTCTTTTCTAGGTCCACTTACTTTTTTGAACCTCTGTGTCATTTTAACCTCTGAATACAAACTTAAGGGTGTCATATTATCCCTCCTCTGAGTTTGTATCCAACAATACTGAATATAAAACACTTTAAATTCATTTGGCTAAAATTGGTGGTTGAAATTTGATCATTTATTATTTAAAACTAGAGTTATAGAGTGTTTTAAACTATGCTGATGGCATTCATGGTGACAAACTGGACTTTCAAAGAGAAATATGGTGAACTTGTATGGCAGAAATGTTCAAATTCTAACTGTTAATAATGTTGTTAGTAATACTCTTTGTAAATTAGCAGGCCAGTTAATTCTTAATAAAGATAAATTGTCTATGAAGTTTGCTTTAACCTGCACTGACCACTATTAATACAGCTTCCTTACAGCAGAGATTCTTAACGTGGTGTTAATGGCACTCCAGTGGAAAGTTTGAATGTTTTATTTAAAACAGAAGCTCCATACAGTAGTTAAAAAGTATATATTTTCATTTTTAAATCCATATGGTTCATATATACTACCTCCCAATCCAACAAATCCATTACTATTACATTCTTTAAATATCTTTAATATATGTTTTTCTATAATACCAATAAAAAGACTACTCATTTTTTTTCAAGGGAATGAGGGGTAACTAATTTAGAGGTCCTTGTCTGTAAAAACATTGAGAATTGTTGCATTACAGTGTTCTTTAAACAGAAGCAGCAACCAGTTTATATACTGTATAGTGTATGTAGCTGCAGTACCCACACCTATTATCTGTTGGTGACATGTCTCTCTGCTCTGTCTGTCCATCAGGTTTCTCTCAGTCTGGGATGGGGGGGACCATGGGGTCCAGCCAGCCACCTTTCCAGACCGGTATGGGCTCAGGTCTCGGCCAGACCGGGATGGGTTCTGCTATGGACAGCCAGAAGAATTCGGGCCTGTTTGGTGTGGAAAACAAAAGCACCAGTGGAAGCAGTCCCTTTAAAACCAGTGATCCGTTTTCCGTCGGTGGCCAGGGAATTCACTCTATGGATCACTCTGCAGGTATCACAAAGAGGGTTGGTTGCATGTGTTCCTATTTGCAGAAGGGGAGGGTGGAGACAGGAGAATGAGGAGAGAGGAGAGAGGAGGAACAGTTTGAGGTAATCTCAGCTCAAGAAGTTTTCCTGACACTCCCAGTGCCAAAATATTGAGCAGGTGTTTGTGTGTAGTTGTTAGGGAGGGCTGGTTGTTCTTCACACAGTTCCAAACAAACTGAAGCCCTGCTGGAATAAAAAAAGGTAAATCCTTGTCAAATCTTAAATAAGCTTGACTTAATTCTCATACGTCATGCACATTATTATTGGAAGTTGCCCTGTAGCATGGCAGCAGGGACGAGTGGTGGTAGGAGAGTAAGAGCCTGATGACACAGGGCACGTTTGAGCAGCAGAGGGCAGCCTCTCTTGGTCATCACCACTGGTTTCATCGCTTTATCCTCTCTGCACTTTACTATTCTTTATTCTACTGACAAATTAAATCAAATGAGACTTATGCAGCAGCCATAAAAAACCACAGCACACATCACTTTATGAAAATAACGATCCTATATGCAACCATGAGAACTCAAGTTGCCTTTTATCATTCATTTTTAATGTTTACTACGCTTTAGGGAATAACAGCTGTGCCTTAACTGAATGTATGGTTGCCTAGCAACAAAAGCACAAATCCCAGGAGAGGATTTAAAGACAAAGACATCATGCCTTATGCAGACTCTCTCTGTAATTTTGCCCAAATTCAAGCCTCTTTTCTAAAGACATGCTTGCAGTGCTGCACATAGTTATGTTCTACCATTAACATAATTTTACTCTCTATATCCATTCAGCATTAAAGCTTTCACAAGTGAAAACATAAAGATTTAAAACACAGGAGCCTTAACTAAACTCAAAACTGACTCAGCATCTGAGTATTGCAGCATGTATTAATCATTCAGCTCGCTCTTCAGGGTTCAGGGTTTTATTTTGTTTCTCTTCTCCCTTCTGTTTGTTTGGTGGGCTAAAGATAGACCAGCTAATGGTACACGCTGGTTATGTAACAGTTACTATCCTAGTTCATTGCAGGAAATTGAAAAAAGACATCTCCTAGAAACCAGGGATGAACTGAGGAGAGATTGTCTGTTACCCAACATCAGTTGTTTGTATTGACTGACACACAATTAGTTTTTAGAATGAAAACCCATTAAATTTTCAGGGAAGTGATGTAACCAGATGCTGCTTTTATAAAATAGATATCCTTAGCCTACCGCTCTATTAAACAAAACACCTGCAGACATTCTGTAAATGTGCCAATCCTGTTATATCATTTAGATGACAGCTATTAAGAATAAAAACTAAGCTTTGGATTTACTGAACTAATCCATGATCTTACTGTTATAGATTGTTTTAAAATAAAATATGCAACCTTTGAGCACAGAAATGTGTCTAAAAATCCAGTTCAGAGTATATGAGCTGATGAACATGGACATTTGTTTTTGTGTCTTAAACTGCACTAATCACAAAAGTAATGAGGGATAAATCCAGCTCAACACACCAAGAAGGATACGCTCTGTTAGCTCAGAGGGCAGTGTTACTGTAGCCATTAGCTCCAGCTATCTGTCACAGACCACGATTATGTAAAGTACAAATGACTGCGGTGATTCCTTTGAAGATGTTGTTACTAAATATTTGGTAACACTTTACTTGAATGGGTGTTCATAAGACTGACATAACATTGTCATAACCATGAAATGACACCTGTCATAAACATTAATGAATACTTATGACAGTTGTCGTTAAGTATCATTCGGTAAGTTGTGTCACTTTTGATGCAAAGGTGACCTTGTTTGAGATGTCGTTGTTATGACAACTTGACATAAACCAAGACAACAAAACCTGTCATAAACGTGTCATAGCAGACCTAACTGTCAAAGGTAAGAAAAACGTTTAGCTTGATATCTTAGGGCAACATTAAACCGTCATATATGAGTGTCTGCTATGACATGTTTATGATGTCTTGGTTTATGTCAAGTTGTCATAACAAGGACATCTGAAACAATGTCACCTTTGCATCAAAAGTGACATAACTTACTGAATGACACTTAACGACAACAGTCATAAGTATTCATTAATGTTTAAGACAGGTGTCATGTCATGGTTATGACCAGAGGTGGGACCAAGTCACTGTTTGGCAAGTCCCAAGTAAGTCCCAAGTCTCAGCAGTCAAGTCCAAGTCAAGTCCCAAGTAAAGACAGAGAAGGGCAAGTCGAGTCCAAGTCCAAGTAACACCAAAGCCAAGTCGAGTCCAAGTCCAAGTCCCAAGCTTCTTCGAGTCCTGAACAAGTCATCATGTACTCTTCACTTAATAATGCCATTATCAGACTAACGATCACACAATTTCAACATATCAACCTAATCTTCAGTATTTTTTTATACATACAGATTAAACAATGCATATATTTTATATATCTGTATATACCCATGCGCCCAAAGACCTTCAAAGTATTGTGTGTGAATGGTGGGTTAGAAATGTATGAGCACGGAAGGCACCACTGTCATCCTAAAGTTGGTAAAGCGCCTTGACTAGTGAGGCATGGACTGTGTGGATGCATGTAACTGGCATTGATGCTTCAGTGGATGCCAGTTACAGTAGGTCAACATTTTGCTTAAATCACAAAGAAACCTAATATTTCAATAAAACAATGTTTAATCTGCATAACAATTAAGCAGCATGACTACACACAATGAAAGGTGCTGGGGGTAGGCGCTTGAGAGACAGACAGACAGAGAGAGAGACAGAGTACACCTCCCTAATCTTAGTTATTTGTGTACTGTATGTGAGTGTGTTCGTGTATTTATGTACTGTGTGTGTGTGTGTGTGTGTGTGTGTGTGTGTGTGTGTGTGTGTGTGTGTGTGTGTGTGTGTGTGTGTGTGTGTGTGTGTGTGTGTGTGTGTGTGTGTGTGTGTGTGTGTGTGTGTGTGTGTGTGTGTGTGTGTGTGTGTGTGTGTGTGTGTGTGAAAATAAGAAGATGTCTGATGAACTTAAGATGAATAGCATTTGTAAAGTCAACTTTGACAACAGTGTGTTCAACATCTGTGCAGAACTACAACATCTGTGCAACAGAAATCAGTACAGTTGAGAGAAAAATACGGGTAGAGAGAGAGAGAGAGAGAGAGAGAGAGAGAGAGAGAGAGAGAGAGAGAGAGAGAGAGAGAGAGAGAGAGAGAGAGAGAGAGAGAGAGAGAGAGAGAGAGAGAGAGAGAGAGAGAGAGAGAGAGAGAGAGAGAGAGAGAGAGAGAGAGAGAGAGAGAGAGAGAGAGAGAGAGAGAGAGAGAGAGAGAGAGAGAGAGAGAGAGAGAGAGAGAGAGAGAGAGAGAGAGAGAGAGAGAGAGAGAGAGAGAGAGAGAGAGAGAGAGAGACCAGACGGACAGCTCTCGATTAGGCTTCCCTTCCGTGGCACAATTGCATCTTTTCCGTAGATGAAATCCGGGGAAATCGTGAATATTAATGAGGGGAAACCCGGGGATTATCCAATCACGCTGGTTAGGTCCCTGATCCAATCCAAAAAGGCCAAAATCCACCACATGATTGCATTGCTCGCACTTGCCTGCCGGCTCTCTCACTTTGCGGTCTTTGGGGCTTCGCAGGTTCGCATTGCAGGGAAGGATGTCCATGATCAGGAAATTTAGCTTTTGACTCGAGGCATGTCAAGTCATTACAAGTAAAAGAGGCAAAGTCCGAGTCAAGTCTCGAGTTAATAGTATTCAAGTCCAAGTCGAGTCGTAAGTCATGCCGAATTTGATCAAGTCAAGTCTGAAGTCATTAAAATCATGACTCGAGTCTGACTCGAGTCCAAGTCATGTGACTCGAGTCCACATGTCTGGTTATGACAATGTTATGTCAGTCTTATGAACACCCATTCAAGTATTCAAGTGTTACCAAAATATTGATATTTCAGCTATATGGAGGAAACATTAACAATGACTCACTGTCTATTTAACTGCGACAGTTAGCAGTGGCAAGAATCAAACATGCAAAAAAAAGACCCTAATGTCTGTTGAAGTCATTTGTCATTAACACATATGAGCAATTTAAAGTGTATTCTTCTGAAACCTACATTAAAGATGAGGTGTTGTCAAATGAAATGGTGTGTTTGAAAGATATATAGAAAGGGATTAACAAGACATTTAAAGCTTTAGTTTTTGAGTATGAGTAGATTCTTCTAGTTGCCAGGCAGAAAAAAATATCATGTCTTCTGCTTCTTCCTGTCTTACATCATTGGATACTGTATATAATACAGCAAAAACCATGAAACCTTTTTAAAAAAAATAATATTACAGAGGGAGCTTGTCAATAGTCCAGTTGCCTCAATAAGTGCTTCTGTTTAGCCAAATGATTCCACAAGAACTACATTATTTTGGCTGTAAATGGGATTGTAAGTCAAATCAGGTACTGTTCTTCAACAGCAGGAATATGAAATAATGTACATTATGAGATGTGCTGGATAAATCTTAGTAAATAATAATAATAACAATAATAATAACTTTATTCATACAGCACTTTTCAAAATAAAGTCACAAAGTGCTTACATGGATTAAGAACAGGCGGCAACAAAGCATGCGGTCAAAATTCCCCAAACTCACCCGATAAAATATACAGTACAGCGTTTCATCAATAGCAAAATGTAATGTTGATGTAGTAAATCTCACAAATAACTCAATTGTGTTAGCCTTTCTAATTCACAAGTTTTTCTGACCCTTAGATTCTAAGGTATTTTGGAACTACAAAGCTTGATGCTATATTTACCAACCAGCATCCCGCTCTTCTTGGAGTGTGTATCTGTGGCTGAAACTTAAAGTCCTCTACACACCTGCTTCTCTGTCTGTGCAGGGGCCAGTTGGACTTGCTGACATGAACCCCTTCACATGCAGCACTTTTACGTAGGCTATTAGCTGGAAGCAGGTAGTGCTCCAACATGACTGTTTCTGTTGGCATTGTGCCAGTCTCCAGATTAGGATGTACTCCCTTTTAATAAATTATCACATTAAATATACATGATAATGCTCCAGTTTCATCTTAACCTTGAGCTGTTTATAGCTTTACAAGCATTCGCGGCCAAAGGGAGAAGAGAGCAACAATTCAATAAGTCAATCATTTCAGAAATACAGGAGATTTTAAAGGGGAATGCACCTTTTTCTGCATTCACATTAATATCCAGTGACGTAAAACAGAGGGGAGGATGAACACTATGATAGAGCAATTTTACTTTAAACAGGAAGAAGACATGATGATGAGAAATGAGAGGGGTTTATAGGTTAGAGGTTTATTTCTACAGTCCTCTCAATCCGTCTGTTTTTATCTGTCTGTTCATCTTTTCCTCCCTCATTCTCTCTGAGGTAATGAAGTGCTTGTCAGACATAATTGAAAAAATATTGCTTTTGAGGAAATAACATACACAACGATGATGAATTCCTCAGCAAACAGGAATAAGATAAGATAAGATAGTGGGAACAGAGAGATGAAGGGATCAATTCAGTGCAAGCTTTATTCTTTTGTGATTAAGTAAAAGCTTGCATGTGCACATTTTGTCATTTTGTTGTGATTCTGTAACTCATTCCACATGTGCATTGTGCCATTTTGGATCATAATTTGTGTTTCTGCATGTGGGACAATGATCCTTATTCTAACAGGGATCTTCAGAAATGCATGCATTTTTCTTTAAAATCATGCATGCTGGATCCTATTTGAAATGTGCTTGATGCATTTGTTAAGTTGCTTCAGAGCTGTATTGCTTCCAGTGTGTGTGTGCGTGTGTTTTGCTTTGCTGCGTGTGCCTGCTCCCTACAAGATCAGTTTTGCCCTCTGGGTCATGATCATGTTAAACAGAGGTGAATCAAATACATTTTCCACAAGGAGAGAATCACACAATAAATCCATTGTTTGACTGAAAAGTGCCAATGTAAAACTCAGTCCATTCCAGACTCCATTCAGAATAAAAAAAAATGTACACATTAAGATTAAATCGGCCCAATGGATCTTCAATCAATCGTATTATTTGGGACTAATATAGATATATGTATAGCCTCCAGTCCTACAACCTTACTATAACAATTTGGCACATTTGAAGAACTGAGACACAACCAAGTAGATAAGTAAAAACACATTTTTCCGACCCAACCCTCAGTGCTGAACCTCTATATGTCCTATATTCAATTTAGTAACAAACATAGAATGTCTGTTACAGGTAAGTTTATAACAGGTTGATTGTATTTATAAAAGCAGGCAACCATCACGTACAGCATATTTTATGAAAACGTTTGAAGGGTTATGCCAAAAGGAGCTTCAAAGCAGTCAGATTATGGTTACAATGGCTGGAAACAACCAGGGGAGACACTTTGTAACTTTTCTTTCTCATTTATTAATCCTCAGAAATCAGTAATAACCTGCAGCAATCAAGTAGTTACCACATTTTTAGATTTTGTTTGTATTTAGAACAGAGCTTACTGTATCTTGGCATTATGGTACTCGTGGTGGAATAAAGAGTGGCCCAGGGTCAGACAAACTCATAGAAGCCTGTCTTAAAGCAACACAAAGATACATAGATTGGGATGTTGGGACTAACAGAACTTTTGCTACAAAACCTTAAAACTACATCGTGTTTATATGTGGGAAGGAGTTAATCCTCTCCGTAAACATTCTATAAATACTGACACATTCCCAGGTAGTGGCCTAGTCCAAAGTAACCCGATCTTCAAACCCACTGCTTTTTGGTCTGACAATGATAAAGTTTTGGGGCCAACGGCAAATATTTCAGGTGTTCCGGTGCAACCACACCAATCATTTATTTTCCAGGCACTCTTATTGTTTAGAGTCTGAGTAGCAATTTCAGGTGCCAGAATAGAGACAAAGTATTTGACCAGATTGTCTCACAAGATGTCAGTTTACAACGTAATAGAAATCTAAAGTGATGATAACCAAACGGTTATCATCGGTCATTGCATTGCAGCCAATGCATTTTGCCCGCTCTGTTCTCCAGATGCACTCCTTAAGTTCGATCAAAGCATACTCAAACATGATTGGTTAATTCTACTCTGAAGACAAATAGAACCAAATTATTGTCCCAATGCCTAAAGATCCTGGATTTACAAGCAGATATCCATTGAATAATTGTTTTAACAATTTAGGTAGTTTAAACCAACTATGATAACCACAATCTGAAGGCTTTTTGGCTCTGACACAGTATGTGATTGGTTCCTCCTCTTATAAAACCCTCCCCCCCTCAGCAGCTCCCGTACTCTCTCCAAGCGGCTCAATGGACGACAGCAGTCCCACTTCCTCCGCCTCCGAACCCCTCAGCCCTGAGAGAGTGGGGCCAGGGGGCGAGGCTGACAAGCAGAGGCGCCGGAAGAAGAAGAGGAAGGGCAGTGACCAGGTCTACGACTTCTTGGATAGCCAAGAGAATAACATTGGCCAATCTCACAAGCCTGGGATGCAGGATAAGGGAGGAATGGAGGCAGAGGAGGATGACGATGATGAGGAAAACTGGGAGTGGGAGATAAGAGAGAGTGGAGGAGGGGGTAGAGTGAAAGGCAAGAAAACTAAGAGTCGGGCAAAACTTCCCGAACAGTGGGGAGCGCCCCAGCAGCCCATCTCTCCGACACCGGCTACAGTCGCTCCTACCTGGGCTACTGTTGACTCTGGTCATTCTGACTCCAACCCCAGCCCTGTTTTGCCCTCTTCCCCTTCACCATTACCCACAAGTTTCACTAATCGTTCCAATGCTAGCCTTGGACCAGATTCATCTCCTCGCTCTTATGAGCCAATGTGTGGAGACGATTTCCCTTTGTCTCCTAAAGATGGCAAAAAGGCAAATGAAGAGAAAGTATCGAGCAGCAAACCTGAGCCTACCATTAGTGCAGCGACTAGCGTTCCTGGCAAGAATAGTTCAGCTGTGGATGTTAGTGATAGTCTAGCATTGATGACAGGGGACAATCTAAGCCCAGTCTCCCAGACCTTCTCTTTCCTGGATTCAGTTCTCCAGACCCCTCCAGGCTCCACTCCTGACTCACAGACCACCACCCCTATCACTAACACTCCCTCCCTTGCTACAGCCCCCATGGCAAAGTCAGAAATGTGCATCCCTGCTTCACAAGCCACTTCTGTTCTTAACCCTTCAAAGGTTACTACAGACCTTCCTCCTGCTTCTGTTCTGTCAACCATCCCCTCACCGTTTGCTGCCACTGACACACACCCTCCGACAACCGCAGTGAAATCGGCCCTCAACGTCGATGCCAAGCCTTTCGTCCCCTCAGCCACGCTCATGTCTTCTAGCATGACTTCAGCATATCCAGCTTTTAGCACAACAGCAGCAGCAGCTTTCACAGGAAGCCCACCTACTGCACCCACTACCACGCCAGCCATGACCCTTAGTTCCTCACCTTCTCCCTTTAAGAATGAAGCCACTCCCGCACCATCATCAGACACTTCCCCCAAAAGTGTAGCCACGCCCTTTAGCCCAGCAGCAGCCACTCCCCCTCCTCCCATCACCCCTGCAGCCCCTCCTTCTCTCCCTGCACACTCAGAGCACCAGGAGTCCTCGTCGCCACAGCTCCCCCCAATGGAAGGTTGGTGAACTACAGGGAAGATTATGAATAACATGGAGAAAAATTTGAACAAAATCATTGTAGGCTAGGAAAGCAGGAAATAGTTACTGTTTGTCTTCCTGTATGCATGGCTCTGTCTGTGGATTAAGTACCAGGCCTCCATGGTGCTTGATCCTTTTCCTCTATGTATTTGTAATAAATGGGGCTTGACACATTAATAAGAGCAGCTCAACTTCAATACCTTTTTTAGATATTCATACACACAAATCGGCTCCTTACGACCATTCATAACACCTAAGAAATATGGTTGTATCTCAAAAATATACCAGAGAAACATTTGCATCCAGATATATCACTCTTCCCATCTGATATGGGACACAAATGTACTGTGCTGGTCGGGCCCTATATTGACAAAGCTGCGAGGGTAAACTGATAAGTTGTCTGATTTGATTTTCCCTCTGCCTGCCTCTGTGTATCTGTTACCATGATCATAACAACTGAATCACCTGACCTGCTGCTTCTGATAGCTATGCCGGCTTTGCTTGCTCCGCTTTCTCCTGTTTCATATGATTGTCCGCTGCCTGTGTAACCTCCAACATTATCTCCTCTCTGTACAAAGACACACATAGCCTGGGTTGTTGCATGACAAACTATTTTGCTCATGCCTTTTAGCTTTATAAAGTCAATGTTATAGTTTATCAACTGCATTGAGAAACATGTTTGTAGTCGTTACTGGTGCAACTAATTTAAATTGGTGTATTGTAACATGGTTGTGGTTGTTAAATGCCCAACCTGAGATTATCCAATTATCTTGATGACTCTCTGGTTTATCGTCTATATATTTTGTGTTTATATTACTACTGTTTGTAATTTGTGTGGCCACATTTAGAGTCTCACATTTGTAGATGTTTCTTGGCAAAGCAAAATGCTTATTGTAGGACATTCTGATTTAGGCAGCAAATCTGACTCATGCCACCCACTAAAGAGCAGATAGGAGTAAGACAATACTTAGAGTTTGACTTTAAGGGACCTCATCAACCTCCAAAATGATTGACTAAACCATACACAGAATTTAAGGGCAGACTATGTGTTTCTGGAAGACTTTTCATAAGTTGGCTTTGAGTTAATATTTCTTTGCCATTTTATGATGTACACCTGTAATGTCTGCAATTCAATACTACCGCTCAGTTTTTGGTGAGCTTGACAGTAATATTTAAATTCAACTAAATAAGTAATACTTGGATTATCTTGGTACAGAATGAAATCTCTATGATTATAATGCATTCCACTACAACATCATCATTGTACCTAATACAGTGACCACTATCTGATAAGATACAATATTCAAATTATATTCATTCATTTCCAATCACTTATGACCTTTATCATCTACTGCAAAGATCCAGAATAGTTTGTAGGTTAGAAAACATAACAAAAGCGGTTTCTTTGACCCTAGTTAAAATGTAGCCTGGTTTAAAAGGTGCTTGTTATCCTTAATTTAAACCAAACCACCTTCAAATTACAGGGTTTCCCCCAGTTCTTATAACTGCAGACATGACAAGTTGGAAAAATGTAATGTGTATGACTTGACTTTGATATATATAAAGCTAATGAGTGTAACAACCAGCAGTGTAATGTGGGCCTGCTTGACCTCTTATACACTGGGGTAAACCCTGAGATGACCTCGGTCTAATGCTTCCTCCTCCTAATAATGCCGGGTTTCAGTCTTGAGGATTGTCTCTGGCAACATCCTAAAGTGCTAAATGAAGCTTTATTCTCCAGTGTGATTCTCTCTATGCTTCCCCCAGCCTTTTCTCAGTACTAAAACATCGCCAATTACACGCATAATAGGCCTTTATCCAAACATTGTAAAAATGCCCTTTAGTCTCTAAAGCATCCTTAAACCTTGTGAAATATTAACTGGAGTCTGGAAGCATCTTCACAATTTTATTTTGTACCAGAACTTCTAACCCCGAGGTATTGTTAGATTCGATGCTGCTGATTTTTTTACATTGAAGCTGATTCTGAACTGGCTGAACATTGTCTTTTTCTCTCCCCCTTCCTTTTCTCTCTTTCATAATGCCACTAACCATGCGACCTTGAACAACAGGTAAGACAAGTTTCTCTTTTTGCTTTTGGTTTATTTTATGTTTAAATCCTTATTCAATTTAGAGGTCTGTTGGAGACTTTGGACAACTTTGACCCACAGTGACTCCTGCTGTGATTGTTGGGTTAAAGTTATTTAAACATTCCTGTGTGGTTTTAATAAAGGTGGCAGTGAAGGTTTAACATATAAAGAATGGTGTAAAATGAACTAAAACAGTCTTATTTCAGAAGTACAAGTTAAAACTAACTGTTGGCGCCGTCTTATGAGGCTTCAATGTTGACACACCCTCTTAATATACCTTCTTTAGTTGACATTTTGACTAGCCGAATAAGCACAGTTGGAAATCATTTATACAGCTTTTATTGATTTTTAAAAATAAACTTTATTTGGCCAGGGCAAGTTTCGCTATAATGCTGCAACAACTGTTAAAACATTGTATAAACAGAAATGGGCATAGCCTTTACATTTAGATTCAGCTATTTAATGAATCACAGTTCCTTTTTATGATTGATATGAGTCAGCATTCCCAACTTAATCAGTTACTTTTAAGGGATTACCACCCTACACCCAATGAATGCTGCAAAGGAATACAATTATGAAAGTCCTTTCCATTCTGTTACCGAGCTGTTTTGAAGATCTCATGCCATGAAGTGTCTACCAGACTGTCTTGGAAAATAATTATGTTATACTTAACACCATACTGTGTCACACCATAGTGTGAAGTAAACCATAATTATTGCTGTTAGACTAGTGTGCGACGTGCGTCATAGTATTCTTGAGCAATGAGCACTATTTCAAAGACAAATTAATCTTCAACTTTAAGCCTCTATGCCATCTGACATAATAGGCAAAAATCATTTAGTGAAACTGTAGCTTTTTTTTATCAACCTTTAGCTTCTATTCTGTGAGTCTTTGTGTTGGTTGAAATGTTGTTGCTGCTGCAGAGTAACACACCACCCAGGCTTTCTAATGTGTGTATTCAGTCAGCACTAAGTTATCCCAAGGTGAATTTGTTGCTCTACAGCCAGCCCTCCCTCTGCATAGGATTTTGCAGATGCTGTTGCTACAGTACGGTCACACAGACTTCATGGGATTTGAAAAATGGACCTTATAACTGTGCTGTTTGTCAAACAGAGATGCTGGTGCAGTACAAATTGAGCTTTTAATATTCATAAGCTCATAAAGTTGGAATCGGTGCGTTTGTGGACCTTTATGACACTAATAACCTCTTAAACTGGGCACTCAGTGCTGCAGTGTTAGAGTACTGGCGAAAGATTTCAACAATTTATTTAACATTGTTGAATAAGTTTATACCACTGAATAATTATTATGTCAATGTTAACAGGATGCATTAGCCCTTACCCTAAAAATTCAAATCTTCAGCAGATGTTACACCACTTTAAAAAACAGTTTTACATCACTTAGGGTTAGGGTTATCTACACTAGATATATGACAGAGTCTGATCTAATCATTCAATAACAACATCGTAATTATAACTCATCATACCAATTAGGATGAGATAACGCATCATAATATTTTGTCACTTTTTAGCATGTACATTTGAGGTCAGTTGTGATATGTGGCTCAAACAGTGCAGGTAGAGTGCTCTTGTTTCCCAGTGAGACTGGGAATCAGTGGACAGACTTTAATGTAGTTATTGACAGCTGACTGCTTTTGTGGTTCAATGTTATGAAGGTATCTGCTCGCCCCCCCCCCCCCCCCCCCCTTTCTTTCTCCCGACTGTGTGTGTCTATTTATAAACCTGCGTACTGACTTCACATCTCTCTATCTTCTCTCTTTCATATAATATTGATGTCTGGGGCTATTTTACCCTTATGTAAGGCAAGGACACCCTCACTTTTTATCATGCAGGAATGAATGCTGGCTTTCATCCCTGTGTGTATGTATATGAAGTTCTGCATGTGTGTGTGATCTGCTGTGTGGTCATCATTCAGCAAGATACTGTATACATGTGTGTCAGAGAAACAGAGATAGCATTTTTGTAAGCAAAGCAAAGAAGTAACCATCTTTTCCTGTGCTGGAAGTGCTGTGACACACACATGCAGTACCAACTCACACACACACACACACACACACACACACACACACACACACACACACACACACACAAACACAAACAATGAGAGGCGATGACCTGGTTTTGTCCTTGAGAGCAGACCGAGAGATTGAATCAAAGTGGATGCTTTCATCACTGGGGAATTTTTTTTATTGTGGTTGGCTGTCTAACAGTGCAGATATAATGGTGTTGCAGTGTGTGTTGGTTGTAAAACATTTGTGGCTGGTTGAGTCTCAGCACTGCTCGCTGGCTCTATCTGGTGTCTGCTTGGAGGAGTGCAGCTCTGACAACGATCTAAGGCTAAGAACGTTTACTGAAGAACATTAGTATTTAGTAATGTAATGTATTCCATGTAAAGAGGAAAAACCAAAAAGATGAAGGTCAGACCTTGACTCTGAGCATTATTCATAATTTGATAGACCAATCGTCATTAAACAATTATCAAGAGTCATCATCAATAAACACATTATAACTTGTTGGTTGCATCACTGCTGTTGAACTGCCAAAAGCATGCAGTCCATTAGAGGTAGACTGATAAATGCAGAGATGCCTAACTATGTTTAAGGTATAAAAATAGTGTTGCATGTGTCAAACCTTATGGATAGGTTTTGAGACCCAAGTAATATATCATCATTGTGTATTCTCGAGCAAAAATGTAGACAATTTCAAACCCAGAAAGACAAACAATCAGCAAACAATGTCATTAAAAAGTGTCAAAATGTTTTTAATGGTGTTCTTGTGGTGAATTTGAAAGGAAAATAGTTAAATAAATAGTGCATCACTTTAGATTATTTGTACTTGAAAGGTGCGTGATATGTGGGACTTGGAAAATTTCTTCCAGACTTATGATTTATTCCTCTTAACAATAGCAGGATAATTGGAAAAGCCCACGTGAGGGCTCATTTAATTTTCCTGCATGTGCTGGATCTTCAGGGTACCTGCCTGCATGAGGCCAATGCATGCTGGGTAAATGCAATCATCCTGTTTTATGTTCTTAAAGTGGGATTTCTCTCACAAGGAAGCGCTTCAAACTGCAAGATCTCATAAAGGCAACTTTATGAATTGGTGGAAGGTTGACACCTGTATCCGTATATATTTTAAATTCTCTATCCCTTCTTTAGCACTATTTCCATCCTGTACTTTGTATTTATGGTGAATTTTATGTCTTTCGCTTTTATTTTTAACTACTGTTGCCAGAAAGCAGGAAAGTAAATGTTTCTTCTTCCTGCTTTTCAGTCATTTCTGACTCATTAACACCTAACATAAATTACAAAGTAGATGCCAGAAGATGCTGCCAATCTACTTTTATGGTTGGTCCTGATTTTAGCAACATTAGGTTAGCACCTTTATCTCTGATTCTAACTCCTCTAATTTGATACTATATTTGAGCCTTTTACACTCATTTAAGACCACAAACAATAAGATTAAAGTGACAAAATAACAATTATGCGAGGGGAAAGTTATTTAGAAAATCCTCCTTTTCACCTCCCTTTAACCCCATCTCTATTTTAATCTCAACTCAACCCTCCCTACTTTCTTCTCTTCGTTCATTTCATCACAACCTCCCCTTAACACTTCCGTTATTCCTCCCTCAATGCTACCATCATCTGTTGCTCCTTATCATATTTCATCTGTATCTATTCCCGGATTCCTCTGTCTCCCTCCCCCTGTCCACCCTCCTCCATCTTCCTGCTTTTACCCCTAAATCTTTGCTCTTTCCTTTCTCTCCATCCACCTCTTTCCTACATCCTCCATCTCTTTGCCTTTTCCGTCTCCTTTATCCATGTCACGTCTTCCCCTCTCCTTCCCAGACTCCCTGTGTCGCTGCGGCACCGTAATAATCACTGCATTGGAGACTGGGGGGGGGCTCGCGTTGTCAGGGAGACATGGGAGGCGGTTACCTTGGAAACAAAGAGACTCCGCAAATGAGGGATGGAGAGATAGAGAAGGGGTGGACTGGGTGTGACAGTCAGCGAGGTCGAAGAGTAAAAATAGAAACGCTCTGACAAGATCCTCCACCCTCCTTCTCTTCCTCCCCTCCCCCTCCCTTCTCTCTCCCTCTTTCTGCCCAGCGCCATGGGCAACCAGCTGTAGCCTCCTATCTCTCTTTTCCTCCATCTACAGCTGGTGTTCAACAATCTGTGACCTTCAAAAGGAGAACCAACAGTGACCTCTGCGATTTAATCCTGAGACGAAAGCCACAAGAGTATCAGATTTAATTTGACCTATCGACTGCTTTTTCTAAATATATGACTTGTTATTGTGCTCTCCTGCTATTTAACTTTAGTTGTCCTTCTTTGTTTGTGTCCCACAGTGTCTCTGTAGTCTAGCTTGTTAGTAGCAGGGTTGCAACAGTTTTAGAGATTTATATATTTTTCTCTGGAAATCACATTTAACTACTTCACATTTATAATCATTAATCTTTCCAGATATGATTTGGGAAGCTATAGCGGCCCTTTCATTGGAATAATAGAGCCATCTAGCATTAGCATACTAATGATAAGAAAATGGATAGAAAAATAAGCTGGAGCAAGAGAACCAAGTATGGGCTGCCATTTGCACTGGGGTTTTTGATGCCAGTGTTGGAAACATTTTGTAATCTAAAATCGATTTTGACATCCTACATAATATGAAAACATAGCTCAAATATACACATTAATATCAGGCAGACAGTGATCAAAACATTGTGATAGAACTCTACTTAAAACAAGTGACAACATTTATGTCAGAGCAAAACATTTTAAAAAGGGGGATTTTATTTGACAGTGGAGCAATGGACAAATAAACTATGGCACAGAGGAAAAAGATATATCAAGCTTTGGTGAACTCACATAACTTGATAATTTGGTCCTGCACATGGGATTTGATGGTAGTACAATAATGGTAAGTTATGTGATACAATCGATAAATGGTGAAAGAACACCATAGAAGAGGTAGAAAGAAAATGCAAGATTAGTTTCAAATAGAGCAGCAGCTGCTGCCAGCTTATGTGGTGTCAGTGTTCTCATTAAAACCATGTTTTTAGCCTTACAGTTTATACAGAGAAGATGAGTGCTAAGAATACACTCACAAGCACTAAAGTTTGTTTTACTGGGGGAATTGGTTTTACTAATTACTTAGAATAGTTTTGTGTTTTCACAATTGAAATCCCCTGAGTGTTTTTAAAGTCAGTTGATGGCTTTTTGTAAGTCAATCATTTTCAACCAGTGAGGGAACTGGGACAAAGCATTAACAAATACAGCCTCAAGTACAGGCCTCGAGTTGTTACCGACAGTTAACTCAGAGGACGATCATCCACCAAATAGAAGTAAGACAATACTTGTATTTGCAAAACAAAAGGGTTGCATCAATGTTGAGAGAAAATGCCTGATGAATCAATCTTTGCTAATTGGTAAGGGCAACATAACCCTTCTCTTGCAAACACAACTAAACTAGGAGGTTCAATGCTACACCACTCAGTGAGGCCTAAACAGTAATACTTCATCGTCAACAGGATAAAACCCAATCAAAGGCCGGGGCGATTTAACGCGCAAACCCTAAATCAAACCAATCTATGGTTGCACTGTACATTGAAATGATTTTCTGAAACACCCAGAGGACAGTGAGGAATCAGTATCAGCTAAAGCTCATTTCCCGGCTTTCAGACATTACAGTTTAACAAAGACACTGTGCACACTAAACCTTCCTATCACCACCAGCTAGCTTCTTTCTATCAGTCTTGATCATTATCATGAAAGTATTCACATTTTGTGAAGGAGCAAAGTGAATACTGGGGGGGGGGTTCAGTTTCAGGAATCTCTTGTCTCTCTGAAATGCCTGAACCTCAGCTGTCGTATCTACACATTTCTCTGCTTTAACCTGTAACCCACCTGACTGTTAGCACAACCCTGAGCTTAACCCAAGCGTTAACAGAAGCATGGCCTCGATATCTTGCGTAACTCCCCTTACTTCCAAATTTATTGAAACCGAACAACCGTCTAATATCTTCCTCTTCCTCTCCCTGGCGATTCCTCCATCTGTGGTTACAGTAGACAAATTGTTTATGGAGGATTATGTAATAATACTCATTCATTTTCAGTCAAGCTTGACAAACTGCTCTTGTTATTTTGGCACAGGCCCTGGGGTGTGATGGGGGTGAATTGGGGTTGGTGAGAGACAGTTGGCTGTTATGTGAAGTGAAGATGCTTCAGATAGATGTGAGATTTTATATCAGGCATTTGTTTAAAACAGTGTTTCAAAGACGGGGTCAAGACTCTGGAGACATTTAACACCGTCTTCACATGAACTGACTGTCTCTCTACCTCTGTTTGGCTTCTTTTGTCTACTGAGAGCACTGAATATGTTCTGACTGATCCTCACTTTTAACATTGTGAAGGCTCTGAAATCTTCCTTCAAAAGTAATAAAAGCACACTGACACTATACCATACATGTTTCTGTAAGAATGTGTTGCACCTTTTGACGTATTGCATTAGAAAAGTGGCAAAATTGGTAAAAATTACCTCTTTTGGGAAAAAAGTTTGAGGAAGAAATCATGAGCTAAATTGGATTATGGAAACACCTCTGCTGAAAAGTTCTGACATAGTGAACATCAAAGTAAAGAGGCAATATTATGCTTTTTGGGTTTTTTTTGTATTTCCTGTATTTTAGGTTTTTGTGTATGTACAGTAAAGGGTCTGCAAAGGCTAAATCCCAAAGTTCCCTTCACACGCTCGCCACAAGAATGAAAATGAACATGAGTATAATAAGCCCCCTTTTAAATGGCCTAGGCAATTTGTTCTCAGTTAATACAGGAAATAACACTGTACAAAAACATATGTTTTTTATTCCTAATGTTTCGTAAGGGTAAAATAATCAAATAGTTTAAGGTCTAATCAGTAGAGAAAATGTAAATGTTGAATTTTCCTCTGTAAGTTGAACTGTTGGTTGCGATTTGGCTTTAAGTCTCAAAACAATTATTCCTGTCTTTCCAACAATGTATCTAAAATACAGAATATATTGTTTGCAAATATAATACAACCCTTTATTTTACTACATAAAAATTGCACATGGTACATATTTTACATGTATTTTAAACTGGATGCTCAATGCTTTAAGCATCCTGAATAATTTTCAGTTCAAGAAGAAATTATATGACTAGAGACTGCTGTATTCCAGATGGTTGCACTCCTTGAAGCCAATTTATGCTCTCTGCTGAGCATGGCGATGATGATTTGACTGCAGAACATTATAAGGTCACCCTGGAAAACAGCATCTGTTAAATGCCTAGAATGTAGATATAAATAGTATCTTGTATTGCTTAAGCCTGCTATTTCAGATCGATGTAGAGTAATATTGAAAGTTAGTTGCTACACTTTCAGTTTTCAGCCGAGTCCAGAAAGTAAGTGCTAGGCAAAAACCTGGAGATAGGAGAGGCTGGGCTGACTAGAGACTCTTTGCCGTCAGAAAGAAGTTTAATCCTCCTTGCAAAGCTGCAGTGCCAATCCGGATAGGAGAGGAGAGGAGAGGATAGGAGAGGGATATTGCAGCATTCTTGAAGGATCCACTTTTGAAGATTTAGTAGAAATATACACTCGGCTCACCCTAGCTTTATATAGTCCTGTTCTATATATTGCATCAGGTGGCCTAGAGAAGCGTTTTAGAATTGTATAAGCGGTGTGTTATAGGGGCAAAATTAACATAGGCGCACCGTAGGAATTGCCTAATGCCTTGACCATTATGCAGTTTGGCAGTGCAATCAAACCCAATGAATGGCAACAGATGACTACTGTATATGTACTGACTCTGCAGACCATTTGTAGAAGCTGGCAGTGCACACAGTAAGGCCAGAGGATATAGGAAAGAGAGATAATGTTGGCAATGTGGACACTATTTATATATTGTACAGCTAAAGGGTCCAGCTTCAATGCATTCCTCTGCCCCAGCATTAGAATGGTGTGCTCTTTTTCAAGGCTGTACCTCCAGTTGTTCAGCGGTAAAAACACGCAGGTGTCATTTTGGGATGACCCAGTTCATTTTCATTCTAGTAGCCATGCCACTCAACACTACATCCATGCTTTTCCATCTATGACATGTCAACATGTTCTTGCTTCTAAGCTTCAATTTCTTTGTGTGTTATCTATGTTTTCTTACATGAAACAAAGCAGAATTAGAAATAACAACAATATATCAAATGACCATAGATGCCCCCAAAAAAAACCAAGAAAACCAAGCTTCAAGTTTTTTAGCAATAGATGAACACATCACCAATGCAAGATGCTTAGCTTAAACATTAGCCGTCTGTTCCTTCTTCCATTCTCAACTTACTCTCATAAAGAACAAAAAATATAGCAACTGAACATATTGCAATGACGTCAGTCAAGTCACAATCACTGCCAAGAAAAGTTTAGTCCAATGCAATATACCTTTATTTAATCAAATGAATTATTGTCAACTCAACCAGTGAATGTTATTATACTGTAGTAAGCGGGTGAAAAAATGGCACGCACATAATAATTTCAGTGAAGGCGCAAATTAATCAAGACGACTGCGCACTGTTCAGGGCATGCAGTACCATCTCATGACATCAATGGGAGAAAATTATAGGCTTTAAAAATAATATTATCTTTTAATCATTTATTTTTTGTACTTCTGTGGCCAATCATTGGCTAAAGCAGGGAGTCCAATCAGACTCAGGATGATTACAGTCTTCAGTGATTTTTCACTATTCTCTCTTGTGTATCTCACTCTGTATCAACATGTGAACAGTGGCGGTCATATGGCAGCTGAGAAACTGTGACAACCATTGATCTATCTCTGTGCATGTTCGCCACTATGCGTGTGTTTGTATGTGTGTGATCATGTGTTTTCATGTGTGTGTGTGCACGTTTGTCGCTAGGGGCTGGATGCTTAAATGTTGCTCCAGCGAATGAGGGAATATTCCGGGCTGTCATGTGACGGTGTGATGTCAGAGAGAGAGAGAAAGAAAACTGAGATACAGAGAGGGAGAGAGAGAGGGAGAGAGAGAGCAAGGTACAATTTAGCCCCACAGCTGATCCGTGCAGTGCTCAGAGAGAAGCCGAGACAACCAGACACACACACTCTCACTCTCGCACGCAATCTTTTGCCTTGCCTGTAAACACATGCACATCACACACATCAGCACAGTGGAACCCTCAGAGAACTCCGAGGCATCACCTTAAAGGAAAAAAGAGAGGATGCATTGCTTACTGTACTTTCCAAGCTCATAACACTTTGGATACTAGGACATTTCTGCATCCTGGAAGAGTAAAAGGACACTGACTGGAGATAGAAACAAGCAGGAGACAGCAGAAAACCTGAAGACTGATAAAGAAGAAGCAACAATTACAAACAAAGACAACGACGAAAGAACTGGAAAGAAACTGACCTAGGTAGAAAAAGGGCAAGACAACAGAGGGAGAATGTCCTTTCTGTCTGGCTCACCTTGGCAGCAGCCTGGCATTATTAGTGGAAGCAGCGGGTACGGACAACCTTCCAGTGGGCATCCTCAGCAGCACAAACCTCCTACCACCCTCTCTGGTGCCAACATCCCTGTGGTCCCGGCCTCCACTCCGCTGCCCACCTCCAGCCTGGCCTCTGACCGGAGCAGTGACTGGCACTACCAAGGCCAGATGGCTGCGGGGGGGCAGGCTGCTGCGGCATCACAGGGGGGATCAGAAATAACTTTATCAGAAGATGAGGCAAAATTAGGGCGGGGCAGGGCCGAGGGGACGTTGCATGGGATGCCAGCTGAAGCACCAGGAACGCAGAGCTTAACGATGCCAACGCTGAAGATAGAGGGTGATGGGACCGGAGGTGGCAGGCCAAGAGAAGATGGACATAGGCTGGGAGGGGCAGGGGGGTCATTAGGGAGTACAGGACAAAGCCCCAGCAGCCCCTTGTCTTCTCACTCTTCCCCTGCCTCTTCAATACATTCCCCTTCTATCTCACCAGGGAGAACTTTCCTGGATTCTGCGCTAGACCATAAACCCACATCAGACTCGAACTTTGGACAAAATTATTCAGGCAACAAGGATGGATTTTACATCCAAGGATCTCACGTGTCTACACAGTGCTTGCTTCCCCCTCTCAAACAGGCCTCACAGCTGGGTGAAAGGAACACATTGAATCTTAGTTTCACTGGAAGTACAAGATCAAGCCCTGGAAATAAAGAGGATGAGAACAAATCTGATACGTCCTCTACATCTGAAGGGCTACTTGGAAATTTGAAAGAAGGTTCTGTTAGAGCTCCAATTAATCAAACGCTCAAGCCATGTTTAGGAAAGCAGAATAACGTTGATATACAGCTTACTGGCACTGCTCCTTCAGCCTTCGACCTAACAGGAAGTAGGGATCGTATCACAGCAGGCCTACCTCCACCCTCACCCAACATTGGTGTTGTGGATGCTTGTGTAGAAGGGAAGAGAATGGAAAAAGAAAATTCAAGCCATACAGAAAAAGGAGTCGCAACAGGCATGTCAGCACAGGATGTAAGTTGTGTTGAGGAAAAGAGAATGGGATCATGTGCTGCTTTGAACAGAGAAACAAAAAGCAGCCAAAGCAGTGAACTGCCACAGCGGACTGCAGTGAGACGGGCTATGTCTGACTGTTCACACCTGTCTGTTCCCATGATGATGGCTGGAGCGTACCCCACAGGTATGGGAGGCTTTCCAGGAATGATACCAAACATGCCGAATTTTGACCCAATGGGAACAGCGTGCCCACCCAGGTCGCCCTTCCAACATGTGGCTGTCCGACGCTCGCTCACGGTCACCGATGGCACAGAAGCTGCAGCTGAAATGGCAACAATGTTGTCAGCCCCGTTAATGAGGTCAGGCGTTCTGCCATCATCCCCACCTCCTAAGAGGCATCAAGGGAGCTGTGAGACCAATCTATTACTTTCTGTACCACTCCCTACCGGAACACCCATTAACAGCACCCAAGATTGTAGTCTAAACATAAAGGGTAAGAGTTTCTTCAAGTGTTTGTTTGTTTCTGTTGGAATGGTCATGAGAAAGCAAACAGAGTAGATTATATTAGGTAAAGTTACGGGGTAGATTGACCAGGTAAAGTTTACCTAACTTGGTTCCAGACCTCTGAATCACAGTGCAGATATTTGATTTGTTCAGCAATACATTAAGGTCTGGTAAGTTGAATTTGCAGAAATAACAACGCTGAAATGTTATTTGATTTTTTTTTTGGAAAAGCCTGGTAGCTCACTTCAATGTTGTCATGAATAGTTGTCATAATTCCTGTAATACAGATAACTGATCATGAGAATCAGAGGGTTTTTAGCTAATACAATATTGCCAGGATCAGATGTTTGCTGCTGAAAAGAAAAGGATTTTCCTTTTTTTTTCAAAAAATAAAAAGCAATTTTGCCAAAGCTAACTAGACACAGTTATTTTAAATATTACAAGCGGTGTCTCTACAGCACACCTAGCCCAAATGTGTTTTTTTTATTTTTTATTGTTCATTACTCAGTGTAGCCAAGCAATGTTAATTGGCTCTGCTAAGCCTCATTACCTGCAACTGTATATCAAGCTTTTAATTTTAGCCACTTGTCTACAACCTTACCTCTTTATATCCCTGCTTTTACTTGTATTTTTCTGAATTAAAGAGTTACGATAACACTGATATGTTACTGCTCCAACAGAGTAGACCATGAGCACTGTTCCATCTTTCATGTTTCTGTGTCTTCATGTGTGAAAGGGGGTGTGCATCATGTGAAAGTCATGATTATATGGCTATGCTTAAGAGTGCTAGAAATCCTTTTTTTTTTTTTTATCCTTGCTGCCGCGTCACCTGAGCACAACCATGGCTACAGCTCATTGCATTTGGCTCAATAGTATATGTTAATCTGTGTCTTATTTTCAGCTATGTATGAAAAGTGGTTTATTTTTAAATATCAAAAGGAGGCTGCCACCCTGCTGTTTGCCACTTTGCTTTAAAGCACATGCACTTTACATGCAACATGCTGTTTTAGTTAGTGGCTCCGAACATTCTTTATGTTCATCCTTTCAGTCTTGATTTTGCCGCTCCTACTGATGCACTATACCATTATCCACCTGTGGATTTCCATTATGCCTCTTTGGGCTCCTCTTTGTCAGAGTTGCATTGATTATCACTACTTTCCCCTTTTACAAGCTTTATATTTCACTTACAAGGAAAGCCTTGCTGCCAAAATAAAATCTATTTATAGTTAGATATCCATTTATGATTTCTACCCAGTGTGTAGTCTTTCAGCCAAAGTGGAGTAGCAACTTAACTGGTTGGTATATTCATTTAAGACGGTGTTGTACATGTCAGCAAGTGTGGTATATTAAAGAAGGTATTTGAGGTTTATCTTGGAGGTCACACATGCCATCTGGAGCACTTTGAATTTGATTGAATGACCCCCTTCTAGGTCAAATGCAAGGAGACTTTCACAAATTAAGGTTAATAGTGATGATAAACTAAAGGGAAAGTGTGTGCAGGGAGCTGGCAGAGGATTATGGAAGGACCAGCCCAGGGATTAGAACATAAAATGATCGCTGTTTGGGATTATTATCGTTGTATATTCTATGGCTTCATACAACAAAGGTAATGAGTATACACTGTATATTTCTCTGCCAATGTGATATACTCATTCATCAAGCGACTGTATGTTCTGTTTTTTATACTGCAGCAGGCACAGAACAGCTAGGACATTGATTAGACATTGACTGGGACTGTAGTCATTCAAATATAGAGCAGCTATTTCTAGCCTTTTGCGTGCGTGTGTGAGCATACCAGCATGTGTGTAGGTGAATAGCTTCCACTGACGTGACTCTTGCAGATTTGAAAGTCACACAACCCCACAGACATGCTGACAGTAGACAGCATGTTGATTTGGCATAAAAAGATAGAAATAGATCAACACTGAATCATAAACACAATACAGCTGTAACGGTGTAGGAAACTTGTGTGGGGAAAAGTGTAAAGTGTGAAACAGGGAACTCAAACAGTGACAAAACAACCAATTCATTAAACAGACAGGCTCAGGTAGCTGCAGTCATGTTGGAATCTGTTAACACTCACTTTCCATTTCAATAAGCTAACTGTTTTGTGACAGTAAATCCAGAGGGAACAATTACCAACTTCGCTTGACTTCAAAACTTTAACTTTCACATTGTAGCTCTTGGTTGAGAAGAAAGACAAACAGGTGTGCACCACCTGCGTGTTATATTCAATTCAAGCTAAGCATGCCATTTCTGATGCTAAATTTGATTTGATGACCAAGTGAAGAATGTTGCCAGTCGTGTTATTTTCAACTAAAACTTAAATCAACATCACTAAAGACCCAAATGTGTTTGCACTATTGTCAAAAACCCAGCAGCAAATACTAAATGAGTACTGAAGAACAATTTGATATGCAACTAACATAGCACTTTGAGGGCAGATACTGTACCTCTGCCAAGGCCAATGGTGCGTCGCATGGTAAATGTTTATGAGCCTTAAGAGTTGATATCTGTTTCGGCGTTGTTCGAACTTGCTAGATCAACAGGATTTCTAAGCTCACAAAGTCAAAGTAAGACCATTTCTGTGTCTGCCCGGTTTTGGAACTGCTCCAAAGTGTAATGTGTTTGTCCTTGACAAATGTTACACCCTTTCACATGATTTCATGAAAATTCAGTGTAAACACACAGAAAAAAATGGAGCCAAAATATAACGTCCTTGTTTGAAGTAATAATACACACATTCCTTTTGTTGCCAGGGCTTAACAGAAGACTAGGCTTGTTTCTCTATGCAGTAGTGATGACACTGAGCATAACTCATGTGTACTGTATGTCAATATAATGTCATGTGGATCATTGATGTCTGTCAGCATGTCTATTGATTGCCCTGTTTGTCACTGTGCTAGCTTGATAGCTATCATGCTAGAGAGCAGGAGCTAAAGCTGTCAATATGCAAACTGGGAGTGTGTGTGTGTGTGTGTGTGTGTGTGTGTGTGTGTGTGTGTGTGTGTGTGTGTGTGTGTGTGTGTGTGTGTGTGTGTGTGTGTGTGTGTGTGTGTGTGTGTGTGTGTGTGTGTGTGTGTGTGTGTGTGTGTGTGTGTGTGTGTGTGTGTGTGTGTGTGTGTGTGTGTGTGTGTGTGTGTGTGTGTGTGTGTAGGCCGCCTGCAGTAAAATATCCTTGCGCCAGCTCCATGTCTGTGTAGGTTAGTCATGCTCTGATTTACATGGCAGTTAACTCTCTCTCTCGCTCTCTATTTGTCTTTCTTCACAAACGCAATAATACACACACACCCACACACACACAGCTGGTGGCCGGCAGCTGTGTATTGTGGCGTGATATTAGATAGATCCTCTGTGTTCACAGCCAGCAGGTCCTGTTGGATGAGTCATATAGCCTGTGTCGCAGGGTGCAGTGATACAGTGATGTAAACTACTGTAGCATGAGCCTAAAGATAGATAAAGTCTATAAGAATAATAAAGCCCCTACTGCTTTCAGCCATTGACTCTTAATTTTCCCTTGTGAGATTGATGTTGTTGTTGAACACTACTGTTCGGTCAGTTTTTTGAATTCCCCAGATGGACAGAAATATACCAATTTACCATCTTTCCATACTCGATATGCAATTCAAATACCTGCTAAGTTAAAGTGTGATTTTGAGATGATCACTGTTTCTATTGATTATGACAATATATGACATCCCTAACCCATTTCCAGAGATTCCAGTCTAGTGAAACCAGATATTGTCAGGGTTAAACACTTGTCAACAGCCCTGCAATGTTACAGATGCCTCAAAGTTATGTGTAGGACATGATAGTTTGGGTAATAATGTCACTGTCCATTGTCTCCACAAAATATATTAGTCTTTTCTAGGGGCTTCCATCCTGTCTGATTGTCTGACTACAGTTGTTTCTTGCCCAAGCAGAGTTTTTTTTACTGCAATCCCAACATCTTGAGAGCACTTTCAAACTTCTTCAGCAGATCTGATGATAAAGACAATGACTTGATTGTGGACTTTGTCTTGCTATATCTCTTTACGACAAAATAATGGTTCTGCTGCATCCATTTTGATCTGTTTTTTTAAAAGGATCTATAATGAGTCCAACGTTATAGAAGATCAATCCTTAATCAGTGGAGCCCTTTAAAGTCTGGATTTGTATGTTGTGGCTGGAAGAATAAAACAGAATTTGCCACACCACACAGAGTAGATAAAGGAAATAATTTAGTTTTCAATGAAAGGGCAGAGAACTACAGTTGTATGAAAGATAAACACATCTTTTCAGTTGCTTTACTGGAAATGAAATGGATAATAATGATGCAAAGTTTCTCTGCCGGATACCAAAATCAGACAGGACCAAAACACTGCGAGGAAATATTTGAATCGACCGCATAGAATTTGGTGTCACTGAGAGGCTTTTTGAAGCAACTGGAGCAAGTGATGAGTTTGCAATAAATCAGCGAGGAATTGCAAAGCAAAAAACTGACTTCATCCCAGCTTGATTGAAGCACAACAAATCAGAGATGCAGCAGGAAAAACTCCAAATGAGAGTGACTCTGAACATACTTTAGCTTTTACAGTTGGCATCATGACCACACATAAGCCGCTCTTTTGAGAATACTCCATGCTCATAATTACAGTCTCATCCTGATTCAGGCTCCGGACTGAGCTAATTTGCAATCACGATTTAAAGTAACATAACAAAATGTATCTTGTTTGATGGTAGTCATCATTCTAAAGGGACACGCTCTATGTATCCTGCTTGATTGCTAGGGAAAACACACTGGCAACAAATTGGCTTCGTTTAAGAGGAGATAGAGCAGTTCTAGCACAGCAAACGTCAGCCCAGGGGGTAATGAGGGAACATTAGGGCAAAGCATAGGCCGGTCCAGTGTCACTTTTATGTAAGCGGTGTCTTGGTGGCAACAAAGAGCCCCTCTCTCTTTCTGTCCCCCATCCCTCTGCCCCGTCGGCTGTCTGTCCTTAACCTCGTCAACCTCCTCGAACTCCTTCTGTCTCCCTCTGCGCACGTTTCCCTATCACACTTCCCCCTAGCTTTCAATTATAATCTCTCTTTCTCTCTCATTCTGTGCTCACACCATGAATCAGCTGTTGGCAACATTGGTTCTGCAACACAGTTGACCTTGTACTTCCTCTAAGGAGATAAGAGGTCCCAGCATGGTGTTTACATAATCCTGGCAAACACATGAAGAATACTGAACCAAGGACATACACTTTTCAACCTTTCAGTTAATTAATAAATGTCAAATATACAATAACTATGTCTAAATACACTTCACTATTTTGTCTTTACTGTAGTTTGTGGCCCAGTCAAACTGCTCTGGTTGGTTACTGGCCGCCAACTGCATGAACTTGTTGCTCTACTCCCGTATAAAAATATCAAAAATGATAGTTAGTTTAAATAATATAATATAAAAATACATCACTATAATGGCATTTTACTATACACATTTTAGGAATACAGTAAATTACACAAAATTGAACTGCACATACTTTTCTCATAAAATTGGGTAAGTGATCATGAGGAGAAGACTGAGCCTTTGGAAACATGTTGTATAATGCACTCTGTGACTCAGGAAGAGCTTTATATCATTGGGGTTATCCTGGATTAGTCTTGACGTGTACAGATTTGTGAAAGAGAGCCTGTGTGTAAACTGAAGATATGAGGATTGTAAGACTGCGACATGAAAAAAGGGTCTTAAGTAAGATGCCACTGAGATGCATTCAGGTTAAAATCAGCATCTGGATCCATGCTAAGGACTGAAAGTCCAGAAATCAGCAAAACCCAGTTTGTCCATTGTTATCTCTCTCCACCAACATTTAGGTAATTAAATCCTTTGAATTTCCCTTTTTAAGGATTTAGAAATAGGTGTGTCATCTTTATGTGTCAGAGAAAAAGTGTGACAACTGAGAAACTACCACATAAACGATAAAAAGAGTACAGTGGCAATGACAATGCTTTGCAGTTTTCCTACTTTGTGTATAATTGTATTTGTTGATGTGAAAAACATCAAAGAAATTGTAAGGACTGCTGCTTCTGTGTTCACTGAAAATGACCACTGTCTTCCCAAACCACAAAGTGTTTGTGCCCAAAACCAACAATTACTAGCTAAATATTACTGTTGCAGATTAGAAGTCAAACGCATCATTAATCCAAAAGTGTTCCTCAAGTAATTTTTGTCATAGCACTTTGGAACTCCTAAAAAGAAAGATATGTATATTAACAGAAATAGCAAACCTGATGAAGCTAACTAAAATATTTCTGCATCCATCTGCCTTTTTCTCATTATACAACAGCCTCTTGTCCATCCAAAAATCATGATGTTAACAAGTTGTACTTTTAAACGTCTGTAGAATTGTGTTTATACAGTCAAACATGTTGTTGCATAGTGATTGCAAAGTGATCTAGTGTTGTAGTACTCAAGACCACTTTTACGTGGTCTTGGTCTTGGTCTCGGCCTCGACACTCTTTGGTCTCGGTCTTGGAATCGGTCTCGGACTCGGACATAACGGTATCGGTCTCGGACATAACGGTCTCAAAGGGATTTTTACATCCTGTCCAGAGCGGGTTTATAAATTAATGAAAAAGTCCGGTTTTCACTGTTTTACATGGGACCATTAAGCGTGTACTTAAGTTGACTGGCGCTTTGCACAGAATTCTACGGTACTTTGTTGTATGATGTAATTCCCGAGAGGCTACATTGTGGGCTGCTCTGTGACGCACACACACAGAGGGAGCAGAGCAGACAGCTGAGCAGCATTGAACCGAAGCGAAAGTGCAGCTTCACAGATGAATCGCAAAAAAATGGAGCTAGCACCCCCCGTCCCCCGTCTGTCTGTCTTGGCCTGGTCTCGGTCTCGGTCTCGGTCTGTCTTGGCCTTGGTCTCGATACTCCCCGTTCTTGGTAGTGTCTTGGTCTCGGTTAAGGCGGTCTCGACTACATCACTATTGACATCTCTTGAGACATTTATTGAAATCAAATGATGTTTTCTTTTATCGAAATTAATTAATGTGATGCTGACAATGACATTTTCTCTCTCACAGTGAAACCTGACAACAAGGACAAACAGGAGAAGACAGACATGATGTCAAGCAAGGCAGTCAAGTTGGACACCTTTGACAAGAAAGAGAAAGAAGAGCAGCAGAAGAAGGACACGGTCCCAGAAAAGAACCAAAAGTCTGAGAAGATCCTCAAGGAAGATGATAAGATCGAGAAGATGAACGCTGAGAAAAACAAGGAAAAGGCGGAGAAGGGGGACAAGCCGGAGAAGACCAACAAGGATGAAAAGAAGGAAGATGAGAAAAAGCCGGCTGAGAAGAAAGATGATAAGGGAGCTAAAGGGACAGCCAAGTCTCCAACAGGCCCCGGCAGCAAGACCCTGCCAAGCCCTGACAGCAAGAACAAGGTGGGTCACACACACACAGCTGTTGTCCACACACATTTCCTGCATACAGATTCACACACTTGAAAGGGGGAGAGGGTGCAGTTGTTACAGAAACAGCCCTGTCACCCAAAGGTCACAGCATTGACCTCTGCCACAGCCGGTGTGTCTCACAACAGCATGTGAAAGTGTCCTTGATAAAGACACACTATTACCTGCCTGTGCGCACACACACACACACACACACACACACCAGGGCTCAGGCTGATAGAAGAAATTACCCAGACATCTTCCACTTCAATCAGTGCACTGTTTGCACCTGAGGCCACTGTCATAGCTTAGTAGATGTGTTGCACCATCCATCTTTTAAGGGCTGCAAATATTTATTATTTTCACCATTGAACCATCTGCAGATTATATTTTCAGAAAGAAACATTACAAAACAGCAAACATTGTTTCTTTGAGCCAAATGTTATATCATTGGAATGCCTGTTTTGTTAAGACCATCAACAAAAATAGCTGGAATGTTGAATGTGGTTAGTTTTCTATTGATTGAGTTTTTAATTCATTGAGTCGCTTTCACTCAGTCAGAAAATAAACTACATAAGACGCATGATAGAAAGATATGAGACTGGAGTAGGATGGCACAAATATGTAAGCTTGGGAGAGACTTGTCAATATCGCTACATTAAAAAGCATGATGTAGAATCCTTAAAACAACATTCACGAGGGAGTAAGGGCTGTTGTGACTCACTCGAGCTAGCATTTACCCAGCTGGTTAGCATGTAGGAAATTAGCATGCCAGCTACAGTACTTCACCATCTAGCCCTATGAGTTGTCATTACTCACCAAGTTTCAAAACAGCACCTGTTTAGTGAAGGTACATTTAGTGTAGAACTCTCTGTGCTTTGAGTATGTGTAAGAAGTGCTAAATGTACATCATTTAGATTATCTGGGTGTGGATTGAGTGTTTGCTGAGTATCCTATATCTGAGACCTCAGTTTGGTATCATATGCTGCTCTTTGACTGTTGTTCATTTCATCAGATTTAAGGCTTCTAATTTTATAATTTACCACTCATTAACCCTTTAAAATAGGCTGTCAATTGCTTATTTTAGATTTTATTTTATGATTGTCATATGGTTGCTGGCTGTCTGCCATACCATGCTGTCATTGCAATCGGAGATTACATCTCTGCTTTTTTTTCTCTACCTCTATCTGTCCTCCTGTTTCTTTCTTTTCCACCCTCCTATGATTTTTTTTACTGTATTGTGGCTTCTTGTAATTCCATTATCATTAGTCTGACGTGGGTTCAACTAAACCAAACTCAGCCAAATCCCGCCCATCCACCCTCACCACCAATGGTGAGGCCGCCGGGGCCAAACGCCCCTCCCCAACCTCAGCCAATAAAAAAAGCCCTGTACCCAAGGCAACCACACCCACTGCTGCGAAGCGGCCACCAACTGGCTCCGCCAAGGCTGCTAAGGTGAGTAAAATCCCCATTGGTAGATTTTGTCTTTAAATGAAGAGTGGCCTTTTTCAGCTCTCTGTACTTATGTTTCTTTTGATGTTTTGAAGTGTAAACAATATTCAAAGTCAGATTTAGCTCAATATTAATTCCCCCTAAGTGTTGTCATTTATTTTTATTCATTCAATCAACAATTTCCCAGCATGCATTATTCTGGTTTGAAGAGAAGTACAGGACATACTGAAGAATGTGTTTTTATTTACATCTTAGTCCCCCAAAAAATATTTTACTTTCAATTATGTTTTTGTTTTATCAAAATAAGTTCCATTCAAGCTGGAGAGTTTACATCAGCCCTGGAGAAGAACAGGAAGTCAAAGAAAAAATGGCATCCTGTTAGATTATCCAAGATTTAATCAAATGTTAGGATACCAATCTGTTCAGCTTTTACTCATTAATAATTGTTGACTTAATGATGTTGTTCTGTTTGACATGGTAGCCTATTAAACTGTTATCTTTGCTCATCATACCCTTCATATTTCTCAATTATTTAATTTGTTAATTAAGATGGACTAGAATTGTCATATAAGACAGCCATCATATACGTTTGCCGCAGTACATACATTAGCCTGATTGCTGTTCCTAACAAACTTAGTCTAGTCGTGTCACATGATACTTTCAGAATTAAAGCATTTAATATTATTACTGTATACCTAAACAGTGTGTGCATCTGTGCGGAATGTCAATAATATAAGCTGAATGTATTCAGACTCTCTGATTAATCACTATCGTCAACACATCATATGTAAAATTAAAAATCCTCATATTGCAAAATTACACTAATTTGGCTGCTAGAAGCCTTGAGTTTGCTATTTTGACTACGCCATCTTGGTTTTTGGCTGCCACTGTCTTGGTATTTTGAAGTGACCATGATGATGCTACTAAGTACCTGTATAACCAAACAGTGAAAAATAGATTTGTAAGCAAATTACATTTCATGATTTGAATCAACACTGTGAAACAAAAAAACAGGGACAACACTGAAACCAGACAACACTGTTATAGTGATCAGTCAGTGACCTGTTAGCCCTGCCATAGCCTGTCATTTCTTATACTTCAAATAGAACATCATGCTTTTTTGAAACAGACCTAAAACTAGAGATTAATTCAATCAACACATTTTCACCATGCTTAATGAGGTAAAAAAATCCAGTTAGAGAAAGTGTAATTTTCTCATAGACTTCTATACAGTCTGACTTCACTTGGCAAAGACCAGTGTGAGGTATTTCCTCATAGGCTTCACTCGTTGAAAACCCGTACTTCCAAACCCCAAAACGCTCACAGCTCATCTGTCTCGTTTGTTTTGTGATTTCCAGACTCCAGAAAATGAAAAACGGACACCTGTGCCAAAGGCCACGCCCACACCCCGTGCGGCTGCCAGTAAGAACGGCTCCCCTGCTGGTAAGTGCACACACACTCACAGCAGTTACATGATTTATTGTATATCTCCAGTGTTTGCCTGCCCTCTGTATCTGATTGTTTGATACAACAGTGTTATAGCAGGCAGTATCTCCTCTCTGCTTTGGCAAGTTCATGGTGTTAAAAGTACAAATATGACCTCTACAACATGACCTGATCTCTCTACAGTAGCTAGAAAGTGACTCACAATGTAAACTGGCTGCACTCCAGGCAACAGGCGAACTGAATTGCTACCATATGTTAAACTGTATCACATTCAAAAGCTGGCTTTTGAAGACACCCTGCTGGTATTTTTATCCTCGCATCACAAACAGCATCTCACCTCTCTGAGAAAGCTATGACTCAGTTAGAGATCTGTGAGTCCAACAGGCTTTCTGCCTTTTGTGCGCTTCAGCTCAGCACCCTCAGAGAATATCATTCATTCAGCCGATTCACAGTGATGTAGTTACTGTATGTACTGCAAGGTGCTTATTTCATTTTAGTCGCATGAGTGAGCTCCATTAATTTTGTTGCTCTTGCCCTGATGACAGCAGTTTAGAGTCATTTTGCAATGCTTCTTCAACGTTTTGGCAGCATTACATTACAGCACAACTTCATCAACATGATGGACATACTGTAACACCTTTAGAAACTGTGAAATGACTCAGTTCTGCTCAGCTTGCGAGCAACAAAATCTCCAAGTCACCCAAACGTCCTTGTTTAGTTGATCAATCAAGAACATTGTATGCGAGCAGCCAACCGCAGAATTTTGTTGGAAATGAAATTTTGACTGGCAAGTCTTTGGATTGTCAGTCATCGACAGCATATCACACGCTTCTTACCCTTCTGATGGGGTTTTGGCAATAGAAAAATAGACCACTTTGAGCTTTTCATAGCTCTCAAGTTTTCTAAAGCATTTATTTGAAAAATCGAATCAGAGTGTCTGGGGACTTGTTGCAAGCAGTAATAATATTTGTTTCCTTTTAAAATTGTTATGGCTAATGTGTTAAATATTTGGCTCTTTCGCTGCTTACTCTGTTCCTTCATCAGTTAATCTGTAGCTTTGTCTGTTTGCTGATAAGTGCTAGGCAGGCCAGGTACACTCAGCAAGTTTTTTATGCAGCTTAGAGCTGCAACCTTGATGTGAGCGCTTAAAATAAACCGTAAATGTGGGATAAACCAAATTAAGGGCTAAAAGACCTCAAAAGCATAAAAAACATCATTTATTGGTAAAAGAATAAAAAAAGTGATCATTGGAGGTTTAATGTGTTCAGTAAAACTGCTACTGAAGTCTACAAAAGCTATTCCAGAGCTGCTTGTGCTATAGATTGAATTGAGAAACTGCTGTATATTTGTCCATAAATGTGGAACAATAGTATTTTACCACTGTATTTCAGACCAAATGGTCACCCCAGCTATTTGTCCAAACACCACCAGTGTAGCTACGTCACTTTGAATCCTGATTTATAGGCAAACAAGCTACAGTGAGATTTGAGGTATTGAGGCTAACAGTGTTTCCTGCTCACAGCGAACAAGACTGACAAGACTGACAAGACTGAGAACAAGACCGGAGAGGCCAAGAAACCCAAGACTACAGGTAACAAGCTAAGAGAAAAAAGAAAAGAATATTTAATGCAATATAGTTGTAATAGTATTTTAAATGCCACTGGAATAAAAATAAGGTTGTTGGATAAATGTTTTGAGGTTGGACTGTAAAGCTCATTGATTGGCTGCGATGTTAAAAAGGTAAAGAAGAGAAAAATGCAGCGTCACTTACCTTGTGCAACACACAAAGTTTATACCAGATCTTTAAACAGAAGACAATTTAGGACACCTGATCATTGAACTGCAGACAGCAGTGACAGCCAGATTCTGAATTGCTCAGACGATTAATTAGCCGTTGTGACCCCCCTCAATCTGCACATCAAATGAGAAATGATCTGACAGAAATTTGGCTTGATTCTTAAATTACCCAGATGCAACCAATTTGGAGTTTAATGGAGCCTTATCTCTAAACGTCTGCCCTGCTTCACTGAACAATGTGGCATTGTACTGCCCTATTATAGGAAGTTACCACATCATTGGTGATTCATGTGTTATTTTACATTATTGCATGATTGTTTAAAGTAATATCAGTGCCTCAGTTACAAAGACCACAAGCTACTGTTTTTTCATCTTTCCTAGACATAGTTTATTTCCTTTTTTATGGCTGGTGAAAAATCATGGTTCTTCATTAAATCTCTGTGAAATAGTATGTACACATTTCATTGATGTTAATACTAACTTCACATGGAAATTCTTTAAACTTTTCAGCCTTGAATTCAATTTCAAAATATTTGTGTTTCTGTCTTGTGCTATAGCCCGTCCTCGCCCGGCCTCCACCACTACTCCCGCTGCATCCACCAATGGTGAAGCCAGTCACCGCCGTCGCGTCCTCACCAAACCCCCGGTGCCCAAGCAGACCCCAATGGAGAAGAAGCCACCGGTGCCCCGTGCTCCTCGAACCCCCCGCCCCATCAACGCTCCGACACCTGACCTGAAGAACATCCGCTCCAAGATCGGATCCATCGACAACATCAAGTACCAGCCCGGAGGAGGAAAGGTAGGACACTACGACTAATGTTTTTGAATAATTCAGGACATTGATATACCTGTCAAGATTCTTGAAATGCTTCGCAATTATTTCCTTATATAATCAAATGACTTGGCACTGGTTTGTTTGTAAAAAGCCAAAATGAACAAAACGTAATGAAAGCATGATTGGCTACAGCATAAACACATAAATTAATGATCGGAAAAAGGGTTAGAGCTGTGTCACAAACACATCTGAGCAGGCCTTCTAAGAATTACCTGCGTTGTCTTGAAACTTGAATGAATGATTAGAATGATTTGTTTTTATTGCCGCATGGCTTTTCCTTTCCTTATTAAAATCAAATCATAACAGAGAAAACAAGGTGAAGGGGTTATTGTATAGCAGTGTTGTGCAGCAGAGAGCAGCATGCATGCAAAGCATTTAATCAGTTAAGTCATTTTCCTTCTATCACATGTTCTTTCATCTATTTTTGACACAGTAAATGCAAACATAAAAAGGAAATACATATAAGAATGGGCACTGTATTTAACTAATCCTTCACACTTTGCACCATAATTTCACAAAAGCCTCATTTGTAACGTTTGCACTAAAATAAGAGGCTGATATTTTTTTCAGAGGAACTTCTTGTTGGTGCTTCATTGAAATGTTGAACGGACACTGGAGAATACAAAGCACTATTTTGTTTCAGGCAAATCTGTGAGAATAAAATTACTTTTAATTCTGGAGAAATTAATTGTTAGTGTTGATGCAGGGCTAATGTGCTTTTTAGATTTCACAAAGCTTTGGGTATGTCCTTACTGGATATACTCGTAAAGATCTTACAGCGACTAAAACCAACTGAGATCCCTGCATGCTTTACAGTCTACTGAATACACTGGATCCAGTCCGATGCAACTCTCTCATTATCACCTCTGTGCTGGTTGATCTTCCTCTAACATGTTGCCACTTCTTTAATCTTTGTCTTGTTTTTTTTTTGTCTTTTCTTGCCATATATTTCCTGGTGTTTGTACGTCTCCATCTCCAAGATATTCAGAGTTAATCAATCTTTCTTCTTTAATGTGTACATGATAACATTTCTTAAGAGACAGAGGTAAAATATAGCTTTTTTGAGCTGTTTCATATTCATTTATATTCCTTTTCCCATCTCCCGCAAGCTTTAGCAGTACATATAGCAGTAGACAGACTTTGCAACCGTCTATGCAAAGATGCCACCCACCATTCCCTATTTATCCAGGAAACAGCATGCATGCTCCTTTTTTAGCAACACCCTGTTTTACATTCACAGTGATGCCTCAACCTGTATCATTTAGCCATGATCACATGGTCGAATTAAAGTTAGATCAGTGAAGAGAAGGAGATGCTGCCTCTCCAAATGGCTCTGCGCAATTGGCTCACCTCATTTTTTCCTGCACGCATCAGGAGCAGTTGACAGGGAAATGTTTCACAGTCTGTGTTGTCACCGTTGAACTGTTATCTTCGGGCACCATTCACTCTTTCAGGCCGATGTTTTTGTCCCAATCTGTCAGACTGAAACCACTTTACACACAGACACATCTCCTCCCTGCATCACAGTAAGGGACACTAAACCTCCACTGATATTAAAATGGGTCTGTCTAATATGTATTCTAAAATTTCCCATTCAACAGTTTTATCAGCATTTCCATCATCAGTATTTTTTGAATGGCTTGTGTTGTTTGTAGCAGTAATGTTACATGTAATGTATGTATTGCCCATTGTGTAATTATTGTTTTCTGTGCTGACATTTGATCAACCCTGGTCATTAACTGACATTTACATTTCTATGTTTCAGCAATCCATCTGATACAGTACATCTGATTGGCAGACATAGTACACATATTTGTTTTATTATCTGATCAGGATGATTTTTTTGTTATTTAATATGGAAATTAGAGTCAACTTGGTCGAAAGCATATTATATCTCTTAAACGTAATTGCCTGTGTTTGCATTTTGGATTGATTTCACTCTCTTTTGGGCAGCCCATTATTAATTATAACAGTTAATTGGTGCTACAGCTGGATTAAAGAGCTTAAGAGTGAGCTTCCCAAAGTGAATATCCCATTCATATTTCAAAGTAAAGATGTTGGTTATGAGCCAAAGTGTCATAACCATTCAATGTAGACTTATTTGATGGTATAAACTTTTGTAAAGGCTCAGTTTGTTTAATCTAAACCTCAGTCTTACCGACGTGCGATAGAAAAATAAACACACCCCACAATAGTGAGCTTCAGAAAGGTCTCGCAGAGCTTGTTGTTACCATAGACATTTTTTACCACACCCATGAACAGCTACTGAGCGCTCCATGGCGTCCACACTGACTGCTCTCTGGTTCGCTCCCAGATTTAAAACCCAACCATCATGGCAGCTTGTTTGGAATTTTGTTGTATTATGAAAATGGGATGGATAGTTCCTTCAGTCCTAAAATGGTTATGAATACAGCATTGTATTTTTGCTTTTCTTTCTGTTTATCTTTGTCTTTCCCTGAATCAAATAATTAGTTGTTAGCGATTCATCTCATATTTGATTGGCTTGGTTCCAAACTCTTGATGTACCAATTTTCCGAGACTTCTACTGAATAAATGAGTGGGAAATTCACACTTTGAACTGGAGCCAATCAAAACAGAGGCAGTCACTGTTAAGCTGCATAACTTTGGTACAGACTGCTACTTTCGAACCAAGCTGCAATTTTTAATACAGTCTGATGCTTCCCTCTTGATTGGCTGTAATGACCGATTAACTCATATGATTGGTCCAGCTGCTAACCCACCATGACCCCTTCATCTTTCCTGTTGTGTTGCGACTTGTGTTGTATTGGAGATTTTACTAACCAATGGGGTGGTTGTCTCCCCAGGGCTCTTCTACCCCGAACAACAAGGCATCAGACCCCTCCAACACTGCCCCCAAGGCCAAAGTGAGTCCCTACCATCGACACCGTCACACACCTCACACACAAATACATCGTCCCATCTTATCTTTGTATTCACCACATACACCACCCATTCTACATCCACCTTGCTGTTTATACCTCTTAACACCTCATGAAGAACTTAGTTAATATCAGTCCACCCTCATAATGAATATTATTATCAAACAACAGTATTTTTAAAAGCAGACTGCATCACTTCTTATATAATATGACAAATATTTTTACACAAGTAGTCATAGCGATTATTGGCATTTCAATTCAACTACATTCCCCAAGATTACCGAGAGTAAGTCACTTTAGTTGCATCATAGACAGCTATTTAGAAGAGATACACTGTTTATTATATATATATATATATATTATTGGTCTTGCATTACTAAAATCAAAGTTTGACATTTTCAATATCAGGAAAAGTCTTATTAAAGTTGATGTGCATGTAGAAGCATACCAGAAAGATAGAAACACTCTTTTGCCATATGTTGCCTGTGCAACCTGATCTAACAAAAATAGTGAGATCAGGTTGCAACCTGTCTTGACATATTTTCAAGGTAATGAATGGATGCCATCTTAGAGTCTGGTATTTAGATCATAACATATTAATATAAATAAGCAAGAAATCATAAGCATGTCCTGTAGCAAGTTAGTTGTGTTGACTATACATGTTTTAAATATGTTACATGTTGGGTAAGAGTTACTGAAATGGGTCAGTAATGTCAGCTAAATAGCTAATTAGCTAGCTGCTAGCTACTTGAACTACACTCAGTTAACATGAACCATATGTTGGTGTCTTTTATTCATTTGTAAAAGTAAGAAACTATTGCAAGGTGCTTCTTTGTTACTCAGAAAACTCTTATTATACTATTTCGGAAACAATTAATGTGAAAATAACACATAACAACAAATAACACTTAAGCAGCTGTTTCATGGGGCACCGCTAAGTGTTTCTGGTAGCTTCTATTAGCTTGCTGCTTGCACTGCAAAATGTGGGAACCACAGAAAAAGCCTACTCACCGTGACTATTGCTGTAATTAGGACACCATGGGACAAATATATTTCCGTCCCAAAAATGTTTTTGCTTCTATCATCTCAAACTTTGGTGGGTTTTCCTCTTGTATTAGTAATGTGCCTTGTTTCTTCCAATACCATCAATATTTAACACCCTAATATATCTCAAGGGCACACCAGTGTGTAATATTTTACAAGACGTTACTACTTGTACAAAATAAAATGGAGGAATAGGCATCTATGATAGATCTTTATTTAGCCCAAGGGACATTTCTGTACAGCAGTTGCTTTACAACAAGGAAAGATAATATTTATATAAAACATTAATATCAAAGCATTAAGGTGCAAATGCAATAAATATAACCATTACTGGTTGTGTTTACTTCTCACTGCACCCACCATACGAGACATTGCTAGACTCACAAACTCAGACAAAAAAACGCTTCCTGAAAATGATTGTAATATCCATGTATTTAGTCTTGTATCACTTCCGTCGCCTTACCCTGCTTACACTTCACTATTTAATACGAGGACACATTTTCAGCATCATGCAGTGTCCTTTTTTGTCAACATCCCTGCCATTAATTGAGGAGACATGATTAAGCATAGCCTAGCAGCTACTCCAGGTGTAGGGAAATAGAAGGAGGAGGAAAACTTCTGCTCTGTGTTCGTACGTGCATGTGTGTGCGTGCTAACTGCTCAGTGAGTCATCCTTTGCTGGTGCCACCTGCGTCATCATGCCGCTCTCATCCGAATAAGACTTAAGGCAGAGACAGAGAGAATGGAGCAAGGCGTCTGAAGTCTGCTGCAGCACTTCTTTACAAAACAACCACAAGGCAATGAAACTGATATGACAATATTCCCGATGGAGAGTGTGTGTGTGTTGCGGGTCCCTTGG
Organism: Eleginops maclovinus; assembly: GCF_036324505.1. Lineage (NCBI taxonomy): Eukaryota > Metazoa > Chordata > Actinopteri > Perciformes > Eleginopidae > Eleginops > Eleginops maclovinus. The sequence continues at coordinate 10,368,678 of NC_086354.1, forward strand.
ATACCAGAAAACAAACAACTTCTGGATCGAAGCAATACATTGAATTTCTAAGAAAAGGTGCAGGAATACAGCCATTAGGGGATTAGAGGAAAATATTAAATGCATCCACATGCTGTATGCTGGCTTTTCTTTGTGCATTATTTTGTGTGGCAACCAGCATCATCTCTGTGAGATTAATGAATACTCGTAAATGGAGCTTTTTTTTCCCAATGTTCCTGAAAATGGTTAAAACTTTTTTATTGGTGATGAAACCTTAAACAATCTTATTTTTAGACTCCAATCCGGCAGTATTGGATTTAAGATACCCTCAAAACCCCTAGAATTTTCCAAATCTTGTGGACTTTCTTTCATTATTTAGTTTTAACCATATAGGTTTTATGTGTAGTGTTTCACTAACCATCTTCCACTGTATCAGTCGCTTGCAGTTGCTTCTCTGCTTAGAACAAGCATGCGTTAACACCAAACCACTGACTGTCCTGTGTAATACTCTGTTGCATGTGCTCTGTCCACCCTTCCAGTGTTTGTTCTGTGCTTGATCAGTTTTGGTTAAGGCCGTTTATGGAAGCGCTCTAATGTTATTCAGTCAGTATCCTTACCTTTTGATACTCAAGCATTGAATTTTGTAAGAATTCACAAACATTTAGTTTCAGAGTCTTGACAGTTAGCTGCACCATTTTCAAACTTCAATAATTTAGTGGCATGACACTTAAAAATGATCCATACAGATAATCCCATATGTAGGAGGAATTATTGGATTTGAATGACAGAACCTCTTCCATACATACAGAGCAAGGCTACTCTGTTTTCTGTTAACTTAAGCTGCCAGCTGATCTGCTCTTCTCTGCCGCTCTTGTCTGTCTGCCTCTGTCATGCTCTTCTTTCTTTCCTTCTTTTCCCTTCTATCTCCTCACTTTCCTGCTTGTCTGTGTGTCTGCCTGCTTGTCTTTAGGTTCAGATAGTGCACAAAAAGCTGGACTTCAGCCATATCACGTCTCGCTGTGGCTCCAAGGACAATATGAAACATGTCCCTGGAGGTGGCAAAGTAAGTACTGCTGGAGCTGACGGGAGACTCTGCATAGGGTGGATGCATATCACATTTTTTGCTATTTTAGCTTCCCAGTCAAATTTCTGATTAATCACCCTTTTGTCCTGGTAACAAAAAGATCTGATCAGAATTTGTTTTGTTATTTTATATGTAAATTGGAGTCACCCTGGCCAAAAGCACATTATATCTCCTAAATCGCCTGTGTTTGCATTTTGGATTGATTTCACTCAAAGTGAACTGGCCTTAAGTCCTACTGCCCACCCTTCCAGATGTTGCTCCCATCTGCTCCAAACACCTGCTGCACTATCATAATCCATCTCTGGGCTGCCCTCACTATCACCACTTTGCTGTCTCAGATCAATTAACAAAATGCAAGAGTATTATGGTATTCTGAAAAAAGGATCGTGTCCAAGAAGTGACTAATCAAATAAAGCTTATAATCAATATTAGTAACTGTTCTGCTTTAATACTCAAGAAAAATGTCATATGACAAACTACACACAAGGCATTCATACAGGTTTCATATAAAATAAGCAAACGCGAACTGATGCAATCCTACAAGGTAAAATTACCACAATAAAAAAGTCTTACGGATCTAACTACATAATGAATATTTAAGTTAGTTCTTAGGAAGTCAAACGTTTGTGTTTGTATTATAAAAACCAGTTAATTAATATTTTAACCTGTCTTGTAAGCCTCTCATAACGGGGCGGTCTAATGTCAATCAGAACCCATCATAGTTGGTTTGCAAATAAAACGTTAACATCACTGAGGGTCAAAGCCGACTGACTGTTTGTCCTCCTCTCTGTCATCAAATATGTAAAAATGATTGTTCCTATCACACACTGTAAGGCAAGTCACTCAGTGCCAGCTGCCATCAGATTAGTGCATGTGATACTGAACACACACTCTCATGATGTGACGCAGTCTAATAGCTGCCTGATCCTGTCCTCCTATTAAAGCCTGTACTCATTTATATGCATAAATGGATCATCAGTTAGCAGCCAAACAAAACAGAAGGCACCTCATAACAATGAAAAAGGTCAAAGAAGAGTGTAAAGCATTGGTAGGTAGTGCTTTGTTGTATCCATTCCCCTTCAATTCGACATGTGTTGTGCACAACCTCACCCTCTCTATATGCGGACCAGGTGCATGATAATGGATGACAGTGATTTTGGATTCTGATCAGAGTGGATTTCTGATTACGGCTGTATTGTGCTGTCCTTGTGAGTTATTGTAAAGAGGCTACGTTATGATCTCTCCTTATCCACAGGTGCAGATCCTGAATAGGAAGGTTGATTTGAGCAAGGTGACTTCCAAATGTGGCTCAAAGGACAACATCAAATATAAGCCAGGTCGGACTTACAGTTGCGCTTTTTTATTTTTTCATTACTGATCTATATTCTATTTTTGCTGGTCTCACACCAACGTTTTGTTTTACTTCAGGTGGAGGGGATGTGAAGATTGAGTCCCATAAGCAAAACATTAAAGCTAAGTCTAAGATCGGATCCATGGACAACATGGGGCCAGGCAATGATCAGACCAACGGGCACAAGGTCAAACTTTCTCAGTTAAAAGACATTTAACTTCTCTGTTCTGCTGAGTCATTGTGCTTTTACTGGCTGACACCACACGATGGTGTGGTAGCATGCGATACAGTAAAACAGGTGTTCATAGTGTGTGTGTGTGTGTGTGTGTGTGTGTGTGTGTGTGTGTGTGTGTGTGTGTGTGTGTGTGTGTGTGTGTGTGTGTGTGTGTGTGTGTGTGTGTGTGTGTGTGTGTGTGTGTGTGTGTGTGTGTGTGTGTGTGTGTGTGTGTGTGTGTGTGTGTGTGTGTGTGTGTGCCCTTGTGCATCTATATTTGGCTGCAGGAGGAGAAGACAACCCCCCCTCCAAATAGCGCTCCGACAACAGGACCAGCAGTTGTTGCTAAGGAGAATGGGGTGAAGGAGCCCACACCGACTCCTTTTGGTGGAGACGGCCTGAGGGAGCATAGCATAGACAAACGCATCACTGAGACAAGTGGGTGTAAACACACTTTAAATAAAAGCATGAAGTTCTTGTCTATAATTGAAGCCTTAGGACTCATTCTAAACTGCACCTCACTTAGTCACTGTTCTATTTTTCAATTGTATATAGGCATTATTAGCCACTCAAAATTCTCAGTAATTCTAAACAATAGGTCTTTGATTTTTGAAAGAAGTAAACAAGAGCATGCTTCTTATTTGTTGCGGACAATGGTAGATTTTATTTGGCTGAAATAACAAGTGCCTTTGGCAGAGCCAGTGTTTGTAGCTAGTGTAAGTTTATGCTTTTTCCAAAATATATTTTTTTAGATGACCGGACAAAGGTCAGCCTCCTCAACAGCTAATGCTCCATGGAGATTAAAAAAGCAGCATTTTTTAAGTATTAAAGTATAGCATTAGAAATAATAAAAAACAAAAATGAAATTGTTATTTTGTTCTAACATAATCTTTTGATATGTTGATACACACACAGAGGTAAGATGTCTACTTAAATAATTTTAATAATTAAAAGAGGAGAAAGAGGCATTGATTTTTGGAATTTAATTTAAAGCACTCTAATGTGGACTTAGCTTGACTGTAAACTAACTATAGGGCATGAAAAAAAAGCATACCTTGTGATTCTCTGTAATGATACAGTTTGCTAATGTGGCTATAACACATACTGTATGTTGTAATACATAGTTAAATCCATTTTAATATGCTTTAGTTTCTTTAGGTTTGTCCTTGTTGAAATCCACAACTTGACACAACTGACATGTAGTTATGGTTGCTTTGTTATGATAAAAAAATCCCTTATCGCGGGTTTAGCAAACGGTCAATCACAAAGACAATTGACAGTAAAAATCTATGCATGAATGTATGTGGGAGTATACCGGTGCTACGTGTCTAATGGAGTGGCGTGTTAAAAACACCAGACACTTTGCTGCTAAATGAAATTATGAAGAGACCTACAGACTAAAAATGAGCCAGTCTGCGTGGATTAATTCATCCCTGGCACAGCAGCTAGCCTCCAGACTCCCTGAGTTCAGAGGCACAACAGACCTCTGCCACCTGATGTGGTTGCCAAACTCTGTCTACTTGATGGATGGCTGTAGTGCTAATATAATACAAAAAGGGAAAGGTTTATAATCTGGCACATAATTCGTATATACCTGCCCCACAGTGACAGCCTGTAAACTGGAAAAGAAACACACCATCTGATTGGTAAAATGTAACATCTGGAAATGTTTCCTCTGTCTCAGTATAACTTTTCTCACCCTCTTTTTCTCTCTTTGGTTACTTCCTAGTTTCTTGATCTAGTTTCTTCTAATCAACAGATTGAGTCCCAGTGACCTTTAGATTTTGGTGGGACACGCATGGCGCTCGCCAACCTGCCAATCAACCGACCGACCAACCTACCACGGCGCAGTCACTTCCCTTTGGCCCCGCCCTTCATCTCGACCACCGCTGCACCAAACTGACGGATCGCCTCTCAGTGTTTCTCCGGGGTCCGCCTGCCAGCTTGTTGCTACCAACCCTGACCTTTAACCTCTGACCCTGCCTACCACAGAGAAGAGCACTTGCTTTTTGTTTGTGTTTCTGTGTGTTGGGTTCCACCGGCTTCTTGCCTGATAAGATCCGCTTGTAGGCACTGATTTAGAGGACCTCAACCGCCTACCCTAGATTGAATTACACCAATGCAAATGACCCACTATTGTAGTCAATGCTGTTTGAGAGAATACTGAGCATAGGCAGTTTAAGAATATTTCCACCTAACAGTTTTATACAGTTTAAACACAAGTACTTATAGCGAAAACACCCTTCCTCAGAACTTAGTTTCTAAGTCCCTCCTATAAGCCTTCACAAAACAAATCCTCATTTATCTTTCAAACGTGTAAGCAGATCTAGGCTAACGCTACTATTTGCCCCACTTTCATTCCAAGTCCATGTCCTCTTAGCTCCAAAGCGCACTCACCAGCTGATGGCCTGCTACCAGTCAGCAGCAGGGCAGACACTGGCAAGTCTGCTTCAAGTCCAATGAACAGAAATGATTTCCAAATCTACAGTATTTACAAGACTGCACACTGTCCCATTATAGCTGACTCATTGAACATTATCTCCAATTACTTCTATTGGTATCATTGCACATGTTTATATTTCCCTAATTTATTACAATTCTATACCTCTGGACAATAAATATAATGATGCTAACCATTAGCTGTGGCTCAGAGGACAGGGGCTTATGTAGATTACAGGTGATACAATTTCAGACAAAGTTCAAAATCTGTTCAGAAACGAAGTGCAGAGGCATTCAGGGTGATCAAATCCTTTGTCATAATTCAATAAATGATGCATTAATTGACAGTACACTACAGAAATGAAGAGGCTATAACAAAGCAGACGAGAATTACTTCAGACTTCAGTTGTTAACTGATGTGATTGGTGCATGAAAATCATCGAGAAAGATACAGTAGACGTCAAGTGCTGGCGGAGCTCTGTGTCTTCTCTGGGTAGCCATGGCTAAAAAAAGGATTTGGCACTGAACACAGGTATTTGATCTCTAAGCCAAATAAGTTGCGGTCACAGTATTTAACCTCAAAGTGATTAATAATTCAAACTGAATGACTGACATTGAGCAAGTGTTAAACCTAGAAGTTACACTGCACTATTTAGTCAACAAACATAAAGGGTCAATGCACAGTATACAGCATGTAGCATTTCTCTTATTGCGGGCACAGTGTCAACCACCATGTCACAGGTTCCTGGGTAAAGACCCGGTCATGCCGGAATTTGAAAGGCCGAAATATCAGGCTCAAATCTGGGTTTTATAATGCAATCCGCATCACCAGTGATTTGCCAACGTGGTGAAAGAAAACATTTGAAAAATGTTCACATCAAGTCAAGTTTGTGAACTAAGGCACATTAATTTGCTGGAGGGTAGAGCTGCTAAAACCACATGATTTAGGAAAGCATGTGGTTTCCACCATACCACTTTTTGGTGTGGCTGGGTCTTAATTCTATCTCGCGCAATATTTCTTTATTCTAATCCCTATTTACTTCAACAAACTATAGGTATTAACTCAACAGGGTACGCACTGACCTCTGGAGGATAATACTAAAACTGTTCACATCCTGGGCCTGAAGCGGAACACTTTGACTTAGATCCGTCCTGGTCAAGTGCTTGTAGGACAAACTACTGGTGATGTTTAAGGACTGCAGCCCGGTTTGGTTTTGTTTGTTGATTTAAAAAAGTTACAAAAAAAACAATACCTTAAGCAACCTTAACTTTATCTTAAAATGTAGCTCACATCCAACCCTTCGCATGGCATAGAGTCTGGGGGCACTGAAGTCTTAATCTTCTCTATAGGTGTGTTCCTGTCACAGCACATGCAACCCTGTTATCCTGCGCTATAACTCTTAGGTTTCCACTTATCGCAAAGCTCCCATGTATCCTCAGTCCTAGTCATACAGCTATAGACCGCAGCAGTTATGCTCGGCTATATTTAGCTTTTTAACTTCACATGTGGCTATTAGAGACAGACAGACAGACGCCTTCATTCTCTTGCGCATGTGGTACTTCCTGTTCACGTTTTTCAACCCGGTTTAAGTTTTCCTACTGGCTGATGCGTCTTAGAATCCTCTCTGTGAAACTTGCTAACTTTCCAGATACACATAAGCACAGATATGTATACACTGGAAGCACACACACACACACACACACACACACACACACACACACACACACACACACACACACACACACACACACACAAACACAAACACAAAGAAATCATCATACAAACAATATAATACACACAGATGAACACCCTGAAATAAAAACGGTTTGCTGTTCATATAAGCATTTTTCTGTTTATGATACCAACTCTTATTATATTATAGTATTTTGGTGGTCTATGCTGATATTGTTAAAACAATGATAAGCTGTGTCGGTTTGTTGTTCCTATCTTAGTCATTGTCGGACATTTTCATTATAGGCTCACCTCAACCTGTCCCCTTTTCGTGTATTTCCTGTCATTCACTCCAACTCTCGGACAGCAGTACAGTGATATTAGTCAGGAACATTCCCTGTTGCGTGCACATAGACAGAGATCGACCACAGAAGTTGACAGGCAGTTAAAGGAGTTAGCGTTGAGTAAGATATGTCAACTAAAGGGAATAATGTTACATCCATGGCAATTCTGAAGTTGCTGGTGTTTTTTTGCAACTCTTGATTGATTATCTAGTAAATTAAGCATACTAAGAGCTACTTATGATCATGTTTTTAGTTACCACTTTAGCATGTATGTTTCTCAACATCTGTAGTGTAAATAGAAGGAAGTAAATAGCTTTTTAAATGCATTTTTTTTTCTTTTTTGTTAAACTTCGAGTTGTTCTTTGTCATGTATAGGATACCACTGGATATACAAATTCTTAAAGGGTAATAAAAAGGTGATAATATTATTAGAAATTATCTTACTTTGCTCTTAAATGCCATGAATGCACCAGTATTTCAGTCAGACCCAAGAACATCCTGCAAATACTGTAGATGGGGCCATCCAGTGGTGACAAATTGAACTGATCTGTTCTTGTGAAATAGATCCACATATTTATTAGTGTTTTCATGAAAAAATGTGGTTATGCACTAAAGAAAATTTTAGTTATGTATTATGTTATAACCTTAATTCAGTGCAATGCATTTTTGATTCTATGAAAACAACACTGTGGTGTGACTTTGATTTACAGAACAAAAGCGTTGTTGTGTGTCACACAAAAAAAAAGAATAGTAGAAGCAGCTATCTAAATGTTGAAAGCCTTGTCTACTCCCTGTAATTCTATGCATTGTGCATTAAAGGCTGCGATGGTCTCCGCTAAAACTAGGAAGGATTAGTGACGTGTTTGTTTGTTGCCGTAGTTGTCAGATGTGTGAAGTGTTACTACTGCATCCATCCTGTAGAGAGCGCTGCTTGGCCTCTAGAACACTGATAGTCTGGCGCTGAGACTTAACAAAGGCTGACTGAGAAACCTTACATCACCGCTAGTGAAGCTTCGGTCAAGCTACATGCTGTTCGCATTAAAGATAATTTTGATGGTCACACTATATGTTATTGTATCTGGAACAATAAAAACTATCGGAATTATATTAATTATGTACAGCTCCTCTTCCAACTCAAAAGTCTTGTGTACACTTTGAACACAGTCTTGTTATCATGATGCACTGAAGTGAAGTTGCTTTACTGTATATTGGTAAAACATTGTCAGCTGTGTACTGTACATGTGTGCTTTTGGCAGCAAAACAGTCTTGCTAGTTAGATAAAGTTACGATAATCAGAGAACAAGTGATCAAATAGTCGTCAATAAAACTAAAAAGCACCGTTGAAGCATAGTTAATATTGTACTGTTCCCTCCAAATCATTCCCATGAGTTGCCTAAAAGTAAAACATGACATATGTGCGGATCATATGTGAACACGATAATGTGAATCTTTCTTCGGGAATAGGAGAGCAAAGGAATGAAAGCACTTTGATAGTTGTAGATATTGGTTTGTGCATATAACAGAGGAACACGTCTTAGTCTTAATGTGTGTTGGACGCTCAGTGTGAGAGCATGATACCGGGATGAACTGATGTGGTGTATCTTGAATGACACATCGGGACCCCTTTCTCTTGGTCAGCTTAGTGGATTTTAGTGGAACTTTGGTCATCGGTGTTGTGCTATTGGCTATGATAGTTTTACACTCTACTCTCCAGTCTGCCCTTATGTTGTTTCTGTCAACATTCACTGGTTATTACTTTCTGACCAAGCTACAAAAGCACATCTCCCAAGTGGGAAGGTTTCAGTTTATAGACCATACTGAGCTTTGAGGAGCTTAATTTGATGTATTTTGACTACTATCAGAGCTACCTCTGGCAAAACATTTAATGATAATGGAGTTTTGAATAATTGTAGTTGTATCCTAAACAAGAAAAAATGAGAACTTGCAGCGTTGAATTATTTTCCAAGAGAAGTATTCAAACTATCTTAAGACCTAGGAAATACAAGGTTTGTTCAATGGCAAACATTCAGAAAATAAATGCTTGCTTGTTCTGTTTGCACACGATTGACATTAGCCAGTAAGCTACTAACGCTAGTAGATAATTACAAAGATGTAATTCTGTTTTGCAATTTATTAATCTATGGGCGAAAAAGTCAAATAAGAATCCAGTTATGTTGAGGGACACATTTTGTAAATTTTAGTAATTTTGTGGTAGTAAAGAAAGTTCATCATGTAGTTACAAAAAAAAACAGTTTGGTTACAAGAAAGAAATTTGGACACTTCCATATATCAATTCCTCAAAAAGTAGAATTCTGATATGGTGTTGTACTTTTTCCATGGAAGGGCATTTGGGCCTTTATAGACACAAAAAACAGAGCTGACAGAAAATGAAATAATGATGACATGTAACAAAAGTCCCTGGGCTTCATCTTAAAGCGCTAACCAGGGCGACACATAGAGAACAGTAAATCTTCAGATGTTGTGTAAGAACATTTATTTTATTACTTTACATTAGAATCAGGTCGATTTCGAACAGTATAAGCTTAAAGCAAGTCTGTCATTTGGTATCAGTGTATTTGTTGGCTGATTAGTAGTGACACATAGCTGTGTATGAAGGAAAATTATGTATTTGAGGTCGCTTGGAAGCAGTGACGGCATTGCAGAGTTTATTTGCCAGAAATGTATATTTAAACTCTAATACGTTCTGCTCAGAGCAAATCTTCCTCACAACAAAATTGTGAAAAAAAAGTGTGGCTCCAGTCTTATTACATTTGTGAACCTTATTAATTCAAATTAAGGTTGAATATTATCATAGAACATATGATTAGTTTGAGAACCAGTAAAGTAATCAGTATTGTTATTCGTGGAATACAGTTGACATTTTTTAAGCTTGGACAAAATGTAATAACCAGATTCACTCTGATGTCCGATGACAACAGTTTGATTCCTCAGTATAGCGCTTGAACACCACCTTTCCACTAGTATCTCACACTGTCCCTTGTATATAGTTACCACCATGTTTTTATCACTCCAGAAGTAACTCAAAAAAACGTTAAAAAAAAAAAAAAAAAGTAAAAATAATCGTACTGCTTCTTAACAGGGTGTTGTGGATGTTGACAGATGAGCTCTCGCGTTCATAAACCTGTTAAGGTTAATAATGTTATTATTATAAGATCGAAAGCATAAGAAAGGAAAAGTGTACTTTTTCTTTTTTCAGTGTCTGCCTTTTTTTTCCGCCAAGAAAAGGGCTGCTGAAGTTTCAAGAATGTTTTTAAAATGTATTAAAGATGCAAGATTATGAATACATGTATAAGGTTTGTCTCTGTTCTGTTTTGGAAGATAGATCACATTGGAAACACTATTTACCAGATTCAAATGGTCGTGAAGGAAGGGAGGCAGTGTGTGTTGTGTTTGGGTAGAATCTGAGATATGTATACATACAGAGAACCTAAAATCACAGATAACTAAATCACAGAATTGGTGAATGATCATTCATTAAAACAGAAACAGACAATTTAATAATGGATTGACATGCACTACTGTAGTACTTGACACACACTGGTCAGCCCTTTCTCTCGCCTACCACCACCCCCCTCCCGTTAGACTAACCAGACTTGGTCTTTTGGCATGTGGTAGAATGTAATGTTCTGTATTAGACAGCTCCTATTAAGACACCTCAACATACCTACCAACACGGGACAGAGTTAAGGGATGTCAAGGACCAAATTTAGGACCATTTTTTGACAAATTTGCACAATAAGTAAGGGAGATGCCTGATTGCCGGAGATGTAACTGCGGAAAAGTTATCAAGAGTAAAAGGGAGTGTTGGTAGATATGAACCTGGAGGCATAGCTGTGTCTTCCACTTGCAGAGGCTTGTAGCGTCACAGCACTGAAAAGTAGCTTTTCTACTTGTGTCCTTTACCACATATACAGCATGGTAACAGTTTGTTTTATCAAGGAGAGCTCAACACTAAAACTTGACTAGCAATAAATATTTGGATTGATTTAATTTATTAGACAGACTTTAAATACAAACATGTTTGTGTCTTACATACTGTACTAATTAGCTTCATTTTTTAACATACCATTACAAATTGAAAGGAAAACAACAGGCAAAATAATCTACTTTTCAGTGCTGAATTATTCTGTAGGGCACACCACCATATAGCAAGAGCATGCAGAAGACAACAAACAAACTGCTGGTTGTTAGAGGAATCTGTCCTATTAGATAGAGCTCATCTCCCCTTTCAATTCTGAATATTTGGTATGAAAGAGATGTTCATTGTGATTCATTGTTAACCAGTGATGTGAATATTAACCATGAAATAAAAAGATGAGCAAATGTCACGAAAGTGTCAGAGTTGTGTAATTTCTACAACAATTATTTACACAAGGTAGTGTTTTTACACTATTGTAGACCCCTGCACGATGTCACAAACTTAATGTATGTTACAGGTATTAGCTGTGTGTTTTTACACTCAGTGTTGCATAAGCATGTAACTGACTGTTAGGCTGAAAATGCATAAATCAATCATCATGTTTATCATAATAATGTTGCTTTGTGCTGGGTAAATCAGTGAGTGTTCAGCTTTTTGCAACTCTAAAAACATTATAGTGGTGGTAGACATACTTTGACCAAATCTGTTGTTTTAAGTTAAGGTGTTTACTTAAAATAACAACAGAAGTATTGCTATAATGTAGGCCCAGACAGAACGCGGAATGGTGGATTGTAGATAACACATTTATTAATTGAATAATATCATGCACATTATGATGATAGCAGAGCACTGTAGCTGCTAGCTAACTAGCTCTCAGGTTGGTAGGCTACTATACTGACAAGCACCTCAAAGTTGTTCTCAGCGGGGGGTAAAGTCACTGTTACTTGAATCAGAATATTTATCCCAAACTGGGAATTTTTTTCTTTGCAGCAGCGAAATACAAAAGAGCATAACAAATAACAAATAACTAGAACTAAAGTCCAGTTTTCAGAGAGGCTATGGAGTAGTGAGTTGTCTGCCAGCCAGAGGGGAACTATTGTACAGTGTTATTGCAGTAGGCAGGAATGTTCTCCTGTATCTGTCCTTGTGACAGCGGAGCTGGAGCAGTCTGTTGGAGAAGGAGCTCCGCTGTCAGTCCAGCTGCAGTATGAGAGGGTGGTTGGGTGTGGGTGGGGTTATCCATGATGGACAACAGTTTGAATAAATGTGCTTAGTTACCATTGTTGTTGAAGTGTAATGCGAACTTAAAATCAACATACCATGTGAAAAGCTGATTGTTAGCTAACGTTAGCTAGCTAGCAGAATTATCGTAGGTTGGATACGAGACTCTGATTTGTGGATGTCAACGTTAGGTTGTTCAACTTTGTACACCTTGCCTTCACAGTGTATGTACCGAGGCCTTTAGCTGAGCTGCAATTTTACAAAACAGTGAAGAGTCAGGACCCTAAACAACTATTTCGGCATCATTTTGCTTATTTACTCTACTATATGAGATGCATAAAGTAGTGATATAAATTATATGTGTGTTTTCAGGATGTCCCTTCGCGTTTAAAAAGGATTTGTCACCTTGTTTCTACCCTTGCTTTCTGGCAGACATTGTATCCTTGAGCACAAAGATAGCCTGTGAAATTCCTGCTGGCTGCCTTCAAGCCTCTCATGCTATGGTAGACAACTTTTGGACTGTGTGTGACGCACGAGGAGCAACAGGTGATGAAGCAATAGCCAGTCAATTATTTACTATATGTAAGGGGAACAGTATCAACGGTTTACACTATTGTAAATCAAGAATAAAGAGCCTTAGGAATATGAATATAATGAGTTGTAAAACATCCTTTAGAGGCAATGAATCTTCCATGAACAATTTTCTATGTAAACTAATTCTTATTGGCATCATGTTAATGATATTATAATAAGCACAATCTGTTGTAATTCACATCTTTAATGAGTACATCCCAATTTTAAGATATGACATTTTTTTTGTCCACAGTAGGCTCAAAGACTGTATTTAGTTTTGTATCTGTGATTTCCTTGCAGCGAATTAGGAGTGAACAGGGAGGAAGGTTAGTTCCAAGGACAGTGACCTATCCCACATGACTCATTTTCATCACTAAATTACAGTTTAACCTTATATATTCTTAAACCAAGCCGACCAGCTAAGAACTGAAAATTGTAGGTACAATGTCTTTTGAAAGAAAATGTATTCCTATCCCATACGGTATGCTTCCAACCTCCAACATGTGAATTATCCTTATAATACATCATATTATTAATTATTATTCCCCAATATTCAGAAGTTAACACTTAATTGTACAATACCTTTCTGATACGACTCATATTAAACAATGGCAATCAAATTAATTTACTCTGCTATTAAAGCAGTACATCTCAATGAGTAATTTGTCTGAACTTCATTCAGGATTCTTCGGCAATTTCATTGTTTGCTGTGTGCACAGTAATGCCTTAGAATATTAGCATAAGCATTAAGGCCACTCCAAAGTAGGACAGGCTCTGTTTGATGTGTTAGCAAGCTGAAATTAAAAAAGTAGATCAGATACTTCGTACAGATTTGGAATAAATAGCTATATAAATAAAAATGAATTGACCTGAAAGTTATACCAATATTTACTATAGCATAATTTTTAAATAGGTAACTTTATAACTGGAATTAGCATATTATCCATTCAATATACTTTCCGAAGGTTGTCGTACACTAAGCGGGCCTTATAACCCAGTAACGTGCAATGACTTAAGTTATATGGATCGCCTTTCATTCAGTGGTGGTACACTTTTCTTCATATCATAATTCTGAGCTTCTTTACTTAGCTCTTATCTATTCCAGGCCTTAGTGGAGCAATCAATTCTTTGTCAAAGGTCCCATTCCCAGCTGTCCATAGTGCTTGTATCTCAGGCTAATGCAATCACATGAATACACAAGGGAAGGTGTGAGGCACCTTGACTCTTTAAGTTTGAAGTCTGGGCCAACTGTGGTTTCAGAGGATGTTGCTATTGTTAGAATGCTTTTTTATTTACTGAAGGTCACTTGAGGAGGTGTTGGGTATTAGACCCTGCCTCCATGTGTCCTTTTCCTGTCTTACCCTTGTCCACTCACTCAGATATTGAAGTTAGTCATTGGTGCATTTTCGCTCCGATGTTGAAGACTTTTGTTGATGAAGACTGAGCATTACACATAACAGGGATAATGTCAAAAAGGTAGGTTTTCATTTACTTTATGTTTTAATTAATTAAGCTAATAACTGTATTACATGAAATGTTATGTCTAATAAGCATTTATGCAAATGAAATGCTGAAGTGATCATGACATCTGGATCATTACGGTGAATGATTAGGTTGTGAAAGTTTTGGAGGATATACTCAAAGGCTTTGTTTCAATCATGAACCTTGTTTTGACTAGAAGTGGTGATATTGCATTAAGTAATAACTTCTAATGTAAGTCTGCTATGGTGCCAAATCTAGAACTTATATTTTATTGAATTAAAAAAATAGTAAGCATACCTGAACATAGTCTTACATGTTTATTGCGATGCATTTACATGATAGAGTGCAAAAGCTCTTTGGACACACGTGTTTAACATTTGATCCTTTTTTATTGCATATTATAGGCTTTTATTTTATCACAAAACCAATTTGGGAATAAGACACCTTCTGCAAGACTACCTCAGTATCACAGGTAAGAAAATACGCTAATATATGTTATATATTATATTTCAAAAAAGGATCTTTAATGATGTTGACAATGATACGGTATGTAATTTCTGTCTATACGATTGAAGTGTCAGATCACAGATTTTCCTGTTTAATGAAAATAACAAATATTATAACAAACTATAACTTGTTATAACAAATTGATTGAAACTCTTCTCATTCGTGTGATAGGCCTATCAACAGCTCAGCTTCAAATCATACCTTATAAACATAACTCAAGGAGAATAAGATTGTATTTCCCCTAATCAGTGTTGCTAGGTATGGTCAGAAGAACACAATATTAAAATAGTGATACACAAGATATCCATAACTAATCACTACATCATTAGTGTACATCAATAACTATTGATTCAAAGACATATTTCTGATATACTATAATGTTTGTTTCTTTTTTGGACAAAAAACTGATCATAAAATGTATACAACTAATGAAAATACAGACATTAATTAAAGATTCAACCAGGTCCTTCTGCACAGGTTGTTATGTAAACCAAAAACATATTGATCTACCTGAATATGATACTACATATATTACAACTTAAATTGATTTACCATACTCATAAGGTTTCCGATTTTAGATGTTGTTCAGTGATGGGTTTTAAGCTACAATTTTACTGTATATTATACATAGGGGTTATAATTCTGCATGTGATATAATTTATAAATGGAAATGCTTTTCAATGCTGTAATAGATTTGACAATATCAGTCATGACTAAGTACTAATGAACATGTTCTACACATAACATGTGCTAATAAGTGTCACCAATATCTTAATATTTTGTTCCAAAGTAGTAACACATGGATAGGTAACAAAAAAAGCCAAAGCACAGTTTGAGATGCAGATTCATTTTATTCTACTGAAAAACCAGCATGCTTAGGGAGACACCTTTAGACATGAGGTGCCTCAGAATAAGAATTCATTCCATGAGCTTCACTCCTCATCGTGTCCTTTCTGAAATAAGAGAGGAACATTCAACAATGAGTGTGATTCACAAGGTCAATGTGAATCAAGAGTTTAATTTTTTAATCAATTGCGATTGTGCAATGCTCAGAGATGTTGTAGTAACAGATATTTTAAGAACTGTGACACGCAAGTTAATTACCACATTGTGTGTGCCCAATATAAAAAAGGGTCCAATGAATGACAATGACTGACCTTTGAACCCACATCACGACTCTTAGCACGTAGCTTGTTGACCTGGGACTCAGCGATGTCGGCTCTCTCTTCAGCTTCATCAAGCTCATGTTGAAGCTTACGAAACTTGCCAAGATTAGTGTTGGACTGCTCCTCCTGAAGGGCAACCACAATATCATCATCATGGCCTGATATCATTTTGTGACACATTTCAACGCTCTATTGAGATGAAAATGACCTATGTTAAATATGAACACCACACTCTTGCCTTTGGGCATGGACAGGTTTTATACTTACAGATTCCTCTGAAGATCTCTTGTATGATTTGACCTTTAGTTGCAGCTTGTCTACCAGATCTTGCAGACGCGCAATATTCTTACGATCCTCTTCTGTCTGTAAACAAAAGAACAAAAGGCTTGTCATTTTGAAAAGATGCAATTCAAGATTTCCAAAATCTTGTAACAATATAAAAACTTGCCTGATACGTCAATTCTTTGATTCGTCTCTCATATTTTCGTAATCCCTTGAAAGAATCACTGGACTTTTTCTGCTCAGCCTCCAACTCACATTCCAGTTCTTTGATCTGTAGAGCAACATTTTTTTACATTTAATAATTTTTGTGTAACCATTTTTTTATTCTGAATAAGCTTTGTAGTTATATTAAGCTTAGCATTGTAAAAGCGTTTATGATTTTGAGATTGTATTTTGTATTAGATTTTTAATTTTAAATAAATGTCACCCACCCTGGCCTCGAGCTTCTGGATCTGCTTCTTGCCTCCCTTCATGGCGATCTGTTCAGCTTCATCCAGACGGTGCTGCAGGTCTTTGATGGTTTGCTCCATGTTCTTCTTCATGCGCTCAAGGTGAGAGCTGGTGTCCTGCTCTTTCTTCAGCTCCTCTGCCATCATGGCAGCATCAGTGATGGCTTTCTTAGCCTTTTCCTCTGCGTTTCTGCACTCCTGCACGGCCTCCTCCACTTCGGTCTGAAGCTGGGATGTATCAGCCTCCAGCTTCTTCTTGTGATTTAACAGGCTGGTGTTCTAGTTGTACACAATCAAAGCAATTTTGTTAAACAATATACCGTAGAGCAACATATTATCAAAGGAAAAACATTAACTTCTGCCATACCTGCGAGTGCAGTAGCTGCACCCGTTCACTAACATCCAGCAACTCTTGCTCAGCAAGTTTGCGGCCTCTTTCAGTTTGCTCCAGAGCAGACCTGAGCTCTTCTACTTCGGCCTGAAGCAGGTTGTTGCGTCTCTCAACCACGGCATTGTTTTCCTTAAGATCTTCATTGGCTCGAAGAGAGTCGTCAAGCTGGAGCTGGGCATCCTGGAGGAGTGTGATATTTATAGTAGAACAAGTTAAATCAGGTGATATCGCAATATCCATGTGTGCTTTATTTTTCAAGTAAAAGCTATACCTTCAGATGGGAATGAACAGCCTTAAGCTGTTTTTGAGCCTCAGCCGCCTGCCTGTTGGCCTGGCTCAGCTGGATCTCCATCTCATTAAGGTCTCCTTCCATCTTTTTCTTCAAACGGAGAGCCTCATTCCTACTGCGAGTCTCGGCATCAAGAGAGTTCTGAAGAGTATCCACTAGACGCTGCTGATTTCTCTTTGCTTGCTCCATTTCTTCATCTTTCTCAGCTAGCTTGCGCTCAATATCAGCCTTAATCTGATTGAACTCAAGCTGTGCTCTCAGAATCTTCCCTTCCTCATGCTCAAGAGATGCCTATCATAAATGAAATAATTTGAATCAAATATTTAACTACTCATTAAGGATTACTAAAACATGGTCATAAATCCATCTACATCCACATACCTCTGCTTCCTCCAATGCGGTTTGTATCTCAGACTTCTCTTGCTCCAACTGTTTTCGAATCTTCTCAAGTTCATGAATATTCTTTCCATTCTCACCAATTTGCTCAGTGAGGTCAGATATTTCCTCTAAGAAACAGAATGTCACATTTGTATAGGTTTGATCGATACCACCAATTTTACAAGAGATTTGAAAGCTGGTGTTTCCCTTACCCTGCAGATTCTTGTTCTCTCTCTTCATGGTCTCCACATGTTCAAGAGACTCTTCATATGAATTCTTCAATTTGAAAAGCTCAGTGCTTAGAGACCTGGCCTCTTTCTGTGAGCCCTCCAGCTCACACTGAGACTCTTCAAACTTCTGTTTCCATTCTGCCAAGACCTGAAATATGTGTGTTTCAAGGTAAATTATAGTCTAAATCTTAAACTAAAATAACAGAAATACTATTTATTATAGTTAACCTTGTCAAAGTTTCTTTGCTTCTTGTCCAGAGCAGCAGCAGCAGCATTAGACCTCTCCACATCCACCATGAGATCTTCAATCTCATTCTGCAGCCTGTGTTTGGTCTTCTCCAGAGACGAACACTTAGCATTCGTTGCTTCAACAGCCTCCTCAGCATCCTGCAGACGCTGAGCCAGCTTCTTTCTGTATTTTGTTGCAATTTAATCCAGGGGTTATTTGCTTTGAAACGCTGCAAAGATTTTTGAATGAAAAGGGTTAGAGATTTGACTCACTTTGCCTCCTCCAGTTCCTCGGTTCTCTGGATGGCATCAGTTTCGTACTTAGTTCTCCACTGAGCCACCTCAGAGTTAGCCTTGGACATGCCGTGCTGCAATTCAGACTTAGCCTCCTGCTCCTCCTCATACTGCTCCCTGAGCAGGTCACAGTCATGACGAGCAGACTGCACTGCATGAGCTAAAGCATTCTTGGCCTGAAATAAAATTATATTTTTGTATCGTTTTGTGTACTACCATTCTTTACAAATTCTTACTGGCATATAGTTCCTACCTTGACTTCCTCCTCAAGTTGTCTTTTAAGGTCTTCAATTTGTTGAGAGTGGGATTGTTTTCCTCTGGTCATTTGAGACACCAGGGAATCCCTTTCCTCAAGCCTCCTTGAAAGTTCACCTAATAAACAAAAAACAATCAGTAATTGAAAACATCCCAAAAATAAGTGTTCGAATTAAATGCATACCAGTCTCAGTTTGAAGTTTTGTTTTCTGCATGTTGATGTCATTGATGGTACGCTGTCCCTCTTCTGCCTTTGTTTTGTATTCATTCATCTGATCTTCCAGGGTCCTGCACATTTTCTCCAAATTATTCTGAAAATAAACATTACTTTATAGCACATATCTATCAACACAAAAGGTTAATAAACAAATGAAAAGAAAAAAGTATTTACCTTTGCCTTCACAATATGTTCCATATTGGAGACCACATCATCCAGCTCCAGTCTGAGCTCACTCTTCTCCTTCTCCAGTTTCTGCTTGACTCTCTGCAGGTTTTCTATCTGCTCTCCCAGATCAGCCACACTGTCAGCTTGTTTCTTCCTGAGTGTGGCAGCAGTGGCTTCATGGTGCAGAGTGGCCTCTTCAAGGTCTCTGCGGAGTTTCTGTAACTCGCCCTCCCGCTTCTTGTTCATCTCAATCTGGGCAGATGTTGCTCCACCAGCTTCCTCCAGCCTCTCACTGATCTCCTCCAGCTCCCTGGCCAAGTCAGATCTCTGCTTTTCCACCTTAGCTCGAGCAGCTCGCTCTGCCTCAAGCTCTTCTTCAAGCTCCTCAATGCGAGCCTAGACCATAATGAGAGCATATTCTGATTCCTCTAATTACTAATTGTTTTGTTAAAATGTGATATTGATGCACCTGCTAACTCAAAGGTCTTTATCTTATTTTAATTATTACCTGTAACTCCTTCAATTTTTTCTGGAGCTGGGAACTCAACAATTGTTCATCTTCAATTTTGCCATTCAGTTGATTGATTTCAAAATCTTTCCTGTAAACATTTTGTGGGAATTAAATCATAACAGAATACACAGCTTTCATTTATTTGTGGTTGTACCAGGGCAGTTATCATGTTACTTTTTCAGCCTCTCTTCGAGTTGCTGCTTGTCATTTTCCAGGTCCATGACACTTTCTTGGGCTAACTTTAGGTCTCCCTCAATCTTCCTCTTTGATCTCTCAAGGTCCATACGCACTTTTTTCTCTTGCTCTAGGGACCCCTCAAGCTGAAAAAAATAAATAAAACAACTTTATTCAGTAGTCATTTTACATGTCACAAATAGTCAACCCGATCTTTTAAATGCTTACATCATCCACTTGCTGCTCCAGCTTAGACTTGGCCTTCGTCAGAGTGTTGACTTTGTCTTCCTCACTCTGAAGATCATCAAGTGATTGCTGAAGAGCTTCCTGTAGGGCTTTCTTTTCTTTGGTCAACTTAGCAATGATTTCATCCTGACCAGCCATCTCTTCTACCAGGTTTTTAACCTATGGCGACATGATTGTTTTTTTAGGACTTGAACATGAATACTACATTGGAACCACTAGAGTACTTTCACAGTAATAACTGTTTGGGTTACCTTGTTCTCTGTGGCATGTTTCTCCTTCTCCACCTTAGCCAGAGTTAACTCTAAGTCATCAATGTCTTTCTTCAGCTCAGAGCACTCATCCTCCAGCTTCCTCTTCTTAGCAGTCAGTTCAGCATTCATCTCTTCCTCATCCTCCAGCCTTTCCGTGAGCTCTTTGGATTTTGCCTCAAGGTGGATCTTGCTCTTGATCAGCCCCTCACATCTTTCTTCAGCATCACAGAGATTATCTTGCTCCTGTTATTGTTTAAAAGATACAGCATTAGTTTAATTATATTCTTATAATTTAGTATAATTTGTTTAAACTTACCGATTGAACTTGGAGCTGCAGGTCGTTCTTCTCTTGGAGAAGAGAGACCATTTTCTCCTCAAGCTCCTTCTTGCGGGCCTCTGATTTTGCATAAGCCTCTTTAAGTTTGGCAAACTCTTCCTTCATGTTGGCCATCTCCTTCTCAGTCTCTGCTGATTTCAATAGAGGTTTAATCTTGAAGTACAACTTCATCCAGGGCCAATTCTTGACGACCATAAAGGCACGGATGTTCCACTGGATCACTAATAGTGAATCCCTGTAGATAGCAGATTTCTTTTTAATACACCCACAAAAGAATGTCTACAAAGAGATGTGAAATGCCCCAAAAAGGAGTCTTTAAAGTGTTTTTTTGCCACAGAACATTGTTTCTTATATTGCTGTCCCAGCATGAACAAATACTTCATAAATTGTGTTACCTGCTTGCAAAAATCACCCCTGTTACTACAAACTAAATCCATTCCTCCCTCTCACAAACGTATCCTTTTGAGGTACTTCTTATCAGTAAATAACATGATTTCTTTCATTCTGGTAGGTTGATGCTTCCAATTCTGTAGGTTGCTGGATTTTCATTGAGTTTTTCGTTTTAGGTCTTAATATAGAGGATATTGAATACTGTACAGATTTTCTGTACAGTCCCTTGAGTCAAATGTGTGATCTGTGGTATAGAAGTTTTGCCAGTTGAGCAGTCACCTGCGTTCGACAATCTTCTGGAATTCAATTCTTGCCAGAAGGCCTCTAGACCGTGCTTGGATGCCAGTGATGATTAGTGCAAGCCGGTCATCTCGCATCTCCTCTAGCAGACCCAGCAGTCCCGCTTTGAAGAACACCTTTTTTATATGGGGAAGATTATACAGTCAGTAACAACATACAGCATATTTAAGGCTAATAATACTAACCTTGGTGTGTCCCAGTTTGTACTGGCTGTGGTCAATATCCAGAGAACCCAACAGTTTCTCGGCAGCTTTCTTGTTGTCGATAAACTGTCCCTCGGGAATGGCAGCAGGGTTTAAAATACGGTACCTTTTAACACAAAACCAACAGATAAAATGTTTTGCACATTTTTAATATATTCTATAAAAGGCTGCTACATTCTGTCAAGACAGTGATTTATTCTAAGTGTTGCTTTGTGTATCACATGCAAACCTCTGTTTGAAATCTCCATATAGGACCCTGTTGGGAAAGCCCTTCCTGCAGATCCTGATGCCTTCCAGCACACCGTTACAGCGCAGCTGGTGCATCACCAGAGGGTTCTCCATGGCCCCAGGAGTCTTGGTCTCATTGGGGATGAGGCAGCGTACAAAGTGAGGGTGAGTAGACCTCAAGTTGGTCATCAGCTTATGCAGGTTCTCCTGTGGAGATATATTTCAAATCTGTGCTTAGCAGCCAATTTGATGATTATTGTGACGAATAGTTTTCAGCTATCAATATAGAAGTACGTCTCAGTCATCAGTTTGCACATGATGTAGCCATTCATACATAGATGTGTTTTGACTAACCCTGTGCAAAGCAGACACGGTTTGGAAGGATGAACCTTTCTTCTTGCTTCCTCCTCCTTTGCCGCCCTTCGCTTCTGCTTATACAGTGTACAACTCATTAATATAAACTAACAGACACTGGCATACATTCATAAATCTTTCAGTTCCCATTATGAAAAATGTTGGAAAGTCTTTAAATTCCCATTAGAGTGAAATGCAGTTCCTTTAGTTTATTCCTACCTGACTCTGCTCCAGCGTAATTCATAAACAGGATAGATAACAGCTTGAGATTGGACTTCTGGTAGAGTCCAACAACAGTCTCATTCAGAGGATCTTTGTTCTTCACCAGCCAGTTGTTGATATTATATTCAACAGTTCCAGCATAGTGCATCAGGCCAAAGTGGGCCTCTGGTCTCCCTTTGATAACTCTGGGCTTCTGGAAGTTACCAGACTTCCCCAGATGGTTGTCATAGAGCTTAGCTTTGAAGGTGGAATCAGAGGCTTTGGGGAACATGCACTCCTCTTCAAGGATGGACATGATACCCATGGGCTGAAGGGACAAAAATGCAAATTGTTTAAATCGACCATTATAAAAATAATATTCATGAGCATGTACAGGTCCAAACTCTTACCTTTTCAATCAGGTCAATACAGGCTTGCAAATCCATGCCAAAATCGATGAAAGTCCATTCAATGCCCTCTTTCTTGTACTCTTCTTGCTCCAGCACAAACATGTGGTGGTTGAAAAACTGTTGCAGTTTTTCATTGGTGAAGTTGATGCACAGCTGCTCAAAGGTGTTGAACTGTAATGCCATAATGACCAGAAATGAACTCCGGCATGAACATTTTAAGAACAGATGTTACTAATGTGCTTCCAATTCTGTTACAAGCTCACATCAAAGATCTCAAATCCAGCAATGTCCAGTACACCAATGAAGTACTGGCGAGGCTGCTTGGTGTCCAGGGATTGATTAATTCTCACTACCATCCACAAAAACATCTTCTCATACACTGATTTAGACAGTGCACTTACAGCATAGTACACCTTGGGGAAAACAAAAGAGTTACATTTTTAAACGTTACTATGTATTATATTAAACCATCCTAAAAAGTTTCTGTTACATTACCTGGGCGACATTTTGTCCCTTGGTGACCCACTCATTTCCGACTTTGACTCTCGGGTGAAGGAGACCTTTGATCAGGTCGGCAGAGTTCAGGCCCATCAGATATGCAATTTTGTCAGCAACTGAAAAAGAGAAAATAACCCTCGTTTACGGAAGTCTCAGAAAGGTCAAATTAATTGTGAACATCACAAGTTTAAGTGGTCAGGCTCGAAATTAACTTTGGATTACTTTGTATTAAAATGATTAAATTCTATGATGTTGATCATCCAAATGCATCAATAAGGCTCAACTAAACAGCAGAAACTTATTTTCAGAGTATTGCAACAAAACTCAAGTATAAAAGGAACATGAAATGTAATCAACCCCTCTCTAAATCAGGTTCAACCAACAGTTAACATTCAAATCTTAGTAGGATTTGTCACAAGACTTGTTTATTAGACTTTGTTAGTTTTAGCTAAGTTTATTTAAATGTTTAATTTCATCCATGTAACATTATGGGTTTAAAACAGTTAAGAACATTGAGCTTGCAATATCTAAGGATAACTGAATGTAATAATACCCATCTATATATATATTATTCTCTCTCACCTTCAGTGCCATCAGCCTCTGCCTGTTCTTCTCGCTGCTTCTGCTTAAACTTCATGTTCCCATAGTGCATGATAGCACCAGTCAGCTTGTAAATGCTGTTCTTCTCTTCTTGAGTGAAGCCCAGCACATCAAAGGCATCCTGAATGAATGAAAACATTTTGTAATCTGCTCCTCCTCCTTTTTTTTTTTTTTTTTTACCATATTGATGTTTGAATAAAGCAATGCTTGTTATGAAGCAAAGACTCAGCTCACATCAGTGGCCATCAGCTCTTCAGAATCATTGATAGAGGCTACTGTCGTTTCTCCTTGGGAGATGAAGGCGTAGTCGTAGGGGTTGTTGGTGATAAGCAACATTTCTAAAAAATATATATATTCACAAAAAAAGAAAACATTTATTTCATGATAGAATTCATGAACCAGTATAACCATAAATCATCCGATGTTGCAGACTTACCCAGAAGTTCAGGCTTTGCCTGAGACAAGATCTGGTAGAAAATGTGATAGTCCCTCTCAGCTTTGAGCTGATAGGTCACACGAGATTTTTCCAGAAGATCTGTCAGGTATATTATGTTATATTGTGCTCCATTGTAAAATGATTTGCTATTGCAGAAGGTTTAGCTGTATTTAAATGCTATCATTCATTGGTGCAACCATTCTGAGTATTTGACACAATTTAATAAAACATTGTACATGGGTACGTTGGATAGAGGTTACAGCAATAACCATCTGGGTTTAGGACTTGCTACCTTTTTAAAAAATGGATGTATTGTATAGTTGAATTTATTTACAACTTACAAGTCTCAATGTCAGCAGAGGCCAGCTTTCCTCGGTTGTCAAAATGAATTCTGATAATTTACCCTGAGGAGCAGAATTTTTTTATATTATTTCCTACACGAAGAAATAAGTCAATCAATGGTAACCAAGTCATCACTGCACTCACAAAGATACTTACAAATCTAGAGGAGTTGTCATTCCTGATGGTCTTTGCATTTCCAAAGGCCTCCAAAGCAGGGTTAGCCTGAATGATTTGATCTTCCAGGGTACCCTTATTCATTAATGAAATAAAATGTCTTATTTACTGGCAATTTGAAAAGCTTTGACAAAGAAAAGTTGTCCAACTGACTTACCAATGATCATTTTATTGTCATATTAAACAATGTGTATGTAATTCAAACCTTCTTTTCCGCAGCTTGATCTCTCTTCCCACTGGGGGCAGCAGCTATGCTGGCAAAGTACTGAATGACACGCTTGGTGTTGACAGTCTTTCCAGCACCGGATTCTCCACTGAAGAGAGATGGAACGTTTTAGTCCCAAACCAATGAGCCTTAACGGCCTTCAGAGATGTATTTTGTCTCGGTGACTTACGTGATAAGGATTGACTGGTTTTCTCTGTCTGTCAGGAAGGAAACATTTCAAATTATTTTTAAACTCCTGAGTTAAACATTTAAAGAAAATGAAGGCTCTATTCAATTGGATTATTTACCTGACAGCATGTACTGGTAGGCATTGTCAGAGATGGAGAAGATATGAGGAGGAGCTTCACTCCTCTTCTTTCCTCTATAAGCAACAACCACCTCTTGGTTGTAGACCGGCAGCGCCTTGTACGGGTTGACCGTCACACAGAAGAGCCCAGAGTAGGTCTGTTGTATTAGGGGAAGGATAAAACATAGTTATTTCAGATGCTGCGACGTCTTAATAAAGAAGGTAATGAACAGTTTAGGCATTTGTCTTACGTAAATCATCCATGCTGCATAACGCTCTTTGAGGTTAAACAGCACAGCGGGCTCATGGAGGAAGGTGAACATCGCCATGTCTTCAATCTTATCAAACTTTGGCGGGTTCTGAGGGTGTACATCGCACTCCTTCACAGTGACAGTCTGCAGAAAGACATAATAAAGTAAGACAAAGGACAAGGCTTGCATAAGTGTACATTTAAATTGATCTGTATTCATATAATTTACATACCTTCCCAAATTCAGTGTGAACAGTGACTTTATCACCATCACGACTAGTTACTGATGCCTTGACGAACTCAACATCAGGGTCAGGAACGAAGCACTCCTTTTTCATGTCAAATAGACGAGTTTGGGCTTCTAGACGCTCCTTATCTGATTTCCTCAGAAAAGAAGCAGCGGGCCCAAACTCTGCCATGGCGGCATCACCCATTGTTCAACTTTCTAAGAAAAAATAATAAAAGCCCATTTAAAAACGACATATACATCATTGTGGTATAAAAATAACACTATTTATTTTTTAAACTATTTTTGTTTACCTTATTTTTATTTTATTTTAAAACCTCCACAAATAAATAACCTTATGGATGCACTTCTAAATAAAACAATTAATGCTGCATGGCTGTGAATTGTACCTGAGTCGTTTTACTCCACAGGATATTTGGATCTGTAGTGTTTATGTTTACAAGACAGAAGAAATACAAATGTTATATTACTTAACATTTAAAACGAGAAGTTTAATTGAAAAAAAATCCTAATAAATATTCCTAATTTAAATGAATAACTAGCTTCCAATAATAGGATTATTTATATTTTGCTGCTAGTATTTTTAACACATTTAACCATAGCAGTCTCACAATTGAGTGGGTGTTTTTCTTACCTTTGAACGTCAACCTTTGTCAAGTAAACTGATGGATCAAGTGGCAGACCCCACGCTGGCCTCTCCATTAATAAAGGTTGTTCGTCAACCAAATATGGGGGTGAAAATCAGAGAAATGGCATCCAGGTTGCCTATCCCAAAATGCATTCTCCAAATTGGGAAGAGCCCAGGGCTGCTATTTGTTGCTCTCACCGTGTGATCAACAAACTAATATGCTGTTCTGGACATGACAAAGAGAGAGGCAAGAGGTGGGGGAGCACAATGACATGCTGCATTATGACATGTCATTCTCTTTTGTTCCATTAAGTTATGTGAAGTTGTGTTAAAATAATGAATCAGAAAAAAACAGTACCATTACAGGTAATGGTAGACATTGAATTATTTTAAGTTACGATGTTTTCCATGTTGTTAACATACATCAATTCTGACAAACGTTTAAGGGCACGATTGTTGTAATGGGTGTAAAAAATCCCTTTCTATCAATAACCCTCTATGATAATCATGAATTTATCTTGATTAAATTGATTCTTCATCTGTATCAGGACTTGATTAAGACATATTACTATAACCTAACAGCCTCAATAATTGTCATTTGCTTAAAAGATCGATCCATTGTTTGTCAATGTCATTAATGGCACACATTTTTATCATAGACTGTTCTTCGAAACTCAAACTAAAAAAAGAAGGGGTAACATGATTCATGTGACATCAAACATCTAGGGATATAAAGTTCAGCAATAGTCTGTCAAGTGCGAAATACATTTCTGGTGGGGGTAATAAAGAACTACAGCTGTTGTCTGCTGGTAACAAAGACAAGGCCAAGGTCACAGCTGTGATATCCTTTTTTTTATCACTCATCACAGTTCAAAGATATACACCTCCGGAAAAAATTAAGAGACCACTGCAGCATATCAGTTTCCGAGGTTTTACTATTTATAGGTATGACTTTGAGTTAACAGATTGATCTTAGATTTGATTGTATTCTATAAACTACTGACAACATTTCTCTGTGTTGGAATTCAACAGACACTGGAATGGCTGCCACATGTGTAGAGATAAAGATTTAAGAACAATTTTGAGTGGTCTCTTGAGTTTTTACGGAGCTGTATGTCTTATCTCTGCTAGGATGCCAATACAGGAGCCACAGTCTCCTCATTTTGGGCACTAATATAAGCAACTATCTTAGATTGGAGTACCGTTACTCTACCAATATTACCAGTGTTTTCTATGAAGTATTTAGCATTGTAGTTTGGGTCTTTGCATTGCATGTAATAAGCAAACAGTGGCCTTTGTATAGTATGTGATATACAATTGATGCAGGTGTCATGTGTATTTAACATGACATGCTATGCCATTTATACTACAGTTCACCTGGTTTATGTAATATATAAAGATAAAGTTGTACCATCACTGGCATAGGAATGATTTCTGGTAATTATTAGAACAAATCAATATGAAACTACAGTAAACCCTGGTTGCGTCATTGCACCAGAGAGTTTCGCTTAGCTGCCACGTTTTTAATTACCTATTTAAAGATTTTTGTACATTCGAAAAATTAAATCAAATAAAATCATTTCATACTGATGAATAACCATAATTGTTTTTGACCTGTACTCAAAGCTTCTATCCAAAGGTTAACTGTTGCGATTGCCCTTTCCTTGCCTCTGTTGACATGGCATTGTTTTCTTACCCTTTGTTTGTCCCTGAGCACAAAGATAACTTGTGAAATTCCTCCTGGCTGCCTTCTGGGGTTAGTTGGTTCAAAGGACAGCATGGGGAAAGCTTGTGACTCAGCTAGTCAGGAAAGGTTTTTATTTTTTGATCAGCAGCAACAGATGATAAGCCCATAAGAAACCAATTATGAACTCTATGTATTTTATGTAATGTAGTGTTGAATCTAAATTGTTAAATTGTTTGTATACCAATTAGTCTGTAATTAAACGAAATTCTAGCAGGAAAACATAGAACATACTTATACTAAAATGACACTTATTAATGTGAAACTAATGGAAGCCAGGAGCTTTCTGATACATCCAATATATATTTTTTGATCATGAAACTATCTGGTACAAATGAAATCGTATAAACCATGCCGGCCAGTAACGCAACCAAAACCTCCCATCATTTCTTGCCAGGTCTTTCCCTGCTTGCCTCTGAACCACAAGTCTCCTTAAAGAGCTGTTCATTAAGGCTCCCATTCCTAGCTTTCCACATTCCTTGTGTCTTTACTATTACATAATAAGAGGAAGCTTCCTTCCCTTATTTTTGAAATTGGAGCTAGCAGGTCACCTCTAAGGGGGTGTTGAGCTTGGTGAAGGGAAGGAGTTGGGTAATCTCTTGCCTTGTCTTCTTTGCAGTTATTCAGACAGCGGACCTCTGTGCGGACTCAACTCCTGATTGCATGACAGGGGAATGACCAGCACAGTGCAAAAGACTGAAAAGGTACTGTTGGTCGTTTTATTCAATTATCACTTTTGTGAATGCAGAAACTCTATATGTTGGAATCTGCTTATTTAGAAAACTAACAAGTTAATCTTGCCACAATAGTAAAAATGTTCTTGTCCGATAGATAAAGGGATGTAACTGGAATTCATAGGTCTCTGGGGGACTCTACTCTTTAATATACAGTCTTATTCATCCTATTTGCAGATCACGTTTTTAATCTTTTGAATGTCAAATATTTATAAAGCAATATGATACGGCCTGTAGCTAAAAGCCACCCATCCTTCTTTAACAAAGAATGATTATCTGTCAAATTGACAAAAAGGACCACATTTTGCAGAATATATTTGTATGTGGACATGAAGATCCTGGTTGTATAATGAACGTTTTTGACAACCAGAACTTAAAACATGGCATGGTTTAAAGCAATCTGTGTATATACATGTTTATATTTGAAGACACAAATCATTCTTCCTTTCCTCCAGGCATCGGTTAATTCACTGTGCCTTTTCTATTTCGCAATCAGAGGTGTGAATAAAAAGCCAGAAGAATGGCCTAATACTGTGGATCTGGCATGTTAGGATTCCTATCGAGAAAGATAAAGTTGCTCTGCTCTTCTAAGACAAGTGCCGCAGCTGTTGTAGAGTGAGAGCTACGTTCAGGCACTTTAAACGATCACTCATCACAGGTCTCCAGCTAGGTACACACCCTTTTTCTCTATATGTTTCATCATGGAATGGTTCTCTTTCCTTTGGCCTTGAAAGAACAAATGTTGTAACTTTGAAATGGTGTTGTCGCTGTTGTCTGCTAATTCATCTTAAAGTATTTCTAAACCCCATAGCTTACATGTTAATCAGTGGACACAGAGGAATCTATTGCACAATTCAAGTCAGCATTCAACAGAAAATAACTAAAGCCATTGCTTATTTAATTAGTTTAGTGTTAGCATGTGGATCACAAAGAATAACACTATGCAACTTATGTGTTTAACCTTGTAATCTCTCTGTAAGTATCGAAAACATTGGAAGGACGGGTCATGTGAGATCAAGGTCAGCATTGAAGACACGTGTCGAGATGATTTCTACCCTTCCCTGGGATCCCTCTGACAGTGAAAGCTGAGCATCAGTTCCTCCTTTGTGCTGCTGCAGGATGAAGTACGGTAAGTAAGTCATAGATCCTGTTTAAAAAAGGATTTATTTTTATTGATTGCATGCTAGCCTAATCAAAAGTCAACACATGTTATATGATGCATGTCATTGTAACATATAAATATATTTTTTGATAATATATGTAATAGAATTCAGGTGTGAATCAATTAACTATGTGTCATAGTTATGCATTACATAAAACTAGACTCATAATATCAAAGTTAGGTAAAGCTTGCTCTTAAACATTCATTTTTTAATGTGTTTAATTCATGGCCGTGGTACAGTTAAATGAGAAGATCATAGGTATGATATAATAGTTTCTGCATTCGCGTCCAAATCTCTCGAGAACTAAAGGACTTTTCATTATGAGAAAATGACTTTTCCTGCCACTATTTCAATATGCATGCAGCACCAGCCCCAAACAGTCAGCTAGAACACACAGGTTACCGATTTAAGATGAAAAAGGTTGTGGAATGGAATGTTTGTTAAGACTTTTAGGTACATTTTGCAAAAGCAACTCTGTAGCATGTAATACCACATCATAAAGGAAATAATTGTTTTGTTCTTTGTCAAATGTGATGATGGGGTAAAGTCCTTTTCAAGCTGGGTTTAATCGGGTTCTTAGTCCTCAATCCATTTGTCTTAAAACTGTATTGGAACTGCCTAAGATATACAATGACAATATATGTTTACCTTGAGTATTAATGTACAGTATTCAAAAAGCTGATATTGCTCTCATATATTGTCAGTCTGATGTATCAATCTGAGTCCATGCTATTTTAGTCACAACGCTGGAGAAAAGCAACAAAATACTTTAAAATGACGATGATCTGCCTAACAAGTAACAGAGCTATTAGGTTTTATTGGTGTCTGTAAAAACTAAATGTATAAGTTTGTTAAAAGATTGACAGATACATCTTTGCATCAATATAACCGAGAGCAGTTCATAGTGACAGCACAAGGTGGCAGGAGAGAGCTGCTTATCATAAGTAACCCCTCATTACTTGTAACCCTCCACAGGAAGTGAACTAATGATTGTATAAGATACTGATTGGCTGCACTCATACTTTATCTAATAAAATAAATGTCTGTTTTCATCTACTCACATCCATATAACAGCAATGTGTTTCCATTGTGATGTGGTGATAGCTGGCCACATATATATTAAACTGCATGTACGTCTCCTCACTGCTCCTGACCTTAAGGTTAATGTACAATGTTCATCTGATTGAAATAAACAAGGACTCGTAGTTTGTTCATTTGATTGCACTTTCCTTTATTCTACAGGTACTTTAAAGACAAAGGGGACCACTTCAGAGGAGATCCCAAAGGTCTTAGGTGGCCATCGGCGAGTTTCACTCCTCCTCCAGCCCTTTCTGTGATGAAGAATGATAAGAGAGTAGACAAAGAGAGACGGATTAGTGACAGAGGACAAAGAAGACTCAACAACAATTGTTACTGAAGGTAACTTGTCTAAAGACAGTGGTGACGTAAGTGTGAAGTAAGTGGTTCTGACAGTTACTCCACATGAAATGGTTTATTGACCTTTACTGTAGTATGTTGGCTTGGACACAAATCATTTGAAAAGCTTGAACATTAATGTTACATTTGTGGCAATGAATCAAACTGGATGTATTTCAACACTGTTTCGAATTTTAAGAATATATGCCTTCAAAATAGATTGACAACAAACAAAGTTGGTAAGTACACAAACATGGCCACAACATTGGCATGTTTTACACAGCATAAGGGCCTTTTTTTTTACTCTATAAAACTATAACTTTATATATGTTATGGTCAACTCACTAATATAAATTAACAGAACATTTTAGACGTTTTGATCCTTTCCAGCTGTAGTTAGCATTAATGTTGCCCTTCATTTTGTGGAACAAAAATGACACGAACACTAACCAAATAAATGTAAAAATACTAAACACATAAAAATAAAATGGATTTTTGAAAGTCTGGTCTGATTTGTTTGCTACCATTGAAAATGATTTACATTTCTATAAATTCAGATTTTGTTTACGTCTTGAATGGGTAACATAGAAATGAAAAATAGTGTGCTATATTTTAAGGAAGTGAAGAGAAGCTTCTCACCTTGGAGCCCACATCGCGGCTCTTGGCACGCAGCTTGTTGACCTGAGACTCAGCAATGTCGGCTCTCTCCTCAGCCTCATCCAGCTCGTGCTGCAGTTTACGGAATTTGCCCAGATGAGTGTTGGCCACCTCCTCCTACAGGATTCAACAAAACACAGGGCCCAGTGTTACTACCAGAGGCATTAAACCTGGGGACATTTGCTGAAGGCTGTTACCTTTGTGTGGTTTATTGGTTTGTAGATTTCTATATTGGTCCAAGTCAGGTAACAATTGAGACTGAGACATTTCATGACCTTAACATGAACATGTTTTATGAACTGTCACTATGTCCCATGACGCCTTTAAAAGTATGTTTTAAGCCCCAATTTATATTTTGCCAAAGGAAGTACATTTCAATAAAGAACCGACGTGTAGATCGTGAGCACACAGATTTGAGACCAGTTTTCCCACACTTACAGCCTCCTCTGAAGCTCTCTTGTAGGCTTTGACCTTCAGCTGCAGTTTGTCAACCAGATCCTGCAGACGCGCCATATTCTTGCGGTCTTCTTCAGTCTGTAAAAAACAAGGGAATAACAAAGAAATGTTGACGATTAATAGTGAAACATGGAAAATGTTCAGAATGTTGTATTAATTTGAAGCAATGAAAGTACACAATCATACTTGATTTTTGTATAGGTAATGGTAATATGCGCATAAAAAAAATCACCTGGTATGTGAGCTCTTTGATGCGTCTCTCATATTTACGGACCCCCTTCACTGCTTCAGTGCTCTTCTTCTGCTCTGACTCCACCTCACCCTCCAGCTCCCTCACCTGAAAACACCAGGAACTTTTTATTTGAAATTCCATTGGATGCACAAGCAGCAAAGATCAAAGTCACACTAATCAATTCAGTTCAACATTGAATTCCAAGAGAATTGTATTTTGCAATTTTTAGCGAATTTTAATTTGATTAAAGCCCTGATGAACTCACTGTACACAGTCTTCCCCAAATCAAACAGAAGATAAAGTTAGCAAGTACCTGATGGAGGGATTTGATCATTATTGTTTAAAAAATGATACTACAGGTTTACAAATATACAATTAATGTTCATCCTACAAAGGTATTTGTATACTGGCAAATTTCTCTTACCCTGGCCTCGAGCTTCTGCACCTGCTTCTTGCCTCCCTTCATGGCGATCTGTTCAGCTTCATCTAGACGGTGCTGGAGGTCTTTGATGGTTTGCTCCATGTTCTTCTTCATGCGCTCCAGGTGAGAGCTGGTGTCCTGCTCTTTCTTCAGCTCCTCTGCCATCATGGCAGCATCAGTGATGGCTTTCTTAGCCTTTTCCTCTGCATTTCTGCACTCCTGCACGGCTTCCTCCACCTCAGTCTGAAGCTGGGAGGCGTCAACCTCAAGTTTTTTCTTCTGGTTTATCAGGCCAGTGTTCTGTAAATTTTAGAGGATGTTAGATGTTACAACATATTTCTAACTGTACTTAATAAAAGTAAAGCTTTATGTTTTTCCAACCAAAAATCTTACTGAAGATGTTACAATAAAACATTAGCACTCACCTGCGAGTGCAGTAGCTGCACCCGTTCACTAACATCCAGCAGCTCTTGCTCAGCAAGTTTGCGGCCTCTTTCAGTTTGCTCCAGAGCAGACCTGAGTTCCTCAAGTTCAGCCTGAAGCAGGTTGTTGCGTCTCTCAATAATGGCATTGTTCTCTTTGAGATCTTCATTTGATCGAAGTGAGTCATCAAGCTGAATTTGGGCGTCCTTAATGGGATGATACCAACCACATCAACGTTCAGTATACAGTTGAATTGAATGGAAATCATCTTGAGAAAGTGAGCCTTTCCTTTTTCTAGTTTACCTTCAGATGTGCATGAACAGATTTAAGCTGTTTCTGAGCCTCAGCTGACTGCCTGTTAGCTTGACTCAGCTGGATCTCCATCTCATTGAGATCTCCCTCCATCTTCTTCTTCAAACGGAGAGCTTCATTCCTGCTGCGACACTCAGCTTCAAGAGAGCTCTGCAGGGTGTCAATGGTCCTCTGCAGGTTCCTCTTGCACTGCTCCATCTCCTCATCTTTCTCAGCTAATTTGCGTTCTATTTCAGCTTTAATTTGATTGAACTCTAGCTGGGCTCTTAGAATCTTTCCCTCTTCATGCTCCAGGGAGGCCTTAGAGACGGAAGATTACAGAGTTTTAATACATAACAGCAGAGGGTTTTGCTTTAAAATGTTTCATTTTGAGGGCCTGTACCTCAGCTTCCTCAAGAGCAGACTGGATCTCCATTTTCTCCTGTTCCAGTTGTTTCCTTAATTTCTCCAGTTCATGAATGTTCTTTCCGCTCTCGCCAAGTTGCTCGGTTATGTCTGAAATCTCCTCTGTGGAATGTCAAGCAGTGTCATTAAAATAGCTTTTCAATTTAATTTATGAAAAAAAGTTTATGAAAGGTTAAAATCCATATTAACTTGGTCACAAGTCCTGGCAGTCGACCTTACCCTGTAAGTTCTTATTCTCTCTCTTCATGGTCTCCAGATGATCCAGAGACTCTTCATAGGAGTTCTTCAGTTTGAAGAGTTCGGTGCTCAAAGACCTGGCCTCTTTCTGAGAGCTCTCCAGCTCACACTGAGACTCTTCATACTTCTGCTTCCACTCAGACAGGACCTACAGTGGATGAAAAGGCCAGAAATAAATGTATATGTGACAGATGATTGGAGAAAGGAAAGATTTAGGGAAACAGCAATCCACGGTTGACAATATATATACGGTATATACCTCACAATACCCTAACAAATGTGCTAAATGGCTGTTAAATAGACATATTTTGACTGAAGAGACATTTTCCACCCTTAATGACATGAATTTAGAATGCTAGTTGAAATACCAAGATACTTTTTCTAATCGTATTCTCAACTGTTAGGGTTCTTTGGAGCAATGGACTCAACCCCTAGCTGATTTGATAAGTTGTTCTGTAGTGTGCTTTAGTTTAACTAAGATGCAACTGTTGTAAGCATGAAGCTGGAAAATACAATAGAAAGCAGGTTTAAAAATCAATTTTAACATAATTATTTGGGTGCTCACAAATACTTGGTAGTTTGTACCTTGTCAAAGTTTCTTTGCTTCTTGTCCAGAGCAGCAGCAGCAGCATTCGACCTCTCCACATCCACCATGAGATCTTCAATCTCATTCTGCAGCCTGTGTTTGGTCTTCTCCAGAGATGAGCACTTGGCATTTACTGCTTCCACAGCCTCCTCAGCATCCTGCAGACGCTGAGCCAGCTTTTTCCTTTAGAAATTAATCATTCAAATTATTTAACAATCCTGGACTTGTAACTTTTTTGATAAAGTTTAAGGAGTACAACTAATATGACTGGCTGCTGGGTCATCTTACAAACAAACTTTTTGTTCGTCTTACATTTTAGTAGGAACATAACACAAACAAAAAGCTGATCTGCTAGACGAAACAAAACGTCTCTTTAGCTACTATATATGAAATAATGAATTTTGATCTCAGAATTTCTTACTTAGCCTCCTCCAGTTCCTCGGTTCTCTGGATGGCATCAGTTTCGTACTTGGTTCTCCACTGAGCCACCTCAGAGTTAGCCTTGGACATGCCGCGCTGCAATTCAGCCTTGGCCTCCTGCTCCTCCTCATACTGCTCCCTGAGCAGGTCACAGTCATGTCGAGAAGACTGCACTGCATGGGCTAAAGCGTTCTTTGCCTGTTGAAAAAATTACGAATGAGTAACACTGGTGAATGTGCTTCCTTTGAAACTTACTGTAACCATGGCCTGAAACTTAGTTTCACCTTGGTCTCTTCTTCTAGCTGTCTCTTGAGGTCATCAACCTGCTGGGTGTAGGACAATTTTCCTCTTGTCAGTTGTGATACCAGAGAGTCCTTCTCTTCCAGCTGCCTTGTGAGCTCACCTTGAATTGGCAAATGCATGGTTATTATTGTCTTCTTTTTTTTTTTACTATTGACTTTTAAACACGTTTCATTATTTATCAAATACAGCAGTTAGTTATAAAGCAAACAATATACCATTTTCTGTTTGAAGTTTTGCTTTTTGCATGTTGAAATCATTAATGCAGCGATGAGCCTCTTCATATTTGGTCTTGTATTCATTCATCTGATCTTCCACTGTCCGACATGTCTTCTCCAGATTTGACTAGATTCAAAATATACATTTGAAATGAACAATTATACCCAAAATGTCCTCATATCTGTATGTCAACAGTATCTAAAGTTGTGTAGCAGTTAAGCAAACCTTTGTCTTCACAATATGTTCCATATTGGAGACCACATCATCCAGCTCCAGTCTGAGCTCACTCTTCTCCTTCTCCAGTTTCTGCTTGACTCTCTGCAGGTTGTCTATCTGCTCTCCCAGATCAGCTACACTGTCAGCTTGTTTCTTCCTGAGTGTGGCAGCAGTGGCTTCATGGTGCAGAGTGGCCTCTTCAAGGTCTCTGCGGAGTTTCTGGAACTCAGCCTCTCTCTTTTTGTTCATCTCAATCTGGACAGACGTTGCTCCACCAGCTTCCTCCAGCCTCTCACTGATCTCCTCCAGCTCTCTGGCCAAGTCAGATCTCTGCTTTTCCACCTTAGCTCGAGCAGCTCGCTCTGCTTCAAGCTCTTCTTCAAGTTCTTCAATGCGAGCCTGTAAATGCAGAAGTATTAGGTTGCTGGTCACTTTTGAATTGTACCAAACTATTAAAAACAAACGTATTCATCCATTACCTGGAGCTCCTTCAGTTTCTTTTGAAGCTGAATTGTCACGGCCTGCTCATCTTCTATTTTACTGCTGAGCTGACTGATTTCAAAATCTTTCCTGTGGTGAAAAGCAGCAGTAATAATTGGAAAAGTTAGTCATCTTTTCTGCAGACATGGTGTAAATACATTAGAATAATGTGTTTACTTTTTCAAATGCTCTTCAAGTTGCTGCTTGTCATTTTCCAGATCCATTAGGCTTTCCTGGGTTAATTTCAAGTCTCCCTCTAGTTTCCTCTTAGCTCTCTCAAGATCCATCCGTATCTTCTTCTCTTGTTCCAAAGAACCTTCAAGCTGGACAATACAATTATAGAAAGTCAAACAGTTATCCCCAATATGCAACGTGCAATAATCTTATGAAAACTAAAAGTTTGCATGAATACAAAGCAGAATTCTTACATCATCAACTTGCTGCTCCAGCTTAGACTTGGCCTTTGTCAGAGAGTTGACTTTGTCTTCCTCACTCTGAAGATCATCCAGTGTTTGCTGATGAGCTTCCTGTAGGGCTTTCTTTTCTTTGGTCAACTTAGCGATGATATCATCCAGAGCAGCCATCTCTTCAACTAGGTTCTTTACCTGGAAAATAAGTGACAAGTATTGAAAAAAGTGTACAGGTTACAGATATGCTTCTTGTTTGTGCATTTCATTTGAAGAAAAAGAGAAATAGCTGAGCCATTGTCATACCTTGTTCTCTGTGGCATGCTTCTCCTTCTCCACCTTAGCCAGAGTTAACTCTAAGTCATCAATGTCTTTCTTCAGCTCAGAGCACTCGTCCTCCAGCTTCCTCTTCTTAGCAGTCAGTTCAGCATTCATCTCCTCCTCATCCTCCAGCCTTTCCGTGAGCTCTTTGGCTTTTGCCTCCATCTGAATTTTGTTTTTGATCAGCCCTTCACATCTTTCTTCTGCATCCGCAAGATTATCTTGCTCCTAAATTGTAGAAATGTTTGTCAGAATATCATAGGTTGCTATATACATGATTTTTTATTATATATGGTTATATTAACATTTTTGCATTGACATGTTAAGAATGCTCTCATTAGACTTACAGCCTGGACATGGAGCTGCAGGTCATTCTTCTCTTGAAGAAGTGAAACCATTTTCTCCTCAAGTTCCTTTCTACGAGCTTCAGATTTCGCAAAGGCCTCTTTCAGCTTCAGGAATTCTTCTTTCATGTTGGCCATCTCCTTTTCTGATTCAGCTGATCTCAACAGAGGTTTAATCTTAAAGAACAACTTCATCCAGGGCCAATTCTTGACCCCCATGAAGGCACGGATGTTCCACTGGATCACCAATAGTGCATCTCTGTCAAAGATAAACCAACGTTATTTCATCCACTGATACTCAAAAAATAATGGTCGATAATTGTTATCATTCATTTGATTGCAGTTCTAAATTCCCTATTGCTCTGACCTCTTTCAACAATTTTCTGGAATTCCACTCTTGCCAGCAAGCCTCTTGCTCTTGCCTGGATGCCAGTGATGATGAGTGACAAACGGTCATCCCTCATCTCCTCCAGTTGACCAAGAAGACCAGCTTTGAAGAACACCTTAAGGAACATGTAGTGTGTTACTGGATAACTTGATAACTTTCATACTCTTATAAATAGAAAGTTGAACTTAAATAAATCCTTGCTTAATGTAACGCGCAGGCCTATTTGATCCGGTCTAATGAGTACCGTTTGGTAGCAAATATAAAAGATAAGATTGCTGAATTGTTTTCATTCAGTTTTCTTTTTTAACATTTTTACTCTACTCATTGTTCTTGTTCTTGTGCTATTTCCATTTACAAATAGTTGTTACCATATATGCTTTCTCTTTAATTAGCTACCTTTGTGTGTCCAAACTTGTACTGATTGTGGTCAATATCTAGAGACCCAAGAAGTTTCTCAGCTCCCTTCTTGCTGTCGATGAACTGACCATCAGGGATGGCAGCAGGATTCAGGATGCGATATCTAGAAAATAAATGAAATTTTAGAGAATAATATTTACATTTTCTTTTGAAAGTATATAACAAACATTAACCATAATAGATTATACCTCTGTTTGAAATCTCCATAGAGGACCCTGTTGGGAAAACCCTTCCTGCAGATCCTGATGCCTTCCAGCACACCGTTACAGCGCAGCTGGTGCATCACCAGAGGGTTCTCCATGGCCCCAGGAGTCTTGGTCTCATTGGGGATGAGGCAGCGTACAAAGTGAGGGTGAGTAGACCTCAAGTTGGTCATCAGCTTATGCAGATTCTCCTGTGGAGATATATTTCAAATCTGTGTTTAGCAGCCAATTTGATGATTATTGTGACAAATAGTTTTCAGCTATCAATATAGAAGTAGCTACGTCTCAGTCATCAGTCTGCACATGATGTAGCCATTCATACATAGATGTGTTTTGACTAACCCTGTGCAAAGCAGACACGGTTTGGAAGGATGAACCCTTCTTCTTTCCACCTTTGCCGCCCTTCCCTTCTGCTTATAAAACAATGTACAACTCATTAGATTGAATTCACAGACACTGGCATAAATTGTTCAATATTGAAGTTCCCAATATGGGAAATGTGAGAGTTAAATTCCCATTAGAGAGAAATGCAGTTTCTTTGGTTTATTCCTACCTGAGTCTGATCCAGCATAATTTGCAAAGAGCAAAGATAGCAGTTTAAGATTGGACTTCTGGTAGAGTCCAACAACAGTCTCATTCAGAGGATCTTTGTTCTTCACCAGCCAGTTGTTGATATTATAGTCAACAGTTCCAGCATAGTGCATCAGGGCAAAGTGGGCTTCTGGTCTCCCTTTGACAACTCTGGGCTTCTGGAAGTTACCAGACTTCCCCAGATGGTTGTCATAGAGCTTAGCTTTGAAGGTGGCATCAGAGGCTTTGGGGAACATGCACTCCTCTTCAAGGATGGACATGATACCCATGGGCTGAAGGGACAAAAATGCAAATTGTTTAAATCGACCATTATAAAAATAATATTCATGAGCATGTACAGGTCCAAACTCTTACCTTTTCAATCAGGTCAATACAGGCTTGCAAATCCATGCCAAAATCGATAAAAGTCCATTCAATGCCCTCTTTCTTGTACTCTTCTTGCTCCAGCACAAACATGTGGTGGTTGAAAAACTGTTGCAGTTTTTCATTGGTGAAGTTGATGCACAGCTGCTCAAAGGTGTTGAACTGTAATGCCATAACATATAGTCATTTTCCATACACATACCCTTGATGCCTACATTAAATACATGAAAAGATGGAGTTGAATATATGTCGTTGCCTATACAATGTAAATGATATAAACGTAAACAGGAGAAGCTCACATCAAAGATCTCAAATCCAGCAATGTCGAGCACTCCAATGAAGTACTGGCGAGGCTGTCTGGTGTCCAGGGATTGATTTATCCTCACTACCATCCACAAAAACATCTTCTCATACACCGATTTAGACAGTGCACCAATAGAATAGTTCACCTAAAGAAAATCCAACAATGAAAAGTTATAGTTAATTGTCCTTATTGTCCACACATTGATAGTTTTACTCTTAACTGTCTTTTTTACCTGCTGGCAACTTTGTCCCTTGGTGACCCACTCATTTCCGACTTTGACTCTCGGGTGACAGAGACCTTTGATGAGGTCGGCAGAGTTCAGGCCCATCAGATATGAAACTTTGTCAGCATCTGAAAAAATACAATGATGGATCCCTCAATAAGCGTCGCCTAATCACCTATAAACACATCAAATGCTGACATGTGTCATATCCCGTTTCTTGGCTGCAGAAAGATTCTCTCACCTTCAGTGCCATCAGCCTCTGCCTGTTCTTCTCGCTGCTTGTTCTTAAATTTCATATTTCCATGATGCATGATGGCACCAGTCAGCTTGTAAATGCCGTTCTTCTCTTCTTGATTGAATCCCAGCACATCAAAGGCTTCCTGAATGGGAAGATGGGTATCACTTTTTATATATAATTTACCTTTTGAATTGTACCGGAGTATTTAGAAGTGTGACCGAAGAGTAAATGTAGCACAATGGTTTAGTAATATTAACAGAAAATAGCTTCAGACATTTAGTCCAGTTTCAATAACGCTTGTAATGATGCCAATACCAATAATGAAAGTTAATATTTCAGTACACTCTTTGAGCTTGTGAATAGCAAAATGTATACAATGGAACTGTTCTTTGTCATGCTATTGACTGTTCCATAAATACATTTAGATGAATCTCTACTTACATCAGTTGCCATCAGTTCGTCAGCATCATTGATAGAGGCTACTGTCGTCTCTCCCTGGGAGATGAAACCGTAGTCATAGGGGTTGTTGGTGATGAGCAACATCTCTAAAAAGCAAAACAGAGATGTTCGTTTTTGTATGTTAGGGATATAACAACGTTGGAACTTCTCGTTGGTACTGGTCCTAAGATTTGTTTTTATTTACCAAGCAGCTCCGGCTTTTTCTGAGACAGAATCTGATAGAAGATGTGGTAATCCCTCTCAGCCTTGAGCTGATAGGTGACCCGGGACTTTTCCAGCAGATCTGCAGTAGTATGAAGTGGTTAGGAGATTGTTGGGAACATAGAAACGGACATGATGAAAGTCTAGAGAAAACACTGCTTACATGTCTCAATGTCAGCTGAGGCCAGCTTTCCACTGGCTGCAAAGTGAATTCTGATGAATTTACCCTAAAGTGTATCACAAAATCAAAATGTTACAATGTTATAGACACAAAGATGTGTTGAATTACAGACAGAAACTTACAAATCTGGAGGAGTTGTCATTCCTGATGGTCTTTGCGTTACCAAAGGCCTCTAAAGCTGGGTTAGCCTGGATGATTTGATCCTCCAGAGTACCCTAGAAGAATACAGGTGTGCAAATTGTATTAGGATAGATTAACAACACACAAAAAATATGCAACTAAACAATCTTATGTTGTGATAGCTTAGCATTGTCACCTTTTTGTCAGTGCCTGCATCCTTCTTCCCGCCTGCAGCTGCAATGCTGGCAAAGTACTGGATGACTCTCTTGGTGTTGACAGTTTTCCCAGCACCAGATTCTCCACTGAAGTCACAAATTATCAAGTTTTTAGAAATGGACAAATGGGAAACACACTGAATCCAGTCAGTTTTTTTAAATCTATGAATAAACATTAGTTGCAATCAGTAAATCCTTTTCAACATTTATCAGTGTTTTCTGTTAGCACACTGCTGCTAACAAAACAGTGGCAATTGATTGAAGTAATGACAGCATTAATGTTTCCTTCTGACTGAATAACACATTTACACACAATTAATACTTAGTGTTATTAAGTTATTAATTTTCTTGCCATTAAATCCATTATTCAGTCTTCATTTATTTTATATTCAGTTATTCTTCCAGACTGCATTAACATGCACAATGTTCTTTACCACTTAACACATGGTGGACACTTGGTAATAGACTCACAAAACCAACATTTCTTGGAAGGCTGATGAATGCCTCCTGCTATAATTCTCAATTGCAGCATAACAAAGAAATTAAAAGATAACTTACGTGATGAGAATTGACTGATTTTCCCTGTCTGGAAAAGAGAAGAAAGGATCACTTAAAGAATATTAGGATTACTAAGCGTTTTTATGCTTCGCTTTTATTAATATATGATAACTGAAAGTGAATTACCAGTTAGCATGTACTGGTAGGCATTGTCAGAGATGGAGAAGATATGAGGAGGAGCTTCACTCCTCTTCTTTCCTCTATAGGCAACAACCACCTCTTGGTTGTAGACTGGCAGCGCCTTGTAGGGGTTGACCGTCACACAGAAGAGTCCAGAGTAGGTCTAGAATGGAAAAAGAAGAAACAAACTGTGTGTAAGAGACAGTCATATTCACCTTCTATGTATTAAAGAAGTGTGTAGGAATATTTGATGGGTACAAGCTTTGCCTCCTAATGGGTTTTAAACCTTATAACTCACATAGATCATCCATGCTGCATAACGCTCTTTGAGGTTAAACAGCACAGCAGGCTCGTGGAGGAAGGTGAACATCGCCATGTCTTCAATTTTATCAAACTTTGGCGGGTTCTGAGGGTGTACATCGCACTCCTTCACAGTGACAGTCTGAAATGGAGATTGTCAATATTAATACATTGTTATAAATCATTCTAGAGCTTTTGTGTATACAGGAAGGGAAGAAATCAAGTCACTGTGCATCAGAGAGTCTGATTTCCACTGCTTCTCTGCCATGTGTGACTAAAGGAAAAATATCCTTATAAATACTTGTTTTAGTTAGGAAACCAGTGCCTGCCAGTTCACTGACCTTCCCTTTTGCAGTCTCAGCAGTGACTTTGTCCCCATCACGGCTTATGACGGAAGCCTTCACATATTCCTCATCAGGATCAGTAACAAAGCACTCCTTCTTCATGTCGAAGGCACGGGTCTGGGCCTCCAGGCGCTCTCGATCTGACTTCCTCAGGAACGGCGCGGCTGGCCCAAACTCTGCCATGGCAGCGTCACCCATTGTTCACCTTGTCTATATAAAAAAAAAAAATCATATGCTTATAAAGAGTCCGATTTGAATTTGTTAATTACTCATACATTGGTGTTGTACCATCATTAAATTCAAATCAAACACATTTGAATCTTTCAGATGCTCTTACCTTAACAAGCCCTATCGATGAGACTGAGGTGGAATAGTCCTGAGGAAATGAACAGTGGAAACTGGTGAGACAAGTCTGCAGTCCACACTAACACAGGTAGTGCTTTAGAGTCAATGTGTAGTGAGTGCTTTCAGAACGCTTGTCTCTACACCTTACCTTGAGATAGAATGGTGACCTATTGGGCGTTGTACCATGGGCTCTTTATAAACAAAGCCTCTCTTCCAAATATGGAGGAGCGTTGAGGGTGCAGGAATGTTATTGTGTCTGCGTGGGTTTGGGGGTTCTTAGAGGGAGGGGGTTAATGAGTTCCCATGTGCAATATAGAAATCAGCAGGTCCGAGTCTTATCAGTGATGGGGTCTGCTGACAAAGCCATATTAGGAGCTCCATGCACTCAAGTGATTAATCATAGGTACCCTCAAGCAGCCAGGGACACCAACTCAATCTTTAAATAGACACAGGGAGGAATTATTTTCCCGTCATCTCTTAAATGTGCTTCTGTTAAAGGCACATTACATGTTGTACTGAGCAGAAGCATCCCCCCCCTCAGACCAGCATGACTGAAAATGTAACATTTGTGTAAATATGATTTAATAGATTTATATAGATTGAGATATAATACAATTTCATATACATGGTGAGGTGTTCATCTTAAGGATGTCCAATAATGTACATTTGAGTTTTACTTTCAGTATTTATTGGCACTGCCTTTTTCTGTATAAGAAATTAACAATGTGGACAAACGACTATCAGATAACGATATTACAGTTTACACAAATGCTAGCAAACACAGAAAAATATTGATCAAATTCAAATCAAAGCAGGTTAAGGACAACAATAAATAAATGATGAAAAACTTGAAAATGTTTGAGTTTAATTAGGTATATATTATTTGTCATCGCCATGTCTTCAATTTGATCAAACTTGAACGAGATGCACACCA
Organism: Eleginops maclovinus; assembly: GCF_036324505.1. NCBI lineage: Eukaryota > Metazoa > Chordata > Actinopteri > Perciformes > Eleginopidae > Eleginops > Eleginops maclovinus. Next base: position 10,413,120 of record NC_086354.1, read on the forward strand.
CCCTCATTCACTGTGTCTAAAATGGACATATTAATACATTGTTATAAATCATACATGGTTTATATTAAAATCAAGCAGGTTAAGGAGAACAACAAAGAAATCCTTAAAAACGGTGAAATTAGTGAATTCAAATAGTTTAAGGTACATGTTATATGTCTATTTTGTTTTCCATATTTGTGATAAGAATATGGAAATCCTTACATTTGTATTCTATAAAGGTTTTCATTGGAAAAGATAAACTCTTAAATGTTTAATTATTTAGAAATTGAGAAATAATGAATTAGACTTTATTCAAGCATATTCTTTGCTTTATATGCTGTAATTCAGAGTATTCCTTCAATGTAGTCTGCTGGTTTTGTTGTGTAAACACAAAGGAAGACACAGAAAATCTCTGAGGAGATATTCTAGAGAAGTATGTCAAGTATGGGTCTCCATTACCCAGCAGGCTTAAGTGGAGTCGCAGGGAGGCATTGGTAGCATATCGTGTTTATTTATCATAGAATGGATTCTGCAGTAGATAAATCAGATACCGAATGGGTGGGTCTAAATAAAGAACATGAGTCTGCGGGATTATTCAGGCGGCAAGTGCTGGCCGACGCAGATAAGGCTCTGCCACAGGTGACATTCTTGAGAATTACTGAAAGGCAGAAATGATGACACACAATAGAGAGCTATGTCAGCATTACATGCCCCGATGAGACACCAAGGACACCGTGGAAGCCTTTTCTCATTATCAGACAGCAGCTAACCAAAGCTGGTCCCTCAGTGACAGACCCGTTGACATGGCATTGTGTCTTTAAGGACAAAGATAGCTGCGTGAAATTCCTGTGTAGCGCAGGTCACTGATCGAGGAAAACAGCTTTGAGTTGTAGCAGATGATAGCCCCACGCTGGGGTTTGTCACACAAATGTAATGGGGGTGACAGCTTTATCCCACAGCCCATAACTTTGAATGTTCCTTTTAAATGCCATTCCTATAAAGAGTCCGACTTTAGGATTCAGTTTAACAGCAGCAAACTAACTTCTGGCACTCTGAGATTCCCTTGGAATGAAGAGTGCATTACAAATTAAATATATTATTATTATTATTATTTAACTTTAAGACGTTATACTATTATCTACTAAAAACGTGCTTCTCCAAAAGTAGATATAAACCTTCAAACGGCCCACCATTAGCTGTGGTTCAACATTCTACTGACTCTTAACGTATCTTAATGTACACTTTTCCACTAATCCAGAAGAAAAAATACCTTTTAATAATTTAAAAACTTCTAAAACAAACATTCAATGTAATTATTGTTGTTATGTATAGCAGTTACATTGCACAGCCCGTCACCAGCACCAGTAATCACAGTCCCTTCAGAGGTTAAGAGATAAAAGGAGGGTCAACAACTGGTGACAAGTGCTGAGATTATTTCCATTCGATAGCTGTTTCTGACAGCTGGCGTCAGGGTGCCAATTGGAAGTGAGAGATTCCATGGCCCTGCTAAAGACCAAGTGAAGATAACACTGACCGCAGAGGTCAAACTTCTATTAATTAAAGGGAATATGATTCAAATGCTTTGTTTATGTCACAACCAATTAAAGGTTGTCACCACATTTTTTCATTAAATACAAAGGGAAAGACATAAAGAGTGCATCAAGCCACATGTCTCTTCCTTCTGTTGTCCGGAAGCAAAGTATTTTTTAAAACATAATTTAACCAGAAATCTTCTTCAAATTTTCTTTGTGACTTAATTTCAATTTTATTGTTTATTAGTTATTGTATCTCTTTTTAACTGTAAGGCACTAGTGAAAAGTCGTGTATAAATAAAGTGTGTAACTATCATTATTGTTTTAGTCACTATATTGTTTTGATTTGGTTTTGGATCCCAATTAAAGTAGCACTTAGTTACTATTTATGTTTGCATAAGATATGAACTCAAGATCACATAACACTCCTTACATTTTCTGTTGTTCAAACTTTCTGTTAATGACCAATTTTTGCTTTTCTGAACAACCTCTGATGCTTCTGCTGGAGAAGCAAACTAATCTCTGTAAAACAGAGGGATTTCCCCTGGAGGGACCTGGGTCAGACCTGTGTGTAAAATATTTTATGAACTGGCTATAAACTCACTTTCGGGTTAGAAATGGTCAGTGTTACATGCCTTCCACATCTGAGATAGGACTATTAACATCATTAAGCATGCGAAGAGATGGTCTAATTATAGAGGCAATACACTTTTTCCATCTTTGGCCAGTCCACTGGTTCATGTGAGCATGGTCTCAGATGTCCTGTTAATCATGCCGATAATCCTCAACACACTGTGCTGCATACGGCGAAACCTCTTAAAGCATACGTGTGAATACACTTCATGAGCTGCTGGATACCTGCTTGTTCACTCAGGGAGTTGAGGACATGACATGTAATAAGAGAAGAGACAGGACTCCTTGATTTTCACACAACGGGTGTCTGGGGCCTGCCTCTCCTCCCTCCTCCTGCCCAAATCATTATTTAGCCTCCAACCTCAGCAGCAATGAAGGAGACCTGCAGCAGCACCGAGGCAAAGCTCTAAACAGACAGGTAACCTCTTAGTACAGGGGGAAAATTCATTATAGTCTGTTGTAATTTTCTCTTTTCTGTTTAGTTTTATTTCATCACTTGATCTTTATAATTTTATCGTAGGTTGTTTGAAATCCCCTCTAGCCCTTTGGATGAATGGGCAGGGTTGGATAGGTATTTGCTGAGCAGCTGCAAGTAATTATTCATAGTATTATGGAAGGTCTGAGTATGAGCATTGGTTTATTGTGGACCTTGAGGCCCAGGCTCCTGGGCTTTCTTTAACTCTATTTTAAGAGAAGGATTTGTTTTATCTCTCTCTCTTTTAGCAATCACCACAACTCAACGTCCCTGGTTTTAGGACATCTGCCACCACACTTTTGGTCCCAAGAGTTGTCCTGCTTAGGGCGAATTCTGCTCTTCCTGATTCCTGATTCTTTTCCTGATGCCTTTCAGTATCTTTGTAAATGTAGTAGATGAATGTATTTCATCCCATACTGCCAAATCTATTATTCTTTTTTTTTTCTTCATTTCTGACCAGTCAATTTGATTTAAGTTTCATTACACACAGTATTCCTCATATATTGTGTCATGAACAAACTCTTTCTTAATAAGGGAAGAACACAAAGTTGTTAATATTTTGATGAGATTTTATTAAGCATTAAAGGCTGTGAATAGTGACAGCAAAGGGAATCTATACAATGAAGTATTTAGGCCTCTTTTGTGAAGAAAAATATCTGAGATTTCTAATATTAAGTCATAATGTTTTGAAAATAAAGTCTGAATAAAATAGGTTGCTTTGAATCATAGTTTGCTTTTATTTCATGTTCAATTACATGTGCATACTTTCATTTGTTTTAACAGTCCAAAGGCCAATGTAGCTTACACTTATTAACGGTACCTTCCCTGTGTTACCTCTGCTCAGTTTGGGGCTATCTTCCTACTCACGATGCTTTCCATTGAAATCCTAAGGGAAGTGTCTGTATAGCTGCACTTTATCAGAGGTGGTGAAAATGAATGTGATTTCAAACCCTTTTGGTTTTAACCTCCAGGGAAATGCAGCCATCTCCCTAAACTTTTGACTTCTGTTTACTATGACAGGGGTCAAAATATCCAGATTTCTTTCAAATAAAATTACAACTACATGCGTGTCGTACTTTATTACAACTTCCTTGCAATATAATGACTTTATCCTAATTAAAAAACAAATTGTTTCCTTGAAATATAATGACTTTATCCTTTATTTGACTTGCAATAAAATGTATTTTTAAAAACAGCTTTATTGATATCATAGTATTTCCTCCCATGTTGGCCTTAAACTCTGTACTACAGCACACAGCGGGCTAAGGGATTTCAGCAGGCTCCAAAGCTTCACTCTTCCTCAAACCCTTTCTGTTGCAGCCCAGGAATTTGGAAAGAAAGAAAAAGAGAAAGCTGTTAGGACTTCAGATTAGCATTGCTTTGATGCCATAAAGTAATGTATTAATTAACACCCTAATGTAAACTAAATCAGATTTGTACTAATGCTCAAAAAGCAGATCAACATGTTAAATGCAGCCAGCAGAGGGCAGCATGTGTCAGGGTCAGATGCTGAGCACCTGCTGCAGAGTGCATGCTTCAAACCTTTGAGCCCACATCACGGGTCTTGGCACGCAGCTTGTTGACCTGAGACTCAGCAATGTCAGCTCTCTCTTCAGCCTCGTCCAGCTCGTGCTGCTGCTTCCGGAACTTACCGAGATGAGCATTAGCCTGTTCCTCCTATCGAAGGATGGGCAAAAAGAAAAATAGTTACCCATTGACAGTGAGAAAGGCTAAATGAAAACCACACTTCACATATTGCCAAACTTACAGCCTCTTCAGTAGCTCGCTTGTAAGATTTAACCTTCAACTGCAGCTTATCTACCAGGTCTTGGAGTCTGGCAATATTCTTGCGATCTTCCTCACTCTGGAAATACAAGTGCATTTCCTTGAAAATAATCTGAACCACACAGGAATATTATTAAAGCTAGTTATGCTACAAACCTGATAGGTAAGTTCCTTCATACGGCGTTCGTATTTACGGACACCTTTCACAGCTTCGGTGCTTTTCTTCTGCTCCTGTTCCACCTCATTTTCAAGCTCCTTCACCTGCTCATGGACAGTGTTTTTTTCAACAAATGTTCTCGATCTTTAACATCACTATTTAACAATGACTATTCAAAAGAAGTGCTAACCCTGGCCTCGAGCTTCTGGATCTGCTTCTTGCCTCCCTTCATGGCGATCTGTTCAGCTTCATCCAGACGGTGCTGCAGGTCTTTGATGGTTTGCTCCATGTTCTTCTTCATCCGCTCCAGGTGAGAGCTGGTGTCCTGCTCTTTCTTCAGCTCCTCTGCCATCATGGCAGCATCAGTGATGGCTTTCTTAGCCTTTTCCTCTGCGTTTCTGCACTCCTGCACGGCTTCCTCCACCTCAGTCTGAAGCTGGGATGTATCAGCCTCCAGCTTCTTCTTGTGATTTATCAGGCTAGTGTTCTAGTTGTACACAATCAAAGCAATTTTGTTAAACAATATACCATAAACCAACATTTTTAAAATGAAAGAAATTCATTGCCTGACTTCTGCCATACCTGCGAGTGCAGTAGCTGCACCCGTTCACTAACATCCAGCAGCTCTTGCTCAGCAAGTTTGCGGCCTCTTTCAGTTTGCTCCAGAGCAGACCTGAGTTCCTCAAGTTCAGCCTGAAGCAGGTTGTTGCGTCTCTCAACAATGGCATTGTTCTCCTTGAGATCTTCATTTGATCGAAGAGAGTCATCAAGTTGAATTTGGGCGTCCTTAATGGATGATACCAACCACATCAACGTTCAGTATACAGTTGAATTGAATGGAAATCATCTTGAGAAAGTGAGCCTTTCCTTTTTCTAGTTTACCTTCAGATGTGCATGAACAGATTTAAGCTGTTTCTGAGCCTCAGCCGCCTGCCTGTTAGCTTGACTCAGCTGGATCTCCATCTCATTGAGATCTCCCTCCATCTTCTTCTTCAAACGGAGAGCTTCATTCCTGCTGCGAGTCTCCGTGTCCAGAGAGCTCTGCAGGGTGTCAATCATCCTCTGCAGGTTCCTCTTGGACTGCTCCGATTCCTCATCTTTCTCAGCTAGTTTACGCTCCATGTCTGCCTTAATCTGGTTAAACTCAAGTTGGGCTCTTAGAATCTTTCCCTCCTCATGCTCAAGAGACCCCTTAGATAGAAAACAGCAATTTGTAAAACTATATACTGTATATGTTTTCAATGTTGAATCTAAAGATGTAAATATGTCAGAAATTAAAAGCTTTGAGGTTAAGTGTTACCTCTGCTTCCTCGAGGGCTGACTGAATCTCGCTCTTTTCTTGCTCCAGCTGCTTGCGGACTTTCTCCAACTCATGAATGCTTTTTGCTCCCTCGCCTATTTGCTCAGTGAGGTCACAAATCTCCTCTGTGTATGAGAGTAATGGTGCGTAATTAAATTGTTTGGCTCCTGAAGTATGTATAATCTGGCTTTTTAGACACCTTTTACAGAAATATTACCTTGAAGATTCTTATTCTCTCTCTTCATGGTATCCAGATGATCCAGAGACTCCTCATATGAGTTCTTCAGTTTGAATAGCTCGGTGCTCAAGGACCTGGCTTCCTTCTGAGAGCTCTCCAGCTCACACTGAGACTCTTCATACTTCTGCTTCCACTCAGACAAGACCTAGACATTGAAATACAAGTTGTACCATTTCACATTTTAATCCCCTCTTTTGGATCTCAAAAGCAAAATGTGCATTGTTTGAGTAGACAATTTTGACTGTGAAAACCAGGTTTTTTTAAGCAATGCTGACATACTTTGTCAAAGATTCTTTGCTTCTTGTCCAGAGCAGCAGCAGCAGCATTAGACCTCTCCACATCCACCATGAGATCTTCAATCTCATTCTGCAGCCTGTGTTTGGTCTTCTCCAGAGACGAACACTTAGCATTCACTGCTTCCACAGCCTCCTCAGCATCCTGCAAACGCTGAGCCAGCTTTTTCCTGAAACACAAAACAAGTCTTATCCAATGATTGCTTAAGCGTTTTCTTTGTTTTCGGGACATGTTATGGCTTTGATAGAGCATTAAATAAAGGCAGGAGCGATTTTAAACAACATTGCACACAGGCGCCGGCTTTTCGATATTGCAGTTCAAATATATAACACAACATACACTTCAGCTGCGGAAAAAAATTAAGAGATGACTCCAATTTTTTCTTAAATCTTTATCTCTACATGTATGGCAGCCATTCCAGTGTGTGTTGAATTCCAAAACAGAGAAATTGCCAGTAGATTATAGAATACAAGAAAAAACAAGAAAAAAACATTAAATCAAAAGACATGTCTATAAAAAATAAAACAAGAGAAACTGGTAATGCTATGATAAGTGGTCTCTTGGTTTTTTTCCAGGGCTGTATATTATGGCAAGCTGACTCTGCTTACTGTAGCTTTCCAAACTAACAAGACTTGTGCATTCATTCATTCAGTTGCTCATCTAACTGTAATTGCTAGCTTCAATTTGAATCAACTTGTGGAAATTTATTGATATTACTTTTAGTGACGCGAGTGTTTCTTGTAACTCACTTTGCCTCCTCCAGTTCCTCGGTTTTTTGAATGGCATCAGTTTCGTACTTAGTTCTCCACTGAGCCACCTCAGAGTTAGCCTTGGACATGCCGCGCTGCAATTCAGACTTGGCCTCCTGCTCCTCCTCATACTGCTCCCTGAGCAAGTCACAGTCATGTCGAGAAGACTGCACTGCATGGGCTAAAGCGTTCTTTGCCTGAATAAATGATGATAATGTTGGTATTCCTCTTCAACATGGAAAAATATTTGAAATACACAGATAAATAAATAAATGTTGCCAGTTTCATACTTTTATCTCCTCCTCTAGTTGTCTTTTTAGGTCTTCAAGTTGTTGATTGTAGCAATTTTTACCTCTGGTCAGCTGAGATACCAGAGATTCCTTCTCCTCCAACTGTCTTGAAAACTCACCTAGAGAGGCAAGAGTTATTTTAGAATTAAATTGTTTTACATTAAAGAATTTATTATTTTTAATTTAAATAAGTAACACTGACCATTCTCAGCTTGAAGCTTGGCTCTCTGAGTGGTGAAGTCATTAATAGATCTCTGAGATTCATCATACTTGCTCCTGAATTCATTCATTTGATCTTCCAAAGTTCTGCAGGTCTTCTCCAAGGTAACCTTCAAAGTAAATTGTTCACAAGCAATGTTGATTAGTTATCAGAATGAAACAATCTCTAGACATTTATTCATTTCATGAATAGATACTAGATACTATGTGTTCCTTTAACTGATGTTGCATCTCCCTAAGGGATTGAATTGTTATCATTCCTTACCAGTTGTCATTTAGTTCCATTCGTGTGGAGATTTACCTTGAACATCTTCATGCGCACATACCTTTGTCTTCACAATATGTTCCATATTGGAGACCACATCATCCAGCTCCAGTCTGAGCTCACTCTTCTCCTTCTCCAGTTTCTGCTTGACTCGCTGCAGGTTGTCTATCTGCTCTCCCAGATCAGCCACACTGTCAGCTTGTTTCTTCCTGAGTGTGGCAGCAGTGGCTTCATGGTGCAGAGTGGCCTCTTCAAGGTCTCTGCGGAGTTTCTGTAACTCAGCCTCTCTCTTTTTGTTCATCTCAATCTGGGCAGATGTTGCTCCACCAGCTTCCTCCAGCCTCTCACTGATCTCCTCCAGCTCTCTGGCCAAGTCAGATCTCTGCTTTTCCACCTTAGCTCGAGCAGCTCGCTCTGCTTCAAGCTCTTCTTCAAGCTCCTCTACACGAGCCTAGTGTCAGAACAACATGTTTTAATGTGAGTTATAACGGGGATTTCATAACTTTTAATCATGTAGGACACTTTTGTACCTGCAGCTCTTTCAGCTTTTTCTGGAGCTGACTGATCAATGCTTGTTCGTCTTCAATTTTGCCATTCAGCTGGCTGATCTCAAAGTCTTTCCTGCAACATTTTATTAATTTATTTCCAGATTATCTGAAAATGTACAATTGGTAAACAGTATTAAATGAACATGATGAATGAACAATGTCAGGCTGAATTTGTACTTTTTTAGGTGCTCCTCCAGTTGTTGCTTGTCGTTTTCTAAATCCATTACAGTCTCCAGGGTCAACTTTAAGTCTCCCTCCAGCTTTCTCTTAGCTCTCTCAAGATCCATTCGAACCTTCTTCTCTTGCTCAAGCGATCCCTCAAGCTTAATACAAATATGTTTATTTACAACAGTCGTGAATTAATTATTTATTAATACTTATGTCATATTCACTTTTCAGGGTAATGCTTACATCATCCACTTGCTGCTCGAGCTTAGACTTGGCCTTTGTCAGAGTGTTGACTTTGTCTTCCTCACTCTGAAGATCATCCAGTGTTTGCTGATGAGATTCCTGTAGGGCTTTCTTTTCTTTGGTCAACTTGGCGATGATATCATCCTGACCAGCCATCTCTTCTACCAGGTTCTTTACCTGTTAATCATGAAAACACAAGTTACTAGATGCCTAATTAAGTTACAGATCCAAAACAAATGTTTAAGTTAAGTTTCATACCTTGTTCTCTGTGGCATGCTTCTCCTTCTCCACCTTAGCCAGAGTTAACTCTAAGTCATCAATGTCTTTCTTCAGCTCAGAGCACTCGTCCTCCAGCTTCCTCTTCTTAGCAGTCAGTTCAGCATTCATCTCCTCCTCATCCTCCAGCCTTTCCGTGAGCTCTTTGGCTTTTGCCTCCATCTGAATTTTGTTTTTGATCAGCCCCTCGCATCTTTCTTCTGCGTCACAGAGATTATCTTGCTCCTACCAAACATATCACTTCATTAGCGCAGACATTAATGTCATGAAATTTAAAAACAATACATATATTTTTAGATAGCATTCTCACTGCTTGAACTTGGAGCTGCAGGTCGTTCTGTTCTTGAATCAGAGAAACCATTTTCTCCTCCAGTTCCTTCCTACGAGCTTCAGATTTTGCAAAGGCCTCTTTCAGCTTCAGGAATTCTTCCTTCATGTTGGCCATCTCCTTTTCTGATTCAGCTGATCTCAACAGGGGTTTGATCTTGAAGAACAGCTTCATCCAGGGCCAATTCTTGACCCCCATGAATGAACGGACATTCCATTGGATCACCAATAGTGCTTCTCTAAAATATGTGTTGAATAAAAGTAAAGGCTATTAATCAACTAATATCCTTTGAATCTGTACCAATGTCATCAGCTGTAAACATAAGATACCTGCGTTCCACCATCTTCTGATACTCAATACGAGACAAGAGGCCACGGGATCTGGCTTGAATAGCAGTGATGATTTTGGAGAGACGCTCGTCTCTCATCTCCTCAAGCAGACCCAGCAAACCAGCCTTAAAGAACACCTAACAACAACAATGTGGATTTTATTTTTGTGCTACCTTCTTTCCCTCCTGCCAATTGTTTTTCTTGTTCATATCAGAACAACTTCAGATGATACCTTTGTGTGTCCAAACTTGTACTGATTGTGGTCAATATCCAGAGACCCAAGAAGTTTCTCAGCTCCCTTCCTGCTGTCGATGAACTGGCCGTCAGGGATGGCAGCGGCATTCAGGATGCGATATCTGAAAAAATACATATATTTTATCTGATAATAATATTCTGGACCTCTGTTTGTAATTGTAAAGTAACAAGCTTAAGTCTAATAATACCTCTGTTTGAAATCCCCATACAGGATCCTGTTGGGAAAGCCCTTCCTGCAGATCCTGATGCCTTCCAGCACACCGTTACAGCGCAGCTGGTGCATCACCAGAGGGTTCTCCATGGCCCCAGGAGTCTTGGTCTCATTGGGGATGATGCAGCGTACAAAGTGAGGGTGAGTAGACCTCAAGTTGGTCATCAGCTTGTTCAGGTTTTCCTTTTAATATGATGAATCACATATTTATAATAGCTGTTAAGCTACTCAGAACCATACAAAATATCGTACCCTGGGATAAAAACAGCCAAAGACTATACCCTATGAAGTGCGGACACAGTCTGAAACGATGCACCCTTCTTCTTTCTCTTCTCTTTTTTGCCTTCTTGCTCTTCACCTGCAACTGTTAAGAAAAAATAACTATAAAATGTAACCTTTTAGATAGACAAAAACTGTGTAATTTCCAAACAAGATATTCATGCCAGGGTACCTAGATCAGCTCCGGCATAATTCATAAACAGGACAGATAACAGCTTGAGATTGGACTTCTGGTAGAGTCCAACAACAGTCTCATTCAGAGGATCTTTGTTCTTCACCAGCCAGTTGATGATATTATAGTCAACAGTTCCAGCATAGTGCATCAGGGCAAAGTGGGCCTCTGGTTTTCCTTTGATACCTCTGGGCTTCTGGAAGTTACCAGACTTTCCCAGATGGTTGTCATAGAGCTTAGCTTTGAAGGTGGAATCAGAGGCTTTGGGGAACATGCACTCCTCTTCAAGGATGGACATGATACCCATGGGCTGAAGGGACAAAAATGCAAATTGTTTAAATCGACCATTATAAAAATAATATTCATGAGCATGTACAGGTCCAAACTCTTACCTTTTCAATCAGGTCAATACAGGCTTGCAAATCCATGCCAAAATCGATGAAAGTCCATTCAATGCCCTCTTTCTTGTACTCTTCTTGCTCCAGCACAAACATGTGGTGGTTGAAAAACTGTTGCAGTTTTTCATTGGTGAAGTTGATGCACAGCTGCTCAAAGGTGTTCAACTGTAGAGAGAAAACAGGTCAGATTTTCTATCCAATTTATGTTAGTAGAGAGCAGGTCCAATAAGATAACTCACATCAAAGATCTCAAATCCAGCAATGTCCAGTACACCAATGAAGTACTGGCGAGGCTGTCTGGTCTCCAGTGACTGGTTGATTCTTATCACCATCCACAGGAACATCCTTTCATAAATAGCCTTGGATAGAGCTCCAACAGCGTAGGTCACCTAGGATATAGGCATCATACATTTGGAATTTAGCATGCAACCTTTTATTCCTTGCAGAAGTGGACAGAGTTTTGTACAACAAAATTTAAATAGCATTTTCTTACTTGAGCAACACTTTGTCCTTTGGTGACCCACTCATTTCCAACTTTGACTCTCGGGTGACAGAGACTTTTGATGAGGTCAGCAGAGTTCAGGCCCATCAGATATGCGACTTTGTCAGCATCTGAAGAAGGAAAGTGAAGGCTATAAAACCGAGGCCTACTACAAAAGACAGTGTCTGTCTTAGTTCGCTCCGAGCCAACATGAGTAGCAGAGCTTCTCTCACCTTCAGTGCCATCAGCCTCTGCCTGCTCCTCTCGCTGCTTGGTCTTGAACTTCATATTTCCATGATGCATGATGGCACCAGTCAGCTTGTACACAGAGTTCTTTTCCTCTTGAGTAAAGCCCAACACATCAAAGGCACTCTGTGGAGCAGTACACAAATATGTTCTTCAGCTTTGATTCAAGTTATAATTCTTAAATAAAATAAAATACTGTTGTGATAACTTCCTAAAGTTGTAAAATCCGGTCTGAATATTTTAAATTATGCAAGGTTTTGGTGTCGGAGAAGACTGTAAACACATCGATCTGGTCATCCAACTGGACTTCCTAGTTTGTTATTTATTGCATCAACGGTATCATTATGGTTTGAGTTTGATTGATTATTAGCCTCACATCTGTAGCCTCCAGTTCATCTGCATCAACAATAGAGGCCACTGTGGTTTCCCCCTGAGAGATGAATGCGTAGTCATAGGGATTATTCGTAATCAACAGCATCTCTGGAGGACAAAGAGATAGGGTGAGTCAAGGTCAAACAGATTCGATCATACCAATTTCATTAATTCTGTCTTGTTTTGGTAGTCAACCACCACTGAGAGACGAAGGAACCCCAGCCTTGCACTAACCCAGGAGTTCTGGCTTCTTGTTGGACAGAATCTGGTAGAAGATGTGGTAATCTCTCTCAGCCTTGAGCTGGAAGACCACACGAGATTTCTCCAGAAGGTCTGACAAGTGACAAATACAGGAGAGAAAATATGGCTATGTGTGTAAAATCAACCTTATTACTTTTATAAAACATAAATAAGAAAGTATTTTCTGTATTAGTGTTTAACATATAAGGGTATTTGTCCTTACATGTTTCAATATCAGCAGACGCTAACTTGCCCCTGGTATCAAAATGAATTCGAATGAATTTACCCTGAAAGAAAAAAGTGAATCATCTTGACAACATGATTGTGTATCATGCAAACGGAATAAAAAATATTCAATTAGATACTTACAAATCTGGAAGAATTGTCATTCCTGATGGTCTTTGCATTACCAAAGGCCTCCAGTGCAGGGTTAGCCTGGATGATTTGATCCTCCAGAGAACCCTGTCAGAGAGGAGCTCAGTCTTTAATCAATGTTTAAAGCTACAAAACAACTAATGTATCACAGCAGCTGTGTAAAGTGGAAATCATGACAGGATTGGTAATGAATTTGTCTTTTTTAAGTTTAATTTTACCCCAGAGCACCGGGGAAGATTACTTGTCAGCATTACTGTAAACCAGTAATTTAATCAAGGTAGGAAAATCTATTCAATGTCAGTTTAGGTGAGTACATTATGGGAGTTCAACTTATCTTAAAACTGATTTAATGTGTAGTTTCAACCAGTGTAAGACTCATCAGAACCTCTCTGGAAATCCACACATTTGACAGAGCTTATTATTATTATTGTTATTTATTATTATTGACCTTGTCTTTAGCAGTGGGGTCTTTCTTCGCGCCACTAGATGCGATGCTTGCAAAGTACTGGATGACTCTCTTTGTGTTGACAGTCTTTCCTGCACCAGATTCTCCACTGAAATTGAAAAATCAATGATTAATACCTACAATGGCTTAATGTAGAATACGATTTTATTGCATAGCAAATAATGTCATTTTTTATAATCAAGTACAACACAATACGTACGTGATCAGAATAGACTGGTTTTCCCGGTCTACAAAAACAAGTGTGTAAAGAGTGCATTATTGTAAGTATCAAGATTCAGCATAATAACATCTGACAAAAATTACCCGATCATTATTTGTCGTTTTTACCTGACAGCATGTACTGGTAGCCATTGTCAGAGATGGAGAAGATATGAGGAGGAGCTTCAGCCCTCTTCTTTCCTCTATAGGCAACAACCACCTCTTGGTTGTAGACTGGCAGCCACTTGTAGGGGTTGACAGTCACACAAAAGAGCCCAGAGTAGGTCTGTGAGATACAGAAACGTTATTATTGTTTTTACAAGTACTATTTGTAAAATGAACTTTTTTATGTTTATGATGTATTGAAGATTTCAAGTTTTGGACATGCTGTCACCTCGGCATTCATATAATACAACTAATTTATGTTGAAATCCTAATAGAGAACTAATGCTATTAAATCATGTTTATTTAAAGGTGTATTAGATAACATGGATAACTTTCAGCCACTAGATGGCACACTCCATCTCACCCTAACATTTTGTTCACTATCAAAGCATTTTGGCTGCTATTTTGATCTAAAGTCAGCATATGTAATAATGAACAGTGAAGATTACCATTCTGGTATCTAAGAGAACTTTATTCAGCTTATTAGTCAAGAGAAATAGTGACAGCATCTGATAGAATTGTTAGCCTTTAAATCTACTTCAGCTGAGTCCAAAGAGCAAAAGCAATATTCACCCTGGTCTTCCTCCTTTTTGAACTGAGCATTTTGGATTGGAACAGAAGTAAAGCCTGGCCGATACTGTTGAATTATACTTTTTTAAAATATATATATATTGTTCCGACTAAAAGGCAACTTCCAAGATAACAGAGATAGCATCTGCATTCTAAGCAAAGGCATTTAATTCAACATCTCCGAAATATATTTGGAACGTATTAATATTGACTGGTTCCAAATATATTTCGGATATATATATATATATATATATATATAAGGAAATCAATACTTGTGTTCTGTACCTTTTCAAAAGCTGATTAGATATATGTTTTTATTTGTCTACATCAAACTGTTCTCAATACAATTTTTTAAATGAATGCAAATGATCCTGAAGGCTTGTTTTTATGAGGGTCAACTCAGTGCATGGTACGGTTCATTGACAAATCGTATTCATTGTATTGTAGGCTACTCACGTAGATCATCCATGCTGCGTAACGCTCTTTGAGGTTAAACAGCACAGCTGGTTCGTGGAGGAAGGTCAGCATGGCCATGTCCTCGATCTTGTCAAACTTTGGAGGATTCTGTTGCATGATGTCGACATCTTTGACCACGACAGTCTGAGAAAAAATGAGTTTGTGATCAATAACATTATAACATTTTCTGGTGTTATATTTCCCCTGGAATTCGTTTTAAGCCACATATTGAGACAATTTATTTTTGTTTATGCTGCCTGCTAAATTCGTTAACCTCCATGTGCTGCCCTATCATTGTCAACATTGCATGTGAACATGTCAGAGCATGCCGCGCATTATTACTGCCAGATGGCAGCAATACATCGTCTCATCATCACACCCTTCACTGGAAACACAAATCAGACACATTTTAGTCTCCACTGATATACACATTTTGTCCACATGCTGCCTTCTGGTCAATTCATTAAAATTAAATATATCAAATACTGTATTACAGCAATCACTCACACTTATGTTACACATGTTGACTTATAAAGGTTAGACTTATAGGTTAATAGTTATTTCATCCTTGCATCTAGGATAAGAAAACCATACTACAACCAACTAAATGTCTGAATTGTTTTCTAAACACTGACCTTCCCATTCACCGTCTCTACAGTGACCTTGCTCCCATCTCTGCTGCTGATGGTTCCCTTCACAAACTCTTCCACTGCATCCGGGACGAAGCATTCCCTCTTTATGTCGAAGGCACGCGTGGAAGCCTCCATACGCTCCTTGTCCGACTTCCTTAGGAACGAGGCAGCCGCCCCAAACACAGCCATCTGAGCATCGGCCATGGCTGCTTTGCTTTAAAAACATGTAGAGAGGATAAAAGGTTTGATCTGACTGTCTCGCATATTTCAGTTTCTATTAATCATTATCATGCATTGCCAAGTTATCATTGGGAAAGGAGAATTTACCGGTGACTTTAACTCAGATGACAGATGAGCTCAAGACTGGTATAGATATCTGAAATAGTGAGAGTGAATGGGACATTTTTAAGAATATGTAAAAGAAAAGGAATTAAAGTAGCTTAGCATCAGTATTTGTAGAACTATCAGGTCTCTTGTTTTTTCTCATCATTAGAATAACATAAATTCAAAAGATCAAAGATTCAAAAGCATGTAAAAGTCAAAAGAGGGTTCCTATCACCTCTTTTTTGAGAAATGAGACCATGTCTAAAACAATTTACATTTCGTTTAAACTTCAGAAAAACACAGCATGAATACAAAATGCAATCTGTGATGCAGACTCACCAGAGCCAGATGCTGAGGAAGCCTCTTCTAGACCCGTGGGGAAGGCAGGGATGAAATTTATAACCCCAGATAATCCTGCCTTATGAGGCCAAGGGCATCATCCTGACCTATTACCATACTACCAAACCAAGCACATATCTCAACAGGTTAGCTTCCAAACACACCCCTTTACCCGCTCACACACACTTTGTTGTAATCACAATCACTTTCATCACTTACGACAGTGCTCTCTAATGGCTCTCTGGATGTCTGGTTGCCCTTTCTACTCACATCCAAAAAATGTGATTTTTCGGGACTACTGCCAGGGACTTTATCCTGCATAACTTGTCTGGGGCTCACCCAAGCATAGCCTCACTATCTATTATTCTACCACACTTTCCTTCAGTCATCCCTTGTCCTAAATTCTTTTTACAAGGACTGGTCATGAACCAGACTCTATTTATTGCTTGCTAAATAAAATAACAAAAATCTCTAAGTAATTTATTTAAAATTCACAGGTACATATCCATTTATATACTAATATGTTGCTGCACACTTAAAGCTGCAATATGTGCTTTGATAGCAACCATGAGCAACTTCTGTGACTACTGGAGTCAGGGGTGGAGAAAAGGAGATGACTGACACCTCAAGTGATGAACAGAAGAAAAGATTACCAAAAAAAGGATATATAAAAAAAATCATGTTATATATGTGTGGCTACATGTTTTATATGCCAAATGTATTAGCAACTGAAGGTCTTTGTCTGAGCAATGTTTTTAGTCTTTTTTTTTTTTCATCATCCACAATTGTATACAAAGCAACCTCTCTTTATATCTCTCTTTCTCAACTTCTTAACAGAACAGAATCTGAACAGTCTCAACGTGGACCTGTAAAGATAAAAAGGGTCCTACATTGACTGGATTGTCTCACCAAAACCTGTTCAAAGCTTTCATTGTAGTCAGAAGACATCTTAAAACCTGTGGAGGACAAAACAAGCCTTTATGGCTTGGCTTTAACCAGCCTGTGCTATGGGCAGCACCTTACCAACAGATGGGATTGCAAAATGAACTTCCCCATCCAAACCTTCAACTGGTTTGGTCATGGTCTGTTTGTAAGCACTCTCGAGTAACCTTCTTTGTAATTCTTGCTGTAATTGTCAATGTCTTATGTATTACTGTGATACTTTGCCAGCTACAACAGCAAAACCACACCAAGCCTGTCAATAGAGGAAGTGGCTATTACTTGCCCTTAATAATAGCTGTGGTAAATAACTGGACGATACCTTTACATCATCACTTCGTATCATAAGATGCTTATCACTGCTACGTATTAGGTCTATTGTTTAAACTCAAGGGAGGTCAAGCTGTGGTCGGCATCCTGTCAGCAGCCACTACAGACGCTCAAGAGACAGCTCTGCCATGACATCTTGCATGCTTTGGCCAATGAAATACAGATGGACTTGCTTCAGAGAAAACAATACCCACTATAGCGATGAAAACAAAAACGAGTCTGCAACTAGATTCAAGAGCAAATGTTCCAAACATTAAAACTCAGCTGCCTTTTTTCTTAGCTACAAGTACCTCTTAATTTATCACAACTTAACGATTGAATAAATGAATAAACAAATGGAGTCTTTGTCCTGAGTATTTACAATAAATGAATGTGTATCATGTGTGGAAACGTCTGTGCTCCCTGAGAAGAGCGGTCAGTAGATGATATGTTGTTTTACCTGCTTCTTTTTAAGTAAACATTGCTGCATTTATTGTCAAGTTCAGTTCAAATAAAAGGTCCCATTCCACTTCTAAACAGAGAGTTATGTTTCCATTGTTCTCTTATGATTATGGTATTAAGCTGTGTGCAGTTTATTAATAACTGTGGCAGGGATGGATATAATAAAATGCTTTTGTTTGATAGATGCCTGACCCCATTCTCTTCTCTGCATGACTGACCACACAAACAGAGTTGGAGCCAGTTTACCAGCCACACCATCAGTGGTATTTTCAGCCTGATAGCAGCAG
This sequence comes from Eleginops maclovinus, assembly GCF_036324505.1. Taxonomy (NCBI): domain Eukaryota; kingdom Metazoa; phylum Chordata; class Actinopteri; order Perciformes; family Eleginopidae; genus Eleginops; species Eleginops maclovinus. The sequence goes on from NC_086354.1 coordinate 10,431,104, forward strand.
GGGAGATAAGGCTTCACTTTAACTAGCGTTGAGATTAACCATGTACAGAAGACACAGTCATGGGGAATAAATAACCACTCCGACGAGACAAAGACCTTAAACAGAAGTGTTGTTCCTGTTTATTCTCTCAGTCATACTTTGGCTGCTATATTTCAGACACTTGAGTTTTAACAATTGTGTTGTGATACTGAAAATGTTTATTACAGCTTTGATCTACAGGTGTCCTCATGAAACACAGGCTGGTTTCAACAATCCTTCGAGTAAATGTCATTCATATTGCCGTTCGTAAGCTGTGATGGATGTGATTTTTCCCATCCTGTACATACATCTCTCACTGCGATTATTAATGAATTTGTCTTTTTTGTTGGAATGAATGCGCAGCCTTCCATGTGTCCATCTATGTCCTTCCGTTTTGGCGCCCCGTTTTGGAACATTTTCAGCAGCAGGGCGGGGGAGAGCAGAACAACAGGCAGCTGTTTGTATTTTCAGTCAGTGGAGGATCAGAGGTGTGATCCTCCAGCTTACAGACCCTGTCGATTCCTGGACGCCACACAGACACCAGGCCCATTAATGGATTGGCACTGGGAGGAGGTGCACAGGGAGTATGTGGTAATATATCCTCCTTGATTTAACTTATACCACACAAACAACTACGAGTGCCAAAAAATAAACAATAGTTGAAGGATCCAATTTAAACAGTTGTCTACAAGAGTTGCATGCAGGAAAGGGGTAAGTAGCCCGACATGTTAAAAAAATAAATATATTTATTTTTTTTGCATCTATGACTGGTACAATGTGAAAATACATGATGATGATGTTGATATGTAATGTTCTTTAATAGTATGACAATGTGTTTTTGTTTCCTATTCAAACATCTTAAATATAAATCTGCTCCCTCTTCCTTATTGCAAAATGTATGGAAGTGCAAATGTTGTTCATGTCAGAGGCCTGACCGCCACTATAGTCTGCCTTTTGAATTGTTCTTTTTTTCCATGAAACTGACTTTTTTTTTTACATACTCTGCTATATAAAATTAATATACACTGCCTGGCCAAAAGAAAGGTCACAAGCCTGTGGGGGGCAGTGCTATGATCTGGTGTTGCTGCAGTTGGTCTGGTCTAGGTTCAGCAAGGTTATGTGCCCAAAGAATGAGGTCAGCTGACTACCCGAATGTACTGAATGACCAGGTTATTCCATCAAAGGATTTTTTCTTCCCTGATGGCACGGGCATGTTCCAAGATGACGATGCCAGGATCCATCGGGCTCAAATTGTGAAAGAGTGGGCCAGGGAGCATGAGACATCTTTTTCACACATGGATTGGCCACAGAGTCCAGACCTGAACCCGATTGAGAATCTTTGGGATGTGCCGGAGAAGACTTTGCGCAGTGGTCCGAATCTCCCGTCATCAATACAAGATATTGGCGAAAAATTAATGCAAGACTGAAATAAATGTTGTGACATTGCAGAAGCTGGTGGCAACCATGCCACAGCGAATGCGTGCCGTAATCAAAGCTAAAGGCGGTCCAACCTTTTTTGGGCCGGGCAGTGTGTATCGAAATATATATCAAATATGTATGTCGATATTTCCGACATAGACTTTACTATGTCGTTTTTCTGATAATTACACATACTATTTCTATGTTGCTTTTCCTGACATTTGTAGACATTAAGCACATTTGAACAAGGCAATTTTAAGTGCTTTACAAAAAATGAAAAACACAAGGACTTTATTGAACAGCAGGTGTTCATAAATAAGTCATACATTCCAAGAAGAGCAACAAAAAAAAGACAGTATAGTATATTTATGTCACTGACTCGCAAGACACTCTGAGATAGGGCACACTACATACCGTTTTCACTCTGTTCACTTTTATTAATACTTCAAAGAAGCATTCACAATCTGTACACAGGATTTGTACTCAAATGAAATAGTCAGGCTGTGAGAAATGATCCATTATGGTATACGTTGTCATGTCACAGTTGGTCCACATGGGAGCAGTATATGTTCAGGATAAAGGATTCAGGAAAAAGAAACACATTGTAATATGCTGATATATTCCTGCGGTTAATCAATTAAAAAAGTTCTATTTTGTGTTATCATACAGCAAATATCTGCTAGGGAATATTTTGCTTAGGTGTTTAACCTCTGATGAACCCTAGTTCATCATTTTCTCCTTCCTCTGTCTCTGGCATAGTTCTTTGGCCTTCGGGTTGCTGTAATCTCCCTTAAAGAGGGGCAGCTTGGGCGCTTTGTTGATGCCAGTCTGTGACCGAGCACAAGCTGACCTGTGATAATTTATTGTTTAGGGACATCTAGAAGCCCTTCTTATCTTGAATGTAGGTTTCCTGATGTACATTATTTTCTCATGTGCGACAGCTTTAGGTAGATTCAGGGTCCATACTTGTTTAGTCTTGCTAATGTAGAATGATGATCATACACTCTGAACTGGTTAAAACCTCGGACTATGGAAGAGATCTTCAGAATTGGTCAGGCAACTGCTGTGTCAACTCTAGGCTGCAGCAAATGTCTTGTCAATTCTCTGGCCGTTAACTTCATAATAAACCTTCAGTGTTTGCCATCAAAGTTTCAGCTCTCCCGTATCTCTTTGAATTTCGTCTCCATTGCTGCAGAAGTGTCCATCACAATATTGTATCCACTATTTGTGCCACTTTTATTCTTTGCAGCCAACATTGAACCTTTCTGAAATGACTGTACAGCAGCAACACAAATATAATTGTGGTAGGTGGCGACCGTGGCACCAAAGTTAATAACTTTAAAATGACTCTTCGAGGTGCTGTGGAGCTATATATTTATTAGTACAGAACCATATTTCTGTGTTTAGTCCTATCCTACAGTGTGATTTACAGTAATATTGTGTTGGTCTCAGAAGGGAAACAGGGAGCTGCTTTAGGAAACTGAATTAGGGTGGATCCCTTCATGGAACTGATGTGAGGGTCCACCTCACTAAGTCGTCTTGTATCCTTACAAACATTGTATAGTCCCAAATAAACCTGCAGCAAATGTTATAAATGGTCAATAGTGTCATGGGACCCAGCTCCAGAGCTTGGACCCATGGTGGGAAAGTATGTGTGTTATCATCACTTGTATTATAGTGAAAACCCCTTTGTGTTTAGCACTTTTCGGATGACATTTCCAAGAACCCATTTTAAAAGATTTCACTTGTTCAGTGTTTTGTTTTATCACGCTTTTTGTTAATAAATAAAGTAGGCTACTGCAGCCTATTGTGTCAGGATCATGACACACTTTCACCAGTAACACAACAGTGAACAATACAATATGGATTTTAATAAAATGGTAACTAACAAAACTAGTTTAACTTAATTTAATGCAGCAAGTCAAAAGGGGAAAAAAGTGATATTAAAATAATGTAGTTGTTTTCTTATCAGCCCGTTTTTCAGCCTGTGACAAAAATTGCCCAGCCTGCGAACGTGAATAGATATGACTAGGATCTGTTGCAGAGCTAATGTATAAGGTTACATTGCCTTGCCGAAGTGTTTCTATTTGTCTGGTCATGTGTGAACACTGTTATTTATAGCTTTTCTTTATGTGAACTCTAGCTGAGTGAGTCAGTGGAGACAAATAACATGGACAGACAATGTTAACATCGGAGCAGTACAAGAGTACAAGATCATGAGAAGTCCAACACAAGTAAGAAGTGCCTCGGTAATGTCTTAATCATAATCCCTGCAAACCTGTTTGGATTGGCAAAAACGACAATCTAATCTTGGTGTCCTCAAGCATTGAGAAACATTGTTTTTCGAATACTTCCAGCTGGAAAAAGAGAAGGGAAACATTTTAAACTTATAAAATAAAAGAATAAAACAATTGTATCTGTGAATTCCTGGCATTTATTTACCTCAGATGTGATGTAACAAATGTAGGGGTAGTGGATCAAATGCTGTCTGTAACTTAATTAGAAGGTTTAACCATGGCATGCAGTTGGAAAAAGAGAAGGGAAACATTTTAAACGTATCAGGTCAACCTGTATTTCTGGACTAAGGACAGAGAGGTGTTGAACAGAACAGATGGACAGGACGGTTGAGCTCAGACATTTCAGAAGTACAAAGTACAGCAGGGGACAGAAGAAGTGTAAAGTAACGGGAAAAGAAAAAAAGGGGTAGCGCATCAAATTAACTCGCTAATGTAATTGACATTTTTTAATCAATGTTGTCTCAAGGTAAATGTGTAACCACTTTTGAGCATGATCATCTCTCTTGAAAAATATAGACATGCTATGATAATTTTTCAGTGGAAATATCAACCAATGACAAGTGTTCCACCAAGTTCAGACTTGACACTGTGCACCTCTTCAGATATTGAGCACTAAGCATGCAAGAAAATCTCGTAGTTTTTTCGAGAAAACCATATAAAATCCAATAACAACAACTAAAACATCTGGCTTTAGTCTTCAGAGGGAAATGTTTAAAATCCCAGGACAAATTACTGCAGTACTGCAGGCATCGTGTTAATGGGCTCCAGCTGTGATTGGCAGTGATGGAAATATTACACTCATTGGAAATGTTCATTTTCACCTGGTGCAATGCTGTTAATTTCTGCAGGGATTTGGACAATTCAAAGTTATTTACATGCTAAACATAAAAGTAAAAGAAACACCAGATTACATAATACTTGACATAAAACTTCTTAATTGGTTAGTTATTTTACTCTCTATAATACAGTTTTGAGTTTTTAAAGACAGAAATAGTAACATATGAAACAACATCGAACACCATTTTCCCATCTTTGAAAAACGTGCATATATGCGTTAATTCTGGTGGAACCAGGATGGTTGGTGACTTGTTTTCTGTAGGAGCTTTTAGGATACCATGTGACTTTGTGGTTGTTGATCAAATTGGGTCATATCAAGACACTTGATTAAAGTGGGTGATATCTGAGAGAATGGATAATCAGGATTAAAAAAATGTGGTGTGTGTGTGTGTGTGTGTGTGTGTGTGTGTGTGTGTGTGTGTGTGTGTGTGTGTGTGTGTGTGTGTGTGTGTGTGTGTGTGTGTGTGTGTGTGTGTGTGTGTGTGTGTGTGTGTGTGTGTGTGTGTGTTAGCATTTACTGATTGACAGAGACAGACTGCTACAACAGCTGAGTCTCAGTTAAGATACAGTACAAAGGTTAGTGCTATTAATACAAGCACACACACACACACACACACACACACACACACACACACACACACACACACACACACACACACACACACACACACACACACACACACAAACATACACACCTAAAAACAGACACACAATTTGACTCATTACATCATGTTTCACATCATATTTGACAATTCAAAACTTTGCTGTTACGATGGCTCTCATGATACTGCTCAAACTAAGCAGTGCCACGACACCCTCACATTCTGTTGGCAATCGATACTAAAACCTAAGGAACCCATGTCATTGGTTCAACCTCTCCGTCCCCTTCAAGCAACTCAGCAGGAGCAATGTGACACCTTTAAGGCATATGACGAGGCGAGAATAAGGGGGGGGTGAGTGACGGAGAAGAGCAGAGACACAACGGTTACTGAGATAGTTCATACAAGGGAAGTATTCTCAAATCAAACCAATGGAAGTCTTATGGTAACACCACGGTTGCCATTGCTGAGTGAAACACGGCGGCGGACATTGCATTCCTGCAGAATCTAGTGGGAGAAGAGAAGAAAAGGAATAAAAAACATGGGAAACCTGCTTTAAAGATCAGATAAGACTGAAACTCAAACCAGGAAAAACCTGCAAAGCAACTGTCATGTGGTTTGGTTGCATTGTTTAGCTGCAGCTGTATCTGTAGCACTGAAAGTATTTGCAGATATATTCGACTGTACTGAGTCCGGAGAAGAATCTCCTACTGGATTAAAGAATTTCGTGGTTGGTTTTCACAGTGAGCACATATTTGCAGTCTGTGGAATGCTAGGGTCCAGCTGTCCCTTCATTCATTGTATGCAGTAAGGTCTGTGCTTGGATGCCAAACACTAGCAGCTAACACCAATGGACTTAAACTATTTTAACTACACAGCAGCATCTTTGGATTTCTCAAACTGGATTAGTGTTCGATTAATGGACTGATGAACTTTGACAAATCTGGTTTGTTTTGATTAATTCCTAAAATACTTTTGAACTAAATGCTGAATTGTTGTGTTATGCAACAGAGGTGATCCACAGCATCAACCTGTGTGTTAACAGCCTTCTAAAGAGGATTATCACATTAAGCAGTGCATGCTATTTAGTCCAAAGTGCATCATCTACACCAACACATTCAGAGCCAGCAGCAGTGTCATTTTTCATATAGAAATATTGAGTGAGCTTTAGATCTGGTCAGAGGTTTTGTTCTGGGTCCAGATGTTCTTAAACACGGTGCTCGTGGTCCTGACAGACCTGGTGGCCCGGTCCCTAGGTAGCGCTATTTTCCGGAAGCACTTCCATCTGGTGCTGTCGGTTGTGGTGATGTTCGGCCCCGCACTGAGCTTCTGGGTCTCCCAGCACAGCGTCTTTGCCAAGAAAACACACTTCCTCTACAGGTGAGGCTGCTTCCTGTTTACTTCCTTATCACTTGTCTTCTTTGACCAGTGGACCTATTTTGACCAGTGAGTTACCTGCAATGCCAATATTTTCTGAGTGTTATAGTATAAAGAAAATATTTTTTCTATTTTGAAGACATATTACTGTTTTCATGTTTTGATTATTTAAAAGCTGATGTACTAGATATCTCGAAATGATGATGAAGAGTCTGAAGACCCCTTTCAGATCAAACCCTGTTGACTTCTTGATTAAATAAAAAAAGGGATGAGGAAAAATCTAACAATGACATATAATAGTAATGCATAGAATAAAATATAGTTGGTTAAGTCGATCTATTGAGAAAATCTAACACTAAATTTTAGACGTTTTATTATATTTAAGCCTGAATCATCCTGTAAATAAAGAGTGTTGAATCATAAAAAAGGGAGAAACATAAGAAAGAGCAACATAAAATCAAGAAATGGACAACCTGAATGAAAAAAAAAAACAGGTAAATAGCTAAATAGCACTTCTGTGTACCATGTACCATTTGATCAACTGCTTACCTGGCAATGTGTGAACTTTTGCTGAATAGGGGATGGGACAACGAGTCTTCTTAATGGTTGCCTTCATATAATCTTAATTTCTCACTGTATGCGGTATATATCCCCTGATGTCTAGTGTAGTAAATACTGCATTTTTAACATGATAAAATCTAATTTCCTCCCATTACTTTTATTTCTATAGTCTCTCACTTACCTTCCCATCCTCAATACATCTCCTCTCTTTCCAGAATATTCTTGCGCTCTGGTTGGGGCTGGACCTGCATCTTTGTCGGCTCCTTCGTCTTCCTCCTCTCTTTCTCCATCCGTCGCTCCATCTCTCTGTCCATCCGTCACCTCTCTCGGCTTGGGGTGGCTGGTGGACTGTGGGCCGGTTTCTGTAAACTTCTTGACCTTCTGGAGAACACCACTGGAAGCTGCTACGAACATCTACTCAACAGCCCGGAGGTCACCAATGGGCAGCCTCTGTTGGTGCTGCGAGAGGGGGCAAGTAAGTCAGAGTGCCTCAGAGCTGGGATGCTGTGGAGGGGGTATGAAGTTTCACAAGATGTCTTCCTCCTCTGCCTCTGTTGCCTGCTGTTGGCCGAGGAAATAGCTGTGTTTGGTCCTTATCTGAGCCTGGGTGGCTTCTCAGGTGGACCTCTGAGGATCCTCTTCCTTTTCTGTGTTCTCCTGCTCTGGCTCTGGATCTTTCTGCTGCTCTGTCTCTTAGCTTACTTCCCTCAGTTCCCCACGCAGTTGCTAGGGGGCGCTCTGGGGTGTCTGAGTTGGAGGGGACTGTACCAGGGCTGGTATCGCCTGGGGCCCACCTGGTATTGCCCTGGGAGGCCTGGACAGGGACTGCTCAATACCAAGACCAACGGTGCTGCAGCAGAACACAAACTGAACCATTATCACTGATATTAATTCAAGAAATTAAACATACAGGTTTTACCACTGACCCAATGCAATGAATCAGGAGCTCAACGTGGTTGTTTGGAGACAACCGTGACATTTGTGTTTGTTTCCGTTTCTTAAAAGTAAGACAAGAAATCCTGTTGGAGTTGGGAACAAACAGATGAAGTGGGCTTTCAAAAAGTTATTTGTTTTTCTCTATATGTATCACACGTGCTTTCCTACTGTAGTTATTAAAGGATTCTGATTCTGTGTGAACTGGGTGTCCTGTTACTGATACTCCCAGGAATATCCACGAGAAGAATTCAGGGGACAGTAGCCATTTCGATTCAGGCTAAATATATTTGAGACACCCAGACTTTGATGATATACAGCTTGTTTACAATGTTTAAGAAAAAAAAGGACTTACTGAAAGTTTTTGATGGATATTTATGGTGCTAATTAAATCAATTTGACACTTGATATTTCAATAAATGTGTAACTTGTGAAATAATAAACTAAAATTCTGTAAACCCTGTTGAGAATATCGACTTTTAGCAGGTGGATAGATTCTATAAAACATTCATGAGTTCTCTGCAGCTGTCAGTTATTAATTTAGCAGCAGTTTGATAAAAAAATCGAATTAATTTTGTGCCATTGTCTGAACAGAGAGGTGAACATTGGATAAGTTTGGTTGCACCTTTTCCCCATTAAGATACATCGCATTCATTTGTGTTCAATAACTGCTAATGCGAAGATTAAAATGTAGGCAAAGCAAGTCACAGAAGAATCATACGAATAAAAGAAAAGGAAAGCATTGCGATCTTCAAAAAAGAATAAGCAAATATGACAAAGAATATGACATGTACAAATTAGATTGAAATACATATAAGACTACATAACGTCCAATAAAAACAAATGAAATGCAGTTACAGAACTGTAAATGTTGGAAGATGCAGCCGAGAAACCAAAGGGCAATAGAGAAACCAATCAATCAAATGCACAGTAAAACAGGGGTCTTCAGATACAAAAGAGGCTAGGAATGGATATACAAAAATCTGAATGCATGCCATCAGCTCTTATCTGCTGTACTTAAAACAGCAGCGCTATGAGTTTCATGCTTACGTGCTCATAATTAAAATGCTACCATGTTTAAGGGTAACGGGTTAACTTTAATAGAGCCCCCTTTAATGTTTAGCATGTTCAACATCATTTTTTTTTTTTACTTGTTAGCCAATATGCTAATTAGCACATCACAAAGTTTAGCTGAGGATAACGGGCGGACACTACTTTTTAAAAAATCCTCAGAAATATTAACGTTACAGTACGTATCAACAGCAGGAAAAACACTTCTCTGTAAAGACAGAATACTTTATTCCTCCTCAGTTTTATTGATAAAACATCTCCACAAAGAAAATATATACAAAACATCAGCTATCAAACAGCAGAAATGAACGCTGCCTTGACATCTGATCAGTTCAGCGGTCAACCTCAAAGCGTTAAGAGTTTTACAGCACTCAAAAGTATTCCGAGGTTGCACCCTTCAACTATTATACAGGAAGACATTGAGTTTATTGTCTGGAAAACAGTGATAAATTACATGTGTGATTGAGTGACTCAATGTCATCGTCAGCCAAAACTTGGAAGTCTTTTACTTCACCTACAAAGAACAAATTGGAAAAAAGGGGGAGCAAAGTCCTTCATTTAAAAATGAACAAGACCAGAAAAAACTGATATCCTGTTTACACAAAATCATTTTTAATGACCATCATAGACAAAGAGGAAGTACATGGCAAATGAAAATTAAGGCATAGCTTGAATTTTTCTTGTGGAAAATAATCTCTTTTAAAAAAGTCAAGGCCCTATCCAATGAACAAATTGAAGGAGCAATTGCTGGTGTCACCATTTCAATTCAGTTCCAAATGCTACAGCCAATAAACCAACACTGTGGTTTACTGAAGTGTTCGTAACAATAGTATTTACTACAATTATGTCATTGACTATTGAACACCTTTCTGAAAATTACCAACATGGTAAACATTAAAATCAAGAGAATATTTGTGTGTAGTTCTTGAGTGCATGTGCATGTACTTGCAGCCTTCAGGCAGGCTTAGGTAACCAGTGTGACTGACAGACAGTGAACTGAAGTTGGCCTTTTCAAATATTATTGTGATCATAGCAGATTATGGGAAGTAAAAGATCTTAAAACTGAAATATTTGAAACATTTAGGGAGGGATTAGAATAAGTTGATTTATCAGGAAAGGGTAGGGATTTGGGAGGAAATAGAGTCCAGGGGTTCCCAGTGAGAGTTCATCATGGCGTCATAGAGCTCCTCGCTGCGTTGCATAAAATCTGTGTTCCACTTCTCCACGTCACACTCTGGGATGGGCTCTGTAAACACCAAGCAAAAACGTGTACACATTCAAATTATAAGGTCACAAGAGTATGCAAATAATTCAAAGTCAAATATTCTTGACACCATCAGCAAATAGGATAGGCACCAGAAAACCCTGGAGTTGTAGATTTCACAAGTTGCATCTGTGAGACTTACTGTGACTACTCCTAAGGAAAACACTTAAATCAACTGCTTAACCAGTTAAAGTAAATATGGAAATGTTGGATTTAAGATGCACTAAGCATCTTAGTAAGCAACACCAGAATGCATATATCAACAAGCCTAGTTTATCTTGTATGACAACAAAGAAAGAAAAAAGAGCTTTTCCATGGCAAAAACAAGTCTTACCTTCTGAATTATCCTCGTCTATCTCCCCCCCCTCCTCGTGGCTCTGCTGAAAAAACATCAAATATTGGGAAATTATTTCTGAAACGTTAACAAATTAATATATTTCTGAAATACAACAAAATAATATCTGTTTTTAGAATTCATATGTATTTAGCCTAGCACAAAGTCTGATTGGGTTGTTTCTGTTTTGTTTTTTGACAAAGATGTAATGCTCGAGTTAGCAAGCTTAGCACACAGAATGGAAACAGGAAGGAATGCTCAGTCTAAATGTCAAAAATAATAATAATATTTCTGTAAAAGCTCACAAGTGAACATGTTATTATTGGTTTGTTTGTATAACAATATTTGGCTTTCAAATAATTCCATACAGAATTTCACCCCAAAAATACACATTTTTATTGCTGGCTAGATTATTGCATTTGGACAGAGGAAAGTCAAAGAAAGTCAAAAATAAGACAAAGATCAGCTGACTGTATCAGTGACAACTTAATCGACCACAAGGCGAAAGGGTGTTTTGGAAGTGCTGCTAGCTGGATTTTATCTTCATTGGTGGGGGCTACCTGCTTTAGCGTACTCAAACGCTTTGTGCTCCCCAGGGTAACGTCATGAATCATACCTACTCACTGCATAGTAACCAAGCATCTCAAACACGGGAGTGAACGTGTTCCCCTCACCTCTACAGCTCCTGACATGTCCGTGGGCGCGGGTGGGAACCCTGTGGGAGGTGGTGGCATCATGTGGCCTGGTGGGGGGTATCCATAGGGCCCGTAGTTATAGCCACTGTTGTAGCCGCTGTTGTAACCACTATTGTAGCCGCTGTACTGGTCGTAGCCTCCCCACTGAGGGTAGTAACCCCCCTGACCCCCGCTGCCTTGGCTGCCGTAGTAACTGGACTGGGACTGGTTGTAGTTGCTATGGAAATTTTGTCCCTGGCCCCCATGGTAGTTGCTCATCTTTTGGCTGAAACACAAGAAATACAACGTGATTATTTAACAGAAATGTTGTATTGATTTGGATCCATCAACTATTTCACAGATCAGAAGGTTTAACTAAGAAAAAATAACATGCCTCAAATAAGTTAAACATTTAAAAAGGTCATTATTGTTAGGGAAGTTTTGGCTTAGGTAGTTAAACTTTGACACAGTTGATAATTTTTTTCCTTCCTCTGTCTATTCCCATGGCATACGTCTTCAATTTTGGGGGTGCTGTAATCTCCCTTGCGGAGAGGCAGCTTGGGCGCTTTGTTGATGCCAGTCTATGAGCGAGCACAAGCTACCTTGAGATAGTTATTGTTCAGGGACATCTAGAAGCCCTTCTTATCTGGAGCGTAGGTGAGATTCAGGGTCCATATTTGTTTAGTCTCGCTGATGAGGAATGTTGATCATCCACTCTGAACTGGTTAAAACCTCCTATTGTAGTAGAGTTCTTGTCAATCCTCCAGCCGTTAAGTTCAATAAACCTTCAGTGTTTGCCATCAAAGTTCCAGCTCTCCTGTGTCTCTCTGAGTTTTGTCTCCATTACTCCAGAAGTTTCCATCACAATTATAATGGAATGTGACTGTATAATGGGGTTTGCATATTAAAGCACAAAAAGGTTTTTAAATTTCGATGATAATAAATAGATAAAAGGCTAATTTGCTTCAGCGGTTCAACCCCCAAAAACCTTGAAGGTTCTATTTAAGTCATTTTAACCAACAACATAGCAACATGGGGGGGAAAAAGGGGGAATTCCCATGCAAATTTGTCCTCGAAAACAGATAAAAGTACAAGACTCAATAAGCCCAACACCCATAAACACGCCAAGGAGCATTGTCAATTTACATTATATAATCTTTGGCATTTTTTACCTCTTTGCCACAGCAATGCTGAGTCTGAGTGGTTTGCCCCCGAGCATCGTACCCTGGCACTCCTCGATCGCTTTCTTCTGCTCGCCCTCCTCCCCAAACTTGACGAAGCCGTAGCCTCTGCAGGTGAAACAACCGTTAAACCTCCTCTCCACTCCGACACATACTCCATACTTGGCATTTAATAGCCACTTATGAAAAACAGAATAAAATGGGTATTATTATGGTAGAACTGAAACTTGTTGTTTTACTTTTAACATGAGGTAGCATCACTTGAATTGTGAGTTGCTCTTGCTTAGCCTATATGGGGAAAACAATAGTTTTAGCAAGATGGCACGGAAACATTTCTTCAGCCTTTGTTCGAAAAAAGATGAAGATGTACTGGTGGTTTTTCAATTATTACAACACAGAAACCAGGAAACATTGTTGTTTTATTGTATATTTCTTACAATGATGAACCATTGACAAGTTGAATACTAAACATATCTGACGCTGTCTGGTCCACCTCTATGAGCCGACGTACCTGGAGTATCCATACTGATCAGTAACTACTTTGGCTCCCTTGCAAGAAAGGTACTTCTTGAAAACCTGGTGCAGTTGGAAGTCGTCCACCTCGGAGGCCAAGTCGCCCACAAACACTGAGAACTCCGGCCTGCGAGGAGTAATAATGTTGACTTAGATATTCATACTCTTTATGAAGGGATAGCACTGTGAAACATTAAAATGGGCAGTGCCTTTTTCGGAGTGTCACTTCTTTTATGTTTATCTGAAAGCCTGAAAAAAAGTAATGAGTGCCTTTCCTATATTTGAGATATAACTGTTTATTAAGAGTAGGCTTTGGCGTTAATTCGAAAAGATAATTTATCATCCGCCATCGGATATTGAGATTAAAATCATTCATCAATCAAAACACAAATAAGTATTCTTATTGATAATAACAAGCAGAAATTAATTGACCTACAAACAGATAGAGGATTGTGACTAAGCTCTATATATATATATAGCCTAATGTTAAAAACAAAGTAAAGCTGTAACGGTAATTAATCTCAACAACGCTTTCATTAAGGGTTATGTTAGTTTTACTTTGTACACATTTTTTCAATCTCAGGTTATAGGTAATAGGTTAACTAAGGCTTAAATAATAGTCACATGTTATACTTTTTTCAGCATTCTTTGAATTTAACTCTTACAGTTACATGCAACATTTTGTGAATAATGTGAAAAATGACTAACCCTGCCTCTGGCCTTTTTCCGTAGGTGGCATAGTTTAGCTTAAATTTCCGGGGCTGCAAAAGGGAGAGAGAGAACACACACACTAAGCCAACGTGAAACACCAAAGACTTGTAGTATAGCACTGAAATTGCTGAAAATAGAGATCAGAGTTATATGGTTGTTGTTATTTGGGTTTACATACCTCCACCACCCAGACCAGCCTTTAGCCCATTCCTCAGTTAGTTCCTACCAGAGACTCTATTCACCAGCTTCAAACAAAGTACATTCATGTACAAGCAGCCTCTCAGCCACCTTCAGCAGTAGGACAGGGGAGCCCAGTAGCTTGGCCAGCTCACAGGGGCCAACAGCATTTCAATTCAGTAGCAAGCAGCTAAAGCTCACAACTTTACACACCACTTTGGATCATTTCTATGCTAGCAGGACATTTTTCATATCACCAGAACCTTAATGAGGCTTGCTTTTAATGCAGCTAATATAGAATATAATTTAATAAAATATGTTACTTGCATTCAATGTTGCTGATTTGTAAACACTTACATTTAAAATGCACAGGGAAGGCAAAATAGTGGTATTTATATACAGAATCTGGTCTGTTATGGAGCCAAATTACAGCCTCATATGTTGACTTATCAACAGTCAAATGTAAGGAGTAAATGTAGTGTAAACAGAGGACCAAGTCTAGTTGAGCTCCACTATCTACAGTCAAATCAACGATAAAATACTACTTGAAAACACGGACTAATACTGGGAAAAAAAGGAAGGCAGTATTAAATTTGTAATTATATATGAATATTTGTGGAGAAACAATATTGCATTAGGGTTTGCATGAAAGATATAAGGGTAAGTATTTTGAAATTAAACCATGGAACTGACCGGGTTTGATCCAGGAACCAGTTTTCCGTTTAGTCTTTGGACACAGCGGTCGACACTTGCTTCGTCTGCCAGCTCGACAAAGCAGTATCCGGCTGAACCACTGTACACAAGGACAGAGATAAAGACAGAGAAACATTTCTATTAAAGCAGAAACATAAGACAACCTGATTTAGCCCTCAACCAAAGGGTAGGCTATAGGTTAGCCTTGACTCTTGAATGGCTACCTGTAGCTTTGTGGAAGAGGGCTAACACTAAAGCCATAGCCATCAACCTCTGCTCAACATGTCTGATGAGGAAACCTACCAGCACATCTAATATTGTAAAAGTTGTCCTCAAAGCTTGAAAAGAAGGACAGGTGTATGGCAAGATGTGCTCTGTATATCTTACCCCGTTATCCTGTGAGTGATAATCTTTACTCCAAATGGTGATTCTCCCATAGCGCTAAATGCCTGCTTGATGAAGTTCTCATCCATGTATGGGTCCAACTAAACACAGGAAAGTAAAGTGGAGAATCCTTAGATAGCTTTTTAGACATGTTTATAATAGTACAGACGTATGTAAATATCGTTACTTTGTTAAGACTGCAAGAAATAAGTATATTAAAACAAATCCAGCCGGGTCTATACTTACGCCTGATGATACTACACAAATAACAATGATGTGGAAAATGAATTGGGACATGTGTCATTATTTACTTTATTGACCTCTCTCTGTTCTATCCTATAAAGCCTTACAAGCTCGTAATAAGTCACTTGTTAGCTAACGTTAACGCTTGTTTCAAGGTGGTGCGTTTAGTGTGCGATGATTGTGTGGAGGTTAAACATGTTTTGGTGATGCTTATTTCACACAATGTTTGTTACTGTTGGCGGTCAAAGTGCTACTAAAGAGGTATATGATAAGATATATCGGTTTAACCATTGTTTTACCTAAAGGGGGGGATACAAATTCGGGGCTAAATTAAGATATCCGAGCTAGCAACCAGCAAGCGTAGCTAAGCTAACCACACTGAAAGATATGTGTTTATTGATACATACATCACCCATCCACAGGCTCGTCTGTCTGTTAAACATCTTGGAATTTTAACGGAGGTGAAAATGTAGAAGGGTTCGTTGGTGATGGATGGGGACGCAAGAAAAGGGAAAAGTGTACAACGTTAAGAGTTGTTCCCACGTACAAGCTAAGCACATCGGTAGTTCCGTTTACGCTTCCAGCTCGTTCTTTAGTTTGTATTGGCGGTTGACAACGAGCTCAGAGGTGCATTACCGCCACCTTTGGTGGCAAGTAATTAAGTGCATTTACTTCAGTGTTGTACTTAATAATCATACAAATAAACCGCTGTATAAGTTACAAGTAATTGATATATCACGCTGTAACGTGCTCAAGGCCAGCCACTTACCTTAAATGATTACTGTCAACAATTTTCAATATGGGATGAAGTGTATTGCTCAAGGTTACAATGGCATGCCTGCAGTAGATGTGCCAGTTCGAGTCCACCTTGACATATATTGACAGTTCAGAACTGGTTCTCCACTGGTCGACAGCCACCCCTCGACAATTACTTTTGCTTTTTTTTTTTTACACTTAAATGTACCTTTATTATAGTAATTTGTGCTAGTTTATACTTTAAGTGAGTATTTCCATTTAATGATATGTTATACTTCTACTCCACTAGATTTCAGAGGAAAATATTGTACTTCTACATTTATTTTAACACACACAGTTACCAGATTGAGCGGCTGTGTTCAATAAGGGCCCTTTTTGTAAAATGTAATTTATAATGTTGTTGTTTTTTTTGCACTTCTTCAACCCACTTCACCAAGGGTTAACAACACAGAAGTTTTAAGCCAATCGTTACACAGATTTTTCAACACAGGTGAATCAGATTAACTGCATACATTCATGCAGGGGCATAGATACATTTTCAAGTTTGGGTGGGTTTAGCCCAGAGGTGAGGTGGAGTGAGTGTGCGTGGTAATGCAAGCACTAAAGCATTTTTGGGGCCTCTTTTTTTAAGGTGGGGGTGAGTTACACATCCCCATGTAGTACATCCCCATAGTGTTTCATGTTAATCAGCTCGATGTTACCTGGCCTTAGTCATTTTGACATGTCTTAGGAGTAGGATGAACTTCACCTCTAGGGGGGTCTGGGGACATGCTCCCCCTGGCAGAATTAGTTTAACATTTTAAAGTGAATTGCATGCATCTGGGGCACTTTGAGAGCAAAATTAAGATACTAGATCTAATAAAACGTTGTGGTCTTGGTAAGGGGCACAACTCTAAACACTAATATGAAAAATGTATCAATCAATCAAATTATTAAAAATACCATAACCAATGACAATTAAGTGAAATATTTTCATTTTGAAAACTTTGCTCTTCGAAAAGGAGCATGAGACGTGAATCCCCTTTTTTTTATCTATGCCACTGGGCTCACGTATGTTTTTTTTTAGACTCTTTTTTTCAAACAATAAGCAACTATAACACTTTTGTATAGATGCATCTTCAGACTGTATACATTTAAAGCTGTCATGGGTACGTATACTGTTTGTGCTTTAAAAGAAATAAGTAGCCATTTGAGTCTAAGACTTAGACAGTTAGTCAGCACATGCAGACATGATTGATATATAGTTAAGGCGTGTTCAAGTTAGATAAGACAAGATAAGATAAGATAAGACAAGATAAGATGTATCTTTATTAATCCCTGTGGGGAAATTCAGTGGTTTAATTTAGTTTAATTAAATACTATTGTACAATGCATTAGAGGCATACAAGAGTCATTTCTAATTCAGCTTTAAATGATACAATTGTCTAGACAAGGCAAGTATTAAACTAAATATAAACCCTGTTATTCAGTAATTAAATATGTGAGTTGACTATTTATCTATCTAAAAAGGAATAAAAAAACAACTATGAACAATATTGTTTGAATGTAAAAGAGCTCACATTAATTCTGCACTGAAATCGGGGGACCAGTAATGTTTCTGCAGCTCAACTTGTTCTATTGTTTATATGTGTAATGTCTATCTGTTTAGTAAAATCACTCGATCAGACATCTGACTTCTGTGTATTTTGTGTAAATCCAACAAATACAAACCAGTATGAACAATATTCTTATTAAAAAAAGAAGGTTTATACAAAAAAAGTAGGGACAATATTGTTAAAAGAAAAAACAAATAAGAAGGTATACAAAAATAAGTTGCAACATAATAACAAAAAGGTCAGCCCTTGTTGATGCCTGAATGACCGCCACCACACTATAGCAACTGGTTTTCTGAGCCAAGAGCCGGCCAGCCAGCCCGCTGCGGTTGAAACAGGAAGAAGCAGTGCTTGATTGGGAACTAGCTTTGAACTGGCCCTGGAACTGCTTTGGTTGGAAAGTGGCAATGGTGACTGTGTAGAGAGAGACCTGCTGCTGAACGGCAAAAATATAATTCAGATAAAACCGTAAAAACTCGATAAAATGTTAACAAATTAAAACTGTAACACTTTGCACTTCGGCAAAAGTGGAATTTGGAGGAGAGAGATAGGCCTACAGTGCATCTTTGTCAGCAGTACAGAGCTCTTGCTAGAGCGTTAGCTAAAAGTTGAGATAGTTATCATGTGAGGAGAATTTACTGAATTACACTTAATTTCTTAGCATTTGTTTTTAAATAACTGTCATGAATCAATGTTTGAACCAAACTTTGTCATGGGTTTGTTTCAATTCCAAACATTTCACAAAAAATAGTCATTTAAGGCATTCAAACGTTCCCTTTAATGCATTCGAGCCACATCATCTCCAACATCCTCTGCACGGAATGTCTGAACTGATTAAAACCTCGGACTGCAGATGAGATCTTCAGAATTGGTCGGGCAACCGCTGTGTCCACTCGTGGCAGCAGTATCAGCATATGTTGGCTACAGGGATGTCACATGGATGTAGAAATAGTAATGACACCATTATTACAAAAGAAAAAGCCAGACGAAAATGTTATCACTCAGAAATGTATTCAAATCCCAAAGTGAAAAGTAGTCTACGCATCAGAAAATAGTTATTTTAAGTCTTGGTGACCTTGGGGAAAAACGAAAACATTTCAAAGCACCAAAATCAATATGTATCTACAATATTTACAAAAAAAGTCATATAGTCAAGAAGGTTAGTTGTGCCATTCCTCAAAACAGTTTCTGTCAGAAACAAGCCAGATGGGCCCAGTATACTTTCTACACCTGGGGTCACTGGCTGGCCTGCATGAAAATAAAAGAATATTTGTATGCATCCCCAACAATAGCCTCTGATTCGTCTATTCACAAAAGTTCAGGTTAAGGCATAACTAGTTTATAATAAACACATTTGTATTTATTTTAAAATATGTTCATATAATCGTACGTATTGGGATTCGTGTGGATTAATATGTGTGGACCGGAGTGTGAGGGGGACAAAAATAAGTAAATTTCCCTTTCCTTTTTTATTTCAATTCCAACCTTGGCCCTGAAGAATATATCTCTCACTGTTGTCCTCGTTCATAAAGCACAAAACAACACCATCAGAGAGCACAGTGATAAATAATTAATAACGTCCGCTGGTGCATCATAAACACGTGGACTATAAATGCAGTCGGATTCTCAAAGCACCGCAGTCTCTTTTCCTAAGTCCTTTTGAATTCTCCTATCCACTACTCCTTAACCCCGTGACGTTTCACGCAAATGTCAAGGAATAGTAGATAGGAATAGACGATAGGAGCTGATTTTTTGACAATTCGTAGGCCTACCCCTAGCCTCAAAACATTTTGAGCCGACATAACTGAAGGCTTTCTTGTCCAGGGGCCTCATTTATAAACGTGGTGTACGCCCAAATGATGGCGTACGGCAATTTAAGCAATCTTTGCGATTTATAAAAAAAACAAACTTGAGGGGAAATGTGCGCTCCTCCACGGACACTCCGACCCATGCGTACACAAAAACGGGAGAGATGAGAAACTGCGACACTGTTGGCAGAAGGAAGAATGGAGGGAAACATGTGAAATAATACCATAAATCGAAATATGTATCATATATGAAGAATTAATTTGCGAAAATGGACAGACGCTTATTTGAGGCTCCTGAGTGGCGTGCGCACACAAACATAACTTTGAGAAATAAATAAATACGGATATGTTATTGACCCCCCCCCCCCTCGAATATCGAATATGTTATCTTGTTATGAAATGTATTCTCATAAATGATGCAGTAAACAGAAAGACAGAATTACGTTTAAACTGACCCCGTTTATGTTAGCCTACGAGCAGTGGCGGCTGGTGGAGTTGTCTCCAGGGGGGGCTATAACTCCAAAATGTATAACAAAAATTTAAAAAGCATGCATACATGTACTAAGGTATCAAACGAGTGTATTTACATAAATGAAAACAACAAAAACAACATTATAGATAGATAGATAGAAGTGCAAAGAGAAACAAGTGCGATATATAGAGTAGTATGTACAGTATATGCAGTTAAGAGTGATTATATAAAGATAAGGGCAGTATAAAGAGGTGGGAATAATTGGCATAGTATAAACAGATGTAGTATGAACAAATATACAGATGTGCTATATTACATATATAATAAATATCTATCTATCTATCTCTATATCTATCTCTCTATCTATCTCTAGATATATCTCTATATCTATATATTTAAATAATATATATCATATATAACATGGACAATACACATACTTTATGACAGAAGGCTGTGACGTCAGCCCCACCGCCAAATCCAGCTGCATTCAGCTCGGGGCGCAGGAGAGGTGCGCCCCAACATCGTCCTATCTCTTGTATTGAAGAGGAGCTACTGCGCATGTACAACTTTTAACGAGAGTCTATGGGCAAAGATTCCTGCGCCCCAGGGCGGAAATACGTCACCAATCAGACAATGTCAACGAACGAAACAACTTTACTCATCATTAACTATGAAATATTTATCTTGCACATCTAAAAAATATATATATATACATTTTGAAATATTTTATTTTATTATTTCATTTTTTTTAATGTCTTATTCAAGGAAATGTGGTGAGAGGTGAGTGGTGGGGTGGCGCCCTAGCGCCCTCTATTGGCCAGCCGCCACTGCCTACGAGTGTGTAACAGGGTCGAATACGATGGACACGTAAACACTCCCGCTGAGTTTGTTTTCGACTGTTCTGGTTGAAATACTTCTAGTTAAATTCAGTGTGGCTAAAAGGAAAAGCTTTGTTATCTGCTACGGCTATGGCTAGAGTCTGACGAGTCTGCAGGAAGTGTGTCTGATCCGATTCCCCCGAGCCAAACGATGACTTGTGGTGGCAAGCGGATCCAAGTCCTTATCTATGATAAACTATGGACCGTCTGTTCTGGTAGCTAGGCCTACTTGCTAAAGGCTAGGCAGATGGACGGGGATATGTTGTAATGTGGTTTTACATGTTATAGAGAGCGTATAGTGAATGACGCAATTTATAGTTTTAATTTGTAGGTCACCAGGTGTAGGACTAAAAGGATTCGGGATAATGGAGAGGGGAGACTCGTGACTACCGGGTCATTATTAGGACCCGGGTTAATGATCTGGATGAATCAGGACTCGTCCATCTCTAACACAGTCACAGTCATATGCCCGTATAGCCAGTTCATGGCGAGTATATATATATACAGTAGCCTATATTCTTTGCCACAATTTGCTAATTGACTTCATCCAGTGATCAATTTCAATGTCATTGTTACTGTTTTTCCCAATTGTTGGGAACAGCTACAAGCAAATAGTCAATAACAAATATTCACCTGGTTCTTTCAACGTCTGAACAGTAGCTCAGGCCATTAGCGGTAAGGCAGTGGATTAATACCTTTTGAAAGCAGGACTGGGTTCGTATCTCACAGCGGCTATTTTCATAGCGTTTGATATGCAGGGGCGGATCTAGCCATTTTGGGGCCCTAGGCAAAATATAGACATGGGGCCCTCATTCTTGAAACACACACATCAACCAAATAACCATTCCAATACCCTTGCTTTAAATTGAGATTAAAGAATCGCAATAAACCAATAGTGCACTGTCACTAACAATGGTCTTAACTCTCCACAGTAAAATCAGTTTCAGATTGCTCCAGCAATTGCCAAAATTATATGTTTATTATTCAGAGAGACAGGCAAAGCAGTGGTTGAGTGTGTGAGTGAATGGGTGGGTGAGTGAGTGAGTAACAGGAAAAACAATGGGAGAGAGAGAGAGAGTTTAGGTTTGCAGGTAGTTAAGTCATCTTCAAATGTCCATTTTCCATGTTGCCTTCACCATTTCATGTGAGTGAGTGAGTGAGTGAGTGGCAAAACAGTGTGTGTGTGTGTGTGTGTGTGTGTGTGTGTGTGTGTGTGTGTGTGTGTGTGTGTGTGTGTGTGTGTGTGAGAGAGAGTGAGAGAGAGAGAGAGAATGTGAGTGAGTGAATGAGTAAGCTGTGTGTGTGTGTGTGTGTGTGTGTGTGTGTGTGTGTGTGTGTGTGTGTGTGTGTGTGTGTGTGTGTGTGTGTGTGTGTGTGTGTGTGTAAAGGAGTGTGTGAGTGAGACAGAAAGCATTTGTAAAGTCCTACTGTTGTCGTCTTCTCAAAAGTCTTCATATCATAGAAAAGTGGTGAGCAGCTGTATGGAACCCAACCTGAAAAACAGACAAACACAGCATTAGAACAAAAACACTCACTACACTGTGTTTCATTTGGCAAGGATCCTTATACAACAGGAATGTACTTTGTCAAATCAAATACCTTGTTCAGCCAGGGCTCAAAGCCGTATAGCTCAAAAACACCCTCCATGTGTGAAAATCTCTCCCTGACTGTGACCGGGGTTGTGTCCACCATATGCAGGAAAAACTCTCTTCTGAAATGCTCTTCTGCAGTACACACTGTCTCCTCTCTCCCCTCATACTCAAACTGCCTTTTCTTCTTTCTCTGGCGCATCTCTGGCCAGGCCATCTCCAAATCAATCTTCTCTGCTATCTCCCTGGCATCTGTTTTAGCAGAGTTGAATCCATCCTCTCGATAATCTTTCAGAAATCCTATCACTGCAAGGACCTCTCTCCTCATGACCTCCACTGACACCTTGGGGCTCTACAATAGCTTGCTGACTTTGTTTATGTGAAATAGGACATTGTACCATACAACTGTACTCACCAGAAAAGGCCATTTCTTCATCTCTTTGTGAATGCTGTTGGCATTGGAGGCACATTCAGAGTCCTGCTTCCCCTCAGCATACTCCCTCAGAGCGGTTAGGGCATCTAAAATTTCAGGCAGCTGGTATCGGACAGCTTTCACGGACTCCACCCTATCCTCCCATCTTGTTGCACTGAGTGATTTAATGGTAAAATCCGTCACGTGTTTTTCACAGAGTGCTTTGTTGTTAAGCTCCAGGATTCTGCTCTGGACCCCCTGTTTCTTCCCCTGCATGTTACTGCCGTTGTCGTAGGATTGCCCACGACAATCAGCAAGATCAACACAGGATGATCAAATCTTATATATTTGATATTAGATGCCCATGTTATGTCTTACAGTATTGGGTTGATATTAATTGATGCTTAAGTAAAGAACTAGTGAATGGAAACCAGACAGACTTTTTCCTACCCAGGGATCAGTGTTATATAATTGTATTATGATTATTAAATACGCTGAAGCTGAAAAGGCCATTGCAGTACATGTAGTAAATAAATTGTGTGGTAACAATTGCTTTGTGTCTCCATCCTCACAGAAACTGATTGGGTATTTAATCCCTTATTACCTGATAAATGCATCACCAAAGAAGAGTCTACAGCCAGTTACAAACTCAATGCAGGAGATCTTTACCTCCTTTGTGTCAGAATGTTCTTGTTTTAAAAGGTCCAACTCTTGACTTTAAAATAAAGGAACTTTGTGGACAGCCATGTAAAAAATTGTGAAAACACCTTATCATTATTTTATGAACATACAGTGCCTTGCAAAAGTATTCACTCCCCTTTGCTTTTTATGTATTTTGTTACATTACAACCTGTAATTTAAATGTTTTTTAATCTGAATTGTATGTAATGGATCTGCACAAAATAGTCTAAGTTGGTGAAGTGAAATGAGAAAAAAAAAAATATTTAAAAAAGTTTTTAAAATAAAAAACTGAACATTGGCATGTGCATATGTATTCACCCCTTTTGCTATGAAGCCCCTAAAAAGTTCTGCAACCAATTACCTTCAGAAGCCACATAATTAGAAATGACGTCCACCAGTGTGCAATCTAAGTGTCACATGATCTGTCAGTATAAACACACCTTTTCTGAAAGGCCCCATAGGCTGCAACACCACTAAGCGAGAGGCATCACACCATGAAGACCAAGGAGCTCTCCAAACAAGTCAGGGACAAAGTTATTGAGGAATACAAGTCAGGGTTGGGTTATAAAAACATATCCATATCTTTGATGATCTCCCGGAGCACCATCAAATCCATAATCTTCACAATCCACAACAAACCTGCCAAGAAAGGGCCGCCGACCAAAACTCACAGACCGGGCAAGGAGGGCATTAATCAGAGAGGCAACAGAGAGACCAAAGGTAACCCTGAAGGAGCGCAGAGCTCCACAGCAGAGACTGGAGTGTGCATAGGACCACAATAAGCCATACAGTGGCACAGTGGCCAGAAAACCATTACTTAGTGTTAAAAATAAGAAGTCACATTTTGAGTTTGCCAAAAGGCACGTGGCCGACTCCCTAAATGTATGGCGGAAGGTGCTCTGGCCAGATGAGAATAAAATTGAACTTTTCGGCCACCAAGGGAAACGCTATGTCTGGCGGAAACCCAACACATCCCATCACCCCAAGATGTTTTTCAGCAGCAGGGACCGGGAAACTTGTCCGAGTCGAGGGATGGTGCTAAATACAGGGATATTCTAGAGCAAAACCTGTTTCAGTCTGCCTGTGGTGTGAGACTGGGACGGAGGTTCACCTTCCAGCAGGACAATGACCCGAAGCATACTGCTAAAGCAACACTCGAATGGTTTAACCGGAGGCATTTAAATGTGTTGGAATGGCCTAGTCAAAGCCCAGACCTCAATCCAATTGAGAATCTCTGGTTTGACTTGAAGACTGCTGTTCACAAGCAGAAACCATCCAACATCAATGAGCTGGAGAAGTTTTGCCTGGAGGAATGGACAAAAATCCCAGTGGCAACATGTGGCAAGCTCATAGAGACTTATCAAAAATGACTTGCAGCTGTAATTTCCACAAAAGGTGGCTCTACAAAGTGCTGAAATTAGGGGGGTGAATAGTTATGCACGCTGAAGTTTTCTGTTATTTTGTCCTTTTGTTGTTTGCAAAAACACATCTTCAAAGTTTTAGGCATGTGCTGTAAATGAAATGATGCAAACCCTCAAGCAATCCATTTTACTTTCAGGTTGTGAGGCAACAACACTTGAAAAATGCCAAGGGGGGTGAACACTTTTGCAAGCCACTAACTATTTGTGGTGGATATTTTTACTTGAATTGTACATTTAAAACCACACGGTCTTGGTTGTGTAAATAGTTGACTCTTGATTGAAACTCCATCGTAACTTTTCCATCGACTTCTATGTAATAAATAACCCAGGTTTATACTGTACCCATGATGTTTTTTTCCCCAAAGTGTTACTCAAAATGATTGTACACTTCATTTATTAAAGTGTCAAACAAAGGAAAGACAATATTATGCAGTAAACAATTTAATCACAAACTCCTTTGGTGTATGAATGATCATAATTCATCATAAAGTTTCACACCTACAGAGCGTGCTTACCAAGGTGTATCCGTGTTGAAAGACGGTCAGGTGGTTTGAGGACACCGCCTCACAGTGCTGCCCCTGGACAATTTGGGGTTATACTCAAAATTTTGTCATGAGGGCAAGACAAAATAAAAAATAAAATACAAATAGTGCAAGAAGAAGTCTAAGTATAATACTTCACATACTGCTTGATAGTAATGAATCCTACAGTATTTGATTCATTGATCAAATGTTAATATTGGTTGATAAAATGCTGATATTCTAAAAGTAACTAGTGATGTTTTTCAAGGCAAATGCTTGAGAGTCATGTTAAGTTTAATCATGTTTTACTTACAAATTATGTGGTATAATGTGTTTTGGGGCCATACAATTAAATTACATCAGGATTGTACAGTTATGAACGTATAATAAGTTAATTATGATGTAGTAAAAACAATATTGGATGATGGTCATTATTTTTGAGTGTTTTGGTTAGTTAAATCATGGGTCGAAATTGACCTGCGAACAACATGAACGGAAACAGCTTTTGAACACAACACAAAGGATGACCGAGTAAATATTGTAAACCAGACTTGTGAAATGTGTGCTTGCTTCAGGAGGAGGTGTCAATTCTGCTCTCTACATTACCATTTACAACCCTCATCTTAACCTGGGCTTTAGACATGTCATGTGTCCAGACACCTGAAAGCATGTGTCCAGGCACCTGAAAAGACACCTGAAAGCTTTCTGTTCCAGAGCCAGTGGATATTTGCTGTCATTCATTTAGTTCTGTGAGTATTCTGACATCAGCGTCATTGTTACACATTTCCTGCTTACCTGGTACAATAACTGGTACCATTTGTATGTACTGGAATTCAAGCTAAAGCTATATACTTTCTGTAGAATATACTAAGATGAATACATATGTATATAGCCTACTGCTAATAATCATAAGTAATCCACAGCTATAGGTTACTTTAAACTAGGCTACATAATTTAAGAAATGTTTTTTGACATCTTGAGGCTCAAGATAGGGATGGCTATTATTTGACCAATCATACGTTTTAAAAAACCCAAAACATTTTGTCATGTTTATATTAGCAATTATATGCAAGTGCTGACCCAATAACGCACAGCACAGGAGCGACAAGGGACTGGATATTTTATTGCAGGAGCTAAGGCATTTTGACGCAAATAACAGCAATAGTAGTATTATATAATAGCTTACTGGTATAAAGAAAGATGAGATCCTACATTGCCAAGCTTAATATGCAAACTTTTACACATTAAAATAAGGTGTGCAAACAAGGAACTACAATCTAAATCGTAGTCACCACAGAAAGTATCTGTGGATTTAACAGAACACACATGGCCAATACAATATACGTTGACCCTGCAGCACTAACTGACAGTGTTGATGCGGCTCATGACACAAAGACAAGTTTCTGATCTTTTCACTTACATTACAGATGTGTCCGGATGGAGCCAGAAGGTTACCGAGAGACTCTTAAGAATAAAGTCAGGATGAAAGATGAAAACAATCAAAATCATGCTCCATCTTACAGTGCAAAGAGAGGCCAGTGGGCCACCAAGAGGGAGTTCATTTTATCAGTTGCCGGACAAGTCATTGGTCTGGGCAATGTTTGGAGATTTCCATATCTGTGCTTCAAAAATGGAGGCGGTAAGAACATTTAAAGCATCTTATTGTATTTCACAGGAGTAAGTTAAAAAGCTGGAAAATGTATATTAAATCATTAACCTTTATTCTTTGTATTTTTCTATAGTCAGACTAGACTATAGTGACTATAGTGTATTACTTGGCATCATTATTTCCTTTAGGAGCTTTCCTGATCCCTTATGTGGTGTTCCTGTTCACGTGTGGAATCCCCATCTTTTTTCTGGAGGTATCTCTGGGGCAGTTAACTGGTCAGGGTGGGATCACATGTTGGAGGAAAATATGTCCCATATTGGAAGGTACTTAGCTACATGTTCCAAAGAGTGCCAAAGTATTTGAAATATGTGTCAGTTGTACCATTATAGATGCGTATCTCAGGTAAAAATGTAGTTCCGTTTGTTTCAAAGGTTTAGGCTACGGCAGTCAACTTGCACTGCTATACAGTGTGATGTATTACATTGTCATCCTGGCTTGGACCTTCTTCTACCTGTTTTCCTCCTTCCACAATGTACTCCCCTGGGCCAGCTGCAACAACACCTGGAACACAGGTACACGTCGGACGATGTTGTACTATGAACTTAGATAAAATAACTGATTACAGTCAGTGATACGTTTTGACCAGCATCATTTTCACACCTACTATCAGTTTTCCCATCACGTCAACACTGCAGCTTTGTCAGCATCATTTCTGTTGTTTACACTGATCATCTTGT
The DNA here is from genome assembly GCF_036324505.1 of Eleginops maclovinus. Taxonomy (NCBI): domain Eukaryota; kingdom Metazoa; phylum Chordata; class Actinopteri; order Perciformes; family Eleginopidae; genus Eleginops; species Eleginops maclovinus. The sequence goes on from NC_086354.1 coordinate 10,458,866, forward strand.
TAGCACCGTTTGTGGAGGCAATCACTCAATCACTGACTTCTGAAATCTGTACAGAGAACTTTTAATATCAATGTCTCAAATTAAAAAAAAATCAAACATAATTTGTTTCTTTTTACTCTCTTGCTTCAAGAAAACTGCATTGATTGTGGACAGAATGATTCAATATATCACCACCTCAAAGAAAATGCAACATCATCAGTGAACGAATTCTGGCAGTAAGTACTTACATTAGCAAAGCTGTTTTTAGAGTCATTAAAATGTCTCTACATCACTTTCTTCTTGCACTCAGGAGGAGAGTCTTGGGTTTGTCTGGAGGACTTGAAGAGATGGGCAGTATCCGCTGGGACCTGGCTGGATGTCTTCTGCTAAGCTGGATCATCTGTTACTTCTGTATCTGGAAGGGAGTCAAGACGACAGGAAAGGTGAGATGTATAAGCTTATTATTAATTGGGTGCTAACAGAACTGGGTTTTCATTCAAACCTAGAAATATGTGCTTATTTTCTGTCACAGGTTGTGTACCTAACGGCCACTTTCCCCGTTTGGGATGTTAATTGTGTTGCTGATCCGTGGGCTGACATTGCCAGGAGCTGTAGATGGAATTCGATATTACCTTTATCCTGATCTGACCCGTCTCACTGATCCTCAGGTGAGGTTAATATGTGAATGATGACTGATCTATAACTGAAACACTGCACAGAACACTACTTGGCTAAAAACTCAAATTGATGGACTTTAACTCAGACCAAAACCAAATATTGATTGATCATGTGAGCAAAAGTTACCACTGTAGCCAAAGCCTACAGGGAACATTTCCAGTCTTATCTTTCAATCAGAGACAGCAATTTGCTTCTCAATTGATCAGAAAGGGAAAGCCGTCAAACAAATATGCAAGTCTTTGCAAATGCAGGACACTAACCACATCAAAGGATGTAATACATCATAAAATAATTATTTACGCTTTTGACGTTTTGCTTTACATAGGAAAACCATGTACATGGGTCAGCAATCTATCTGATAACCAGCTCTGGCAATGTTTTCTAGCTACTCCATCAATTGGTCTAATACGAAATTCTGCATTTATCATTTTAACAGGGATAACGATGTTGGGAATCTGCCCTAAAACCACACAACTTAATCCATAAAATACCTTGGAATCAATGTATTAACCAAAAACAATTACTACAAAACATCAAGAAATACCTGGAAAGATGGAACAAACCACCACTCTCCTTAATTTGCCATATCTCAATCCTGAAAATGAAAATTCTCTATTTGGGAGGTTCTTATTCCTTGGAAAAACGATGTGCCTTCATTTTACTCTGGTATTTTTCTAGACCCATACCTTTTACCCAGTTTATCATATTCTACTCCCCTCGACCTTGGAGAAAGTAGTTTTGTCTCCTTATTCCTGCCTGATATTGGTGTTATAGTGATTTGTTTGTTGTGTCTTGTCATGCAGAATGTTGATTATTCTCTTAGAACTATCTCAATACATGGGACTGGGTCAGAATATATTAGGCAGGAGCTGTGTCACTTCATGGCTGCAGCAAACGTTTTTGTCAATTCTCCGGCCGCAACTTTCAATAAATATTTCAGTGTCTGACTTTAAGTTCGAGCTCTCCCGTGTTCTCATTGTGGTTCGAGCCTTAGCTCCAGAACTTTCCATTACAGGGACCAATTTTATTCTGTTCATGCTTGTACAAATATTTTTAAACGTTTCTTTTTTATTTAACTATGCAAATCTGTACCTGCCCCTTAGGTCAACGGAACACTAAGGTCAGAGTGTGACTTCCCTTGTAATATCAATATCTGGAGGGCAAACGTTTTCCTCAGCTGAACTCCAGCATATCCCTAAACAATTTCTGCCATTGGCATTGGTTTATATCAAGCCTTTGGCAAAGAGACTTGGCGCCTTGTTGGACAGTGAATGTGTCACAATCTGTCCGTGTTCAAACCTTGAATAAAGGTGTGTTTCTGTTAAACCTTTGTCGATCCTGCACAACCTGCTTGTTCGTGACAGAAGGACCAGATCACACCATGGACCCAGCAGACAGTAACTTTGAAGATGTGCTTTATGATTTATGCTACTCTCTGGCTTGCTGGTATGGGAAGTAGAATAGAGCACAAAATACAGAACATAGACGGGCGGCTCTGAATTTACAAGCCAGGAAGCCAACACAACGCCCTGGCTCATAAACTACTTACCTGTGACCCGGCTCTGGCTCCAGCTTTGGCCCACCTGACCAGTCTGAAGCTCGGCTGACTCCTGCATGTATTTAGGTTCCGATTTTCTTTTGGTGTTTGTAGGATCCTTGATTTTCATCCATGGGAGAATTCTGTTCTGTTTGTTGTACATCTGGAGAGTTCCGTTCTGGTTTCACATGTCCTGCCCGTAATATTTTAAGATATTCAACAATAACAGTTCCTTGACTGTTTTAAGGTTTGGATGGATGCTGGGAGCCAGATATTATACTCCTATGGTGTCTGTTTTGGATGTTTGCAAGCATTGGGAAGCTACAACAAATACAACAACAACTGCTACAAGTAAGTAAATAAAATATTATTCTATTTCTGTACAATATCAGATAAGGAATTGGATATCAAAATCTATACATGCTGAGGTTGGCAGGCCTGAAATGATCTCTGACTAATCAGACCTAATAATTGACCTATCAGAAGCTATTGAGTCTATGCAAGTTTAGCTGCTGGAGAATCAGGTTCAATTAACTGACGTTTTAAGGCAGACGACTTACTAAATCCATTTTTAGAGAGCCCGTAGGTTACTTTATGTTGACCCAGTCCAAATGGGTGGGATGGTTTCGTTTAAAGAAACGGGGAGTGACTGAACTCATCCAGACTCACTTCAGTCATAACAAAACTAAAGCTGACAGTAATTTCCCATCCAGTCAGCAGCCTCCTGCTTGCAGCCTGTTGAGTAAGGGTGTCTTCCCTCTGCTGAATAGTGATACCTATAGTGATTAAACATAAAATACCTTTAAACTCTTTCATGTCAGTTTACCAAACAGTTTTAGTTATATTTAGCATATAAGTATAGAGCTACAGGAGCAACAGCTTTATATTTGATTACATTAACCTTTGTTTTAATTATTTAACCTCCAAACGTATTACAATTATGTTTTTTTTTTCAGAGACACCTTAGCCTTGTGCACACTTAACAGTTTAACCAGCTTTGTTGCTGGCTTTGCAGTATTCTCTGTTCTGGGCTTCATGTCGCATGAATTGGGTGTTGACATCTCAACAGTAGCAGAATCAGGTATGAGATGGTTTGCAGACAAACAGCTTTGTATTATCTTTGCTGTGTTTCTCCCCCCCCCAACTTGAACTGTTAAAACAGCAATTAGATTTTGGTCCCAAGATATCATGTGGGTCCTCACATAGCTGTTTGCTTGCTCAGTCCATGAAATTAAGATTTGCAAGGACACATTAGGATCTTTGTATCTATACAGTTGTTAAGAGGACTATTTACAAACTAAAATGTTTTTATTCCTAAAACCTGATCCAAAATACAATGAATACAAATCTCATTTCAAGCTGGAGAAAAGGGTTTAAACCAGAAACCAGAAACAAGCGGTACAACAACAATGAAATAGTATCACCTTTTTAAATGATCAGTGTGTAGGATTTAGTGTACTCTAGTGGTGAGGTTGTAGATTGCAACCAACTAAATACCAGCAGGATCTGGTAAACATGTGCCTAGAATTTACAATTAAAGTTTAACAACTCATCATCACAGGACACTAGCTGATGCAGTTCTAATGTTTGCCTTTAAATCAGTCGTTATATATAGATTATAAGTGTGATAATTGTTAACCTAATTTGCTCTCTACTTGCAGGTCCTGGCCTGGCATTCATTGCCTACCCTCGTGCAGTATCCATGATGCCTTTACCTCAACTCTGGGCTACCTTCTTCTTTATTATGCTACTCTTCCTTGGACTGGACAGTGAGGTAAAGTGTGACCATTCATCTGCATTTAAAATATGCATCAGAATTTTAAAAAATCGAACATTAAAATAACGCCAATCTACGTCTCCATGTGCTTTTCCTGTAAAGGTTTTATCCCTTCAAAGCAGATAAATGGTCTATAACAAATTGTCAATGCTTTTGTTGTGTGAGTTTCTTTTAACAATTTAACTCATTACATGAGAGATAATAAGAAACCAAATATAAAAAAGACATTAAAAAAGGCTTAATTTGCATAAGCGCTTAGACAGGATGTTCAGTTTGTTCTTGGTTGAGGGTAATACAAAAATAACAAACTCTAAAGGTCTCATAAATTAAACCGGACTTAATTGTATGATTGAGTATCAGAGTAGAAAATGTAAATGTGACATTTATCCTTACCCACAGTTTGTTTATCTGGAAGGCCTGATGACATCCATATCAGACTTGTTTCCATCCTTCTTTCTCACTGGTCATCGACGTAAACTACTTCTGCTGATCATCTCTGCTGTTTCCTTTGTTTTTGGCCTTTTGATGGTGACTGAGGTGAGAGGTCTTTAACCTGTGACAATAAGATTAAAAGACTGCGTCGGTAAATGTTTCTGTGCCAAATATGTTTTGCATTAAACATTCTCCTCTGTGATGTGATGTAGGGAGGACTTTATGTATTCCTGCTGTTTGATTATGCTTGCTCTGGAATACCAATCATGATTGTTGCCATTTTGGAGTGCATCTGTGTGGGATGGATATATGGTAAGCAACAATATCATTTTAAGCAAGGAAAGTCAGAAGAACAGTTGAGATATTAATGTGAATTTTAAAGTATGGGATTTTAAACAAGCCTACTCTAACACTGTATGTACCTTTAAAGTAGCAGTACCCCTTTAAACTATGCTATAATAAATAACAGTGATATAATAGAGGTTGTTTTCAACAGTATCCTTAAAGGTGCAATGTGTAATATGGTCAGAATTTTGATTGAATACCCAGTGTTTGCTCGTATTCTTTAATTGTTGATGTTGTTTCTATGACTGGTATCTACTAGGTGCTGATCGTTATTATGACAATATAAAGGAAATGATTGGTTACTACCCTTCGTCATTTATGAAATATTGTTGGAAGTTCATCACACCATGTTTCTGTGTTGTAAGTAAATGTATGGAGCATTGTTGTGTCTGTTAGTCCTGAAGCTCAGGGGACACATTCAAGACATTCACCTGAAAAAAAGTACAATAAGATTAATATATTTTTTATATTTGTTGGTGAAAATGTAAGCTGATGTTCCCTTCATTTCACTTGTTTTCTGATAGGGAACACTGATATTCTCTCTGGTAAACTTTGCCCCGCTGAAATACAACAACACCTACGAGTACCCCGGGTGGGCTTCTGCCATTGGGATAGTTTTTGCTTTATCTTCAGTTCTCCTGACTCCTCTGTGGATTATCTATCGTATGGCTGTAACCCCGGGAACACTGAGACAGGTAAGTGTGTCCACCGAGCTTTAATAAAGGAAATTGGCATTTTATTATTTAAGTTTAATAAGTGTAACAATTTGCTGAATATATAGATAAAATAAAGATAAATCTCAAAGCTACTACTGTGGTATGTACAGTATATCTATATCCAAAACCTTCCATTAAACAAAACTTTATTTTCATTTTTGTTTATTTCTATACTGTGTAGATACATTGTAGTTACATATGTTCTATGTGAAGGGACTGACATAATTTGAACCATTACAAAGTCCACTCAGACTTTGATATATTTTACCAATGCAACAATTTTGCATGTTTATTCTTTTTATAGAGACTCAAAATGTTATGCACTCCAGCGTTCGATCTGCATTCTTCACCAAAGAACACTCTTTACCCAGAAACCACTCCTCCTGAAACAGAGCTTCATGCTTTGACTTAAAAACCAGAACATGGTTGTGCTGAAGGTGAGCCACCTGCAGAGAGATCAGAGATGTGATGTTCTCAGAATAAACAGCTAAAAACTAAATCAAGGAAATCTCGAACTCAATTTTTGAAATAATTAGTCAAATGTTCTGGCTAAATGTATCTTTGTTCTTATTTATATGTGTTTGCTAGTTTAAACATTGACATCCTTTTTTTGCTTCTATATTGGCAAAGCAGTATTACTTTGGTGTTCACGGTGACAACATAACTGACAGCCTGGCTCGGTTCTCAAGTGTCCAGCAGAGGGGGATAGATGTTAGATATTAAACCACAAAGCCACTGTCCCATCCAGTCTCTGTAGTGTGGAGAACTTATGTCTTACTGTGAACATTATCATCACAGATCTCTCTTCCATTGGTTTATTTTGAATAAGGATGCATGCTAACCAAACATGTTGCCGGTGTCTTTATTGTCACTGTAAAAGAGGCAGACTTTAGAAAAACCAACACAGATCTTGCGCTTTGCAGTATTTTGATGTAGCACAGAATGCATGATACAACAAGGATAATGTCACAGCATCATTTACAGTTCCCAGGAGATTGGGCTCATGTTGCTATGTACAAAATAATTATAATATATATATATATATATCTGCATCGACTGCATATCGCCGTCACCTGGCACTGATCTGTAATACAATACTAAAAACTATATCATTATTATTATAATTCTTTTTTTAAACAACTGATGCACCTCAACTTAATTTCCCGTATTTCACAAACAAATATGTATTGATCATGGGGAATAAAAGTGAAAACATTGCTTTATAGTTTAAAAAATTAACATCTTAATCTGCTATGTGAAAAAAATGTTTCACTTAATTTTAAGGTAAATACACAAAGTTGAGCCTTCTATATTTATTATACATTGAATTTCCTTCTTTTTCCACTCCACTCTATCTGGTTGTTGACATTGACATCATAGTTTTAAATATCACTGAGCATCTATAAAACCATCGTCCACTAAATTCTGGGCTAAAATGTCACAGCAACTGAAAAACTGAATCCCATTTTGTTAGATCCAACTGATAAAAACAAAACTGAAGTAAACAGTACAAACTCAAACAGATTGCACTTGTATCTGTCAGGCCTACAAATTATCAAGGGACACTTTCTAATAACGTACTTTTCTTTGCAAATGTGACATGGACCAACTGCTGGGAGAAAAATGGGACAAGGTGTGCAAGCTGAAAGCTTTAAGACTGTGTGACAACCGTGATAAATGCAGCAGGCACTGACACGGTTACGGAAAAAGACAAAAGATACCTTTGTCTTGTCACAATAATCCTAATCTGTTTGAAGATGTGGGCCACATTACCAGAGAGAAAGTAAGAAAAAAAAAAACATACAGGAATGGAAGCAGATTTGTGTTCAGCAGTGATAAATGTTGCTACATCAGAAACTGCGCTCTGTATGATGTTTCTTTCTAATGGCCTGATTGCTCAATTAATTTTGCGGCCCGTTCTTTGCCAGCCCCCTTTAATGTGGAAACAGCTATATTTTTTCCCAGATTAGTATAGATACAGGCTGACAGTCTGCACTGCTCAAGGTATTTGGGAGGTATAATTCATTCATAATGCCACAATGCGCCCCATCTATCATCTCAGCTTTTCCATCCGCTAACTTGCCGGCTTGCTCCCTTCTCTCATTCCAAGCTCCTGGCTCTTCTGGGGCAGCAAGAGGGGTTGGGGTGGGGTTGTGGAGGATGTGTGTGTTTGTATGTGTGCATGAATATATGCGATTTAGCAATGTGAGGTTGAAATGTGAGAGGTGTTAAGACATGAATTGTGTGTGCATGTTTGGGGCGTGTGGGGGCAGTGGGGCATGCAAGGTTGTGAGGTCGGCAGCTTCTCTTCTCTTGATGAATTAGCTGGCATATGCAAGCGATGAATTACCAGGCAACCGGAGTCAATTATCCTGAGAAAAAAAAAACGAAACATGGACCCTTTGCTTGTGGCCCCAGGGTCCTTTTTCCAATTCAGAGAGTGATTTCCCCCAAAATGTAGAAGGGAAGCAGACTTGAAAGACCCAGGGTTAGATGATGAGGAGTTGGGGGGAAAAAAGGAAAGAATGAATGAAACTGCAGTATATGTGTCCCCTGCCATCCTACACCTTTCCCCCCCATCTTTCTCTCGCTCTCCGATCAAATCCAGAAGGCAAAGCGCAGTGTGAAAATGCAAAAGGCTATTATCAGGGCCTTCAGAGTGCGCAAATGCCACTTATGATGGATGAGTGTGGGATTTAGAGAGGCCTCCTGTCAAACACCAACCATTTACCCTCCTTAACCCACCCTCTCTTTTTCCTCACTTGTCTCTTGTATCAAAACCATATCAGGCCCCTGGTTGAAATAGGCCTAAGTGGAAGACATTTGTAATATATTGAAGAGGGTATACACACATACGCCCTATGGCCCCTGCTTTTTTTTGCCATTAACTTCCCACCTTTGGGAATTATGGAGTGTTTATAACATTTGTGAGAACAAGCGGAAAGGTGTCACATCATATGCTGTCCATGTGACACTGGTCCAGAATGACACAAGGGAAAGGAGGAATAAGGAGGAACCTTAAAGGGTTTTTAATGTTTGTGAATGTGTTTTATTAATCAAATTTCCCATATCAGGAAAGATAGCACTAACAGGCAACAAGACTGAGAAAAGGAAGCCCTACTCTAGGAATCAAGAGATTAAAAATAACTTTTCTATTTCATTATGCAGAAGAAGACATTTACTCTTGGAAGGTACTGTATTATATCCGCTGACATCAGTCCAAATCATTGGATGAACCTGGCCAAGAGTTGCTTTCGATAGACCAATTTATCCCAGTGGTTGGCCTCGCAGTGTAACCAAACTGCTTTAAGATGTTTAAGAGAAAAGAGGATAATATAAGCTCATAGTGGGCAGACTCAGCCAAACCTCATTAACAGTTTTGAATCCCAAACCTCATGACTGCCAAAGGAAAACACAATACAATTAACAAAAGATTCTTAAGTTATAAGAATGAGTAGAGTGAACAGATGGAGATGGAAAAGAGGGCTATACGCATAAAACAAAAGACAATTATGTTCTAAAGTTTAGCTGGCACCACAAATGGCCTCCACCGCATTATGAAGGAAATACTTTCAATGAACCCTTGAAATAAGTCAAGAAATGGAAGGATCGCAAATACGTTCAGCAATAAAAAAGAATCTATGAAACAAATGAATGCATAGAACATCTTTTATATAAAGTGGGAGGCTTCACTAACTTGAAAACACACTAGCCCCAATTCTGTATAAAATAATAAATAGTATATTATATTTCACAATAACCATTAAACTATGGCTAACTCACAGCACAAACTATCTCTCCCATTCTACGAGTCAGTTAAACAGCATATACTGTATGTCAAAAAAATGTGCAGTATAGTCCAAATAAATAGCTAAAAAAAGATTACTATTCAGTGGAAATGTCCACATTCTTCCCAAGATGAAGAAACTTCACCAAACCCACTTAAAATAAAAAGTAAAAAATACCCAGCTTAAACTCAATCCAATGTAACCCATGAATGGTAGTGTTGGTGGAAGGTTACCTGAACTACATCAGACACAAGTTGGTGGCTGTTGGTAAAAAATATATATATATATTAAAAGTATATCTAAAATTATTTATGACAATAACCTGCAGACTTGAATAAAAATGGGAATAAAGTCATGGTGTGCCACAGGCAGCACATCTGAAGCTAATTGCACTAACGAGCTGTTTCGTATGGCAGCAGGTACAGTTATTGGGCACCTGAATGGAATGCAGCCCTAATTAGTGTCACGACTTACACCTGTTCCTGCTACTCTTTAAAGTGTCTGCTAAGAAAAAGCAAACTGATATACAAGTTACGAGGGAAAGTGGGGGGAAAAAGTTCACTTGTGAATCTGTTCTGAGGCTGTATTCAGTATAGCATTGTTACAAATGTCAATAGGATTCTGAATTATGTTTTCAAACTTCTGCAGGAAAACTTGGATGGTATAATTATGGCTCAATAAGAGGGAAAACAAGAAAAATCCATGAAATTGGAAAAAAGAATACTGTGGATGCCCAAATCATGTCTAGGCATTGTTTCAGGGCATTCTGGAGATAAAAAAAATATGAGGTGTCTTTCTGTAATTAAACATTAATTACATGGGCTCTATTTGATATTCTTTAGAGTCACTATCTTAAAATGAGGAGAAATGAGTTTGAGTTTGGCACAATATGTGTTCTGTCTGTCCTGACTTTATGTTGAGATAATTGTCTCTACGCCTTACTGATTCCAGTACAGCTTTCCAGACTGGTGGTGCGTCTCTGCTACTCTCTACCGTCACAGTTTCCCTCTGGGACAACCAGCCCCTTCACATCCTCTATTACCCCCTCACACACCCTTACATCCTCCTACACACACCCACACACACATACGCATCACCTCCCTCCCACCCCGCGGCGACATGCGCTCCACAATGGAGAACAGAGTGGTTTGGGAAATGATGGCCATTTATAACTGCCTGACGCTGTATCCCACTGCCCCACACTATCACACACACACACACACACACACACACACACACACACACACACACACACACACACACACACACACACACACACACACACACACACACACACACACACTCGTGCTGGGGTAGCAACAGAGATGGGAGACAAAAGGAGAACGCACCTTTCTCCTAATGTTTCAAACAAACGTGAAACATCACATTCAAACACTGCTGTTCTTAGATGAGTTTGGGATGTGTGTGTGTGTGTGTGTGTGTGTGTGTGTGTGTGTGTGTGTGTGTGTGTGTGTGTGTGTGTGTGTGTGTGTGTGTGTGTGTGTGTGTGTGTGTGTGTGGGTGTGGGTGTGGGTGTGTAAGAATGCAGAAGAAGATGAGGGAGTGATTCATTTTGATAACAGAATACAAATATCATATCAGTTTTTTAAGCTGCTCAGCAGTGACAGGTGGATCAGCTGCACTGTAGGTAGAAGAGCTCGGTCTGAACATTATCCCTAACAATGTCATTTGGGTGGTTTTACTCAACATTAAATCTGGCTTATGGTTAACACCAAAGTTAGTTCATCTTCCAAAGATTTAAAAGCACCGTTTTAAGTAACACATTGCTTAGTGTTAAGGGCCTAGGCAAAAAATACCTATATTTGGCCGGAAGTGGTGAGAAAGCTTTATTTTGAAATGTTTTCCTTTGAGCACAACTTTGCTTCTGATCGGATAACAGAATAAATACATTTCTCGATCCTAAAGAGTTTTATTCCTTCACAAATTCTGATTATTTCAAACAAGCTGCAATTAACTATGGCAGAATGGCACATTCAATTAGAATATCAACATGTTTTTATAAGAAGTTTCTTGAGGTGTTTCCCCATCAAAAGACCTATGTGAGCAGTGCCTCCATTTTTATTGTACAGTGCATTGTGAGTAAATCAGTATAAGACTTGAAATGGGTAAAAGATGCAATCATTATGTTGTGAGGGAAATAAATACTGCATATATATGTATATGTATTTTTTTTTCAAATGCATTTGTGTGTGTGTGTGTGTGTGTGTGTGTGTGTGTGTGTGTGTGTGTGTGTGTGTGTGTGTGTGTGTGTGTGTGTGTGTGTGTGTGTGTGTGTGTGTGTGTGTGTGTGTGTGTGTGTGTGAGGCCTCAGCCTGTCACTGTGCTGGATAGGCTGTCACTTTCTTAATTGCCTGAACCTGACCCCGCCCTGCTCTGCTCACCTGGCTAATTACTGAGTCTTTCCAGCCAAGAGATTGAAATGAATATGACTGCATTCAAGCTTCATTGGCATAAAAGTGAGGTTACTGACATTGTCATAATACAGTACAGTGGGTTTGTCACTGTAGTGGTATTTTACAACGAGAGCTTCGTCGCTTTCCTGCTGACAATGAAAGATATACTATGTTAAACCGATAAACGATCGGATGGTATAATTCACATTTCACCATGTGTTTTTCTTTTAACAAAGTTGTCAAGTAGAAGTTGTGTGTAGTGTGTGGGAAACTGGTATTTTCATGAAACTTTGGGACTTGAGAGAATGGTAGCAGTCATTACCTCTGAAATATTTGAAATTTCAAAAATGCTAATATTTTGAAACATTATTTAAATATCAAAATCCACAATACAAGGAGGAACACATTTTACTCAAAACCGAGGAGGAAAAAAAGGGTTTGAAAAACAGAGCAGATTGAATTGAATCTGATTGGAGGCCATGCTAATGAAATGCTAATGTGTGATAATGAGCAGAGGGAGGGGGTGCCAGGTAGGAGGTAAAGTTTGGTTAGAGAGCGAGCTGGCGAGACAGCAGGCAAATGGGCAACGCTCGGGTGAGCAGTGAGCAGACTACCCAGGATGCCTCCATGAGAGAGGGCACAGTAAGCGATAGAAAGACAGAGAGATGGAAAGAGAGAATTGGAGGTAAGGTCCCATTAGCTAATGAATGCTGACTAATTCGTAAATTACATTTCATAACTTTATTGTTTTTTGTCCTCTGGTGCACATTCTCCATCAAAAAACATTGTTTTGTCAGTTAAATCAGTCATATTGTTTTCTGATTAAACTTAGTGCCACCTGAATCAGAGTAAATCCTCTCCTTCCACACTACTGTTCCTCATGTTAAACATTTGGACTTATGGAAACTAGGTGCAGACTGGATTAATAATGAGACAGAGTGGGCAACTATAAAATGATAAATATTCAATTTATTTGTCAAACTAGCTTAATTGTATGAATGAGAGCCTATCTGTACGTATACATGTATTTCTTAAGGATTATTTTAGGCTCCATCAATTATCTACCGCTCATTCTGAAAGCTGTCACATCGTGCGCCCCGCTGCACTGGTCAACATACTATTCATCCTCTCTACTGTTGAGTCTATCAATGCTTTTCAATCCTGCAAATGTAGGAGAATCTTTTTTAAATATATATTTCATAATACTGCTAGATATATAGATGTTTCTGGTGAAGGATCTCCATTTCTTTCTTTTTCATTATTCTTTAACAGGTTGGTAAAAAACAGCTTACACAGCCCTGTTACATTTAAATACAGAAACCATTGACTAAAAGAAAAATACAATTAAGCAGTGGTAGTCAGTATGTATTCAGTGCAACAATTTAAGGAGGATTTACCAAAAGCCATACATAAACTGTTTAAATCTAAATTATAGTGTACTATAAACCATTTATTAATTGTTTATGTAGTTTATGTGCTCAAGTGGGATGTTTAAAATGAAGTGTCAGGCATAATCTTAATCAAGCACAAGATTAATAGATAGGGAAGTATTTTGAATTTCAATTTTGTTTAGGAGTGGAGGTTTTTCCTTATTTGAAGACTTCAATTAGGAGACATCTCATCTCTGAAATTAACCAGAATCACTGCTGCTTAACACATACTGCACAATATCCCAAAGCAAATACAATAAAATGGACCATGCTTTGCGTTATAGGCTATGGTGACACATTTATGTTTCCTATAAAACAGATGTTTTCATTTTCAGGATTCAAATCTCATTATATTTGTCAGTGTATTGCATTTCATTCACATAAATAAGAAGCCTGCCTTGTTCACCAATACCCTGACTAAATAAACTTGTCTGGAACAGTTATTCTCTTTATACTTCAGTCAGTCTATCAGCGGGACTGGGCCCGCGCTCTGTTAATGGTGCCACTCCGTCTTTCCTGACACCAAACACCCACCGCTGCTTCATCTGCTCCTGTCAGTGTCTCCAAGTTAAAGACCTTTTGAAAAGACAAAGGGCAAATATCTTTTTGTATGCCTGTCGGGTTTCCCCCGGCTTTTACAAGCCAAACACATACACATGCACACATATGCATTCATCAGAGATGGGGGGGGAGAGGGGTGCAGTAGCAGGGAAAAATGTGATCATCTGCATCCCCCTGATGTAGTGGAGGTGAGAAAGAGCATCTCAGTAGCAGACGAGCACAGCGATGGAAAATGACAATATTTAAAATAGGAGACGCAACTCCATTTCTTTTTGAACAAAATATTAATGATCTTTCATTTGGATCTCATCACAGATGCGGCCGGGGGAAAATTGCATTCTGTGTGGCAGAAGTCTGTGGAAGACATGAGACAGGATAATAGCCAATAGGTGTTTGGAGAGAGGGAGTCAGAATGAATGAGAAGGAAAGACAGAGAGAAACAGAATTGACAAATTCCCATGATGGGTATGCCACGAGAGAAGGGGAGTAGGGAGGTTGAAGAACAGGGGGGGAAAAAAGGGCAGAAAGATTGGAAATTGAAATTTATGACATTGGAAATGACTATGACGAAGACAGAGCCAGGTCCCGCTTTGCTCTCCCCTCTTTGGTAGCAGTCAACCTTGCAATGAGGGCAGATCAAACAAAAATAGGCTGTTAGGGGGGTGTGGGGGGCACTGCAGATGGGATATGAGAGGGGGAATGAAAGAAGGAAAACAGCGGAGAGGGTGGAGGGATAGAGGGATGGGAGGGAGGTAAAGACAGAAGTGAAGGAGGACATTAAAGGAGGAAATGATGATGTTGTCAGTGAGCGATGTAAATCGCGGCGGCTACATAGTCAACAGATACAGTCGGCTGGCTGTGCAGGGCAGGCCCTGTCTCAGCTGCAGTGGCACTGACAAATGGAATATTTTCAGAGGACTTAATCAGAGGAAAATGGGCTTTCATCTGCTCGCCTACCCGCTCTGCCGCTCGCACAGAGAAATGATTGCCTGTCGCTCTTCTCTCCCTGTCTCTTTCTCTCTCACAGTCATTGAACGTGGCCACTGAACCCTGCAGAGGTTACAAAAAGGGAATTTATCAGTCATGTTTTACAAAAGGATATGGGGACATTGAGACACACGCAATCACACTCCCTCCGTAATGGACTTTGATTTGAGAATGCTGGTTTTGTTTTGCTTAAATACATGCACAAACGGAAAGAACATATCTCAAAGGCAGTGGACACAGATTAAAACATGTGCAGACTAAAACTTTTATCAGGTTGAGGTTTCAGTGCCGCAAGTGACTGGATAAACATTAATACATCTTCCTGTTCAACCTCAGTAATCAGTCGTCCATCAGCCCTTTCAGAGGACAAAGCAGAAGTTTATAAGTTCTTTGAGAAAGTACAATGCGGGCAACACTGAGAGTCTTGATATATTTCAAAAACACTCATCGTGTACTTGATAAAACCTATTACTTGTCATGAAGGCCTCATTTCCTACAGTTGGGTTTGATGTAGTGCCTGGGCCGTCTCGTCCGTAGGCCCACAGCAGATAGGCCTCCGCAGAACAGACAACAGTGACATGATCTATTTCTCCCCTGATGAATGTACCAATCTGCTGCCCTGTTGCCCTGACTGCCTAATTTGTTATGATATGACAGCTAGCAGACTCTTTTCTATGATGATGAACCTGCTGCTAGTGTGTACCAGCAGGTAAGTGGGATGAAAATGTCAGGATGCTCTATGAAGCACTTAAAACCACACAACTGTGATTTAACCTGTTCTCAGTTTTCTCATCTGCCGTTATACATGCTCAAGCAGGTTCTTGGGTACAGAAGGGGGACCCCCCTTGAGGCCTTCTCTGCCCTTTAGGATACTTGTATTTTTGGGAATGAATCCAAATTCAGCTAAATATCTCAGTCTGCTTTGGATCATTTTCGTCAAGTTTTTTTTTACTTTTGCATCTTTGCTTGCAACTTTTTTCATTCCATGTATTACCAACTGATTTTTAGGACAATGAGGTATTTGCTTCTTAATTTTGTCAGGTCATGTTGGTATTTTTACAACCCTTAGGGGAATTTATGTAATACAATTCTCTCATGATTGAATTCTTTATTCTCTAAAATCCTGGAAATGGCTCTTCTTTTTCTGCTAGAACCTTATGATTTATCATAAGGAGCCCAAACAAATCAGGAAGCCAAGAGAGTATCATAATTTATATGATTTGAAATGTATTTGATCAACTAAAACATAAAAAATAAATGATATTTTAAAGTCACTTTTCACATCAATGCTTTTATTGCAAATATTAAAAATGAATAAGGGGCTTGTGGCTTATCACCAAAGACTGAATATGGCTTTCTGTCATTAATTCTGATGAGAGTCTGATTGCAAGGAAAATGGTACCTTGATTTCAGTTGATGCGTTTTGGGAGATTTTACTTCAGTCTCCTACACAGTATGCCATGTGTTGTTTGTTTGAGAGCCAAAGGAAGAAGCATTTCATTATTCTGAAATCAATAAGTGTTGAAAATGTGCACAAAAGGGAGAAAAGAATCTGACTTTGGGTATTTTAAATACTCCTGTCTGAATCAAACCTCTGTGCAGCTCATAGCAACAAGTGTCCATCTGCACGGTGGTGAAGTCAGTGGAGCGGGCCATGACAGATCACAGATCAGCTGGTAGAGCAACAGCAGTATTTGTCACCTTCTGCTGCAGCAGATCAATGATAATTACCCGGGTGACATGAGTACAGTTATAACTTTACAGGATCAAGAACAGGGGGAGACGGAGATGAAGAAGGAAGGGATGAAGGGCTGAGGGCCACACTTAGCTCTGAGCTGGTCGATACTGTGTGAGATATGGCTTTGACGGGCCCTTAGGCCAGGCCTTATAGCAGCTCAACAAGCCATTACTGCCCTCCTTCACAGGCCAGCACAGATCCAGGTTGTGTGTGTCTTAACAAAGCCAAGAGGAAATCGTTCTGGCTTGGCAGCTCACACATCAGTATCCACTTGGTATAATGCCATCACAACAAATCATACCCTATAGTAGAGTGTTTAAATTCGAAATCATTTAAAGTCTGGATTTATGTGGCAACACCTGTGGTTATTGTAAACATCAGGTAAGGTAAGATAGCAGGGACACCCAAAGTAACAATAGAAATAACAGGTTCATTAAGCACATGGGATGGAAAATGCTTTGGGAGGCTACATTATCATAAATGAAAGAACAGCAACTTGTGTATCAATATATCACAGACCACAATCCCTATCACCTATGGATCATCTTACAAAAAGAAGAAGCAGTATTATTTTTAAAATGCCGGGAAGAAGGACTACACCAATAACAAATACATCTATATATGGCCTATAAATGAGAGGACATCCTGAACATGCCATTATACAACTCTTGATGTATGACGAGTAAACAGATCAGGGAATTCTAACTTAAAAATATATGTACCTGAAATCATGATATTGAATATACATTCAATATTTTTTCAGAGTTGCATTGACAGCTAATTGACAACATAGTGCCTCCACACCTCAATATTTCTGCAGTTTTGGAAGATTTCCCAGCTGTATGATAAGTTCTTCATTCACAAAACTGACTGTTGGAATTGGGGAGGAATGCTACGAAAATGTCATTGAAAACGTGTTTTATTTTTAAGACCCTTTGACCAAGCATCTTGTTTTGTTCACATTAGGTCCCATTTAAAGTGGAGGAGATTTGAAATAAAAGAAAGAAGGAAACAGTTGAATGTGTGGTCAGTGACAGCCCAGGGCAGATCATCTTCATCTCTAAACGTATCCTCTGGGATCTCACATTTACACATACACACACACGTGGTTCATAGGTTGGCAGATGATGAGGTCTCTCCTTTTAGGGACTCCCGGCCAGGATTTGTATTGTTCAATCTGAATGTGAATCCAGGGGTTTTAGAGTCTATGGATAGCTGCTGCTAGAAGCCTTTATTCTGTGAGGGAGGGGTGATGATGACCTACTTAAGCTTTCTGAAAAGTGACATAAGTACACATATTAAACTGATTTTCAAGAAGTATTGTTAGATACACTGGAACTGTGGTAGTGATTTAAACACAAACATTTTCTATATGACATAACCACCAACATCCTCGGACGATTTTCAACAGAACGTTTGAAATATTCTAAAGTTGAGGCCTCTTCTAATCAAGTGCAGAAGTGTATTTATGATCTCAAAGTCTATATTCACATAGATACAGTATCAAATTTGTATGTATTTGATAACAAATACCTGGACAATTGAAGTACAGCAAAGTACCAACCCATGAGCTGAATTGCATGAACCCGAAATAATATACTGTTCATTAAACTAGATTAAAAACATTTTAGGTATTCCTTTTAGTTTTGATCAATTGTGATTAACAAACATTTTCTGCTTACAGCTTTCTTCTCATTTTTAAATTGAACAACAAAAGAGAGTTTTTAAGAGTTAATTTACAAGGATATTCGAAAGCTTGCATTTGTTTAGGATGAATTAAACATACATTTGTTGGCAGGGGTTTAAAGGAAGATATTTGAAGCGATCCTGTCTGGAATATTCTGGGCTGGACTAAGGATGACAGCCTTCTAAAAAGGCAAAACTTCACCTTTAATCATAGATGACTTTCCATCCTAAACCCTCACTTTAACTACTGATGATTTTCAATAGCCTGATTTGGCCAAACATCACACAAATACACAAACACACATACACACCCAGCGGCCCCTCCATCCACTAATCTATAGCAGACAAATGAGTCCTGGCTAACAGAGTGGGGCAGAGAGAGAAAAGATTGACTCAGAGGGAGAGGCCTAATTATCAGAGACTCATTAGGAGTCTTTAAGAGGCTGTGATTAGGGATGTTTGTTCACACAGCATGCTGCTGCTGCCGGGCTTAATGACTGGGACTGATCACTAGCTAGTTTAGCCTACAGCGTGGGGGGTATGAGGAGGAGGAGGAGGAGGAGGGTTGAAGCATGAAAGAAGTGTCTGGCTGTGATCCAGCGAGTCATTTGTCTATAGTTAACTGACATTAAACACAGGCAAAAGAGCATCCATAGGTTTTCCTTACATCATACACCTGGGTGCTAAAATCATGAATCCCAATTATAAGGATGGGTTCCAGCACAAGGTCAAATAATTGTATTTGTAATAATTGATTCTGAATGATTTTAGGGACATTTGGTGAAGGTTGTTACTCAGGGTTTGTGTATTAAAAGCGATGTTTGTTTTTGCATGGTTTGGAATAAACATACAGGAATCAGCGTGATAATAACTGAGCCTTGGAAGTAATAGTTGAAAGATTCTGTTACCTATTGGCCGAGCAGGGAGCTGTCCTTTGTACTTGCAGTATGTGCACTAGGCTAAGCTAGCCAACTGAGGGTTGTAGCCTTATATTTGGAAGAAAATGCTTAAAAGTTACGGGAACAGGCATACTCACAAAGTAAACTGGGGAAAGTCTGGGACGCAGAGAAAAAGTTGCAATTACATTCAAATCTGTTACTTCACCTCCAATGACAGAGCCATTCAATTAAACCAATCCCACTGACTAGGATTAGCTAAATACAGAGTCATAGTTTCACTGTGTGTGTGGTGCTGTGATCATGTACAGGTGTGATGATTAAAGAGGAGTTCATTATAATCCTCCATTTTCATCTTTGCATTTAGCAATACACATCACAGGAAAGGCTTTGATATTTCAGGTGCATGGTCAGATTTATGATCAAGCGGGAAAGACTTAACATATTCCCAAAAAAAGTACTCTGCCCCTGTAATCTCTCTGCTACTAGGTGGTGGAGAAAAGGGGAAGCAGGTTAACTAGGGACATGCATTTTGAGATTTTTCTTACAAAGCGGATTGCATCCCACCTGAAACCGCCTTCTGAAAGTAGCTTACCATCTTACAAACAGGTGGATACAGTAAGCCTCACGGCTAAGGTTTACGTTTTTGTTTGTGTCTACATAAAAAACAAAAAAGATACTTCGAGTGAGCTTTGAAGATGTGTTTTCTTGTTTTTAACTTCAGACAGAACATGGCTAGTTGTTTCCGTGTACTAACAGTAGCACCCCCCGCCCTTCATTTGAGGCTTGGTTTGAAGTAGATAAAGTTATGTTGGAGGGACTTCCCTCTCTGCCAGTAACTACAGTGGGAATTATAATGACCTTCCCTTACTGTCATTAATAGAGTCTGCATATGGCAAAGCAGTTTGTAGCTTGTTTCATCATGGTTAAGAGCTAATCAGGGTACTGCAGTAGCGATGCATGATGTGCATCTATGTTTTTCGCTCTTTCTTTCTTAAGGCTTAAAACCATTTCAATAATCAGTGCATCCCCCCACCAATCGGAAAGTTTACCACTGAGCCAGAGCTCTTGGCTTTATAAACCCCAAACCCCTTCACTTAAATCTGATAAGAGTCCCAGGACTATTGTGATACGATTTTCCCCGCAGAAGTCCGTCCATGATCCCGCATTTCCCTGAGTCCCTCTCGTTCCACTTCCTGAACTGGGGTAGATTGTCTGGAATAAACTCCAATCCTCCTTAAAAGAAGAGAGCAGGGAAGGGGAGAGGGGTGGGGGGGTAGTAAAAGCCGAGAGGATCAAGGATGTGAGGGCCAAAGTCGAGGATCCGACAGAGCAGAAAGTAGAGTTAGCAACTCCGTCTCCTGTCCTCAAATTCCTCCAACTGCTGTCTGTGATTATTTCCAACACCCTCTCACTTATCAATCTATCCATCCATCACTTTATGTTCATATCTCCCTGCACTTCTGCCCCCGGCCTCTGGGCAATGCTGCAACAATGCGCCTCTGTGGTGTCTGCGGTGGCACATTTGGTTGCAGCAAGCGGCGGGCCTGATCCATTTGTTTGTTTTCTGAATCCAGGATTTGCGGGGATGGATTAGACAACAAAAGCATATGGAAAAGATAAAGAACACTTAGGTAATGGATTTTGGTGGCCTCTCACACACATCAGAGAACTCATCCTCTTTCAATCTTTCATCTCTTCTGCTATAAATATGTTTTTTATTCCTTTTCTTACACTTTCTGAGAAGAGAAGACATTAGCTTGGAGGTTAAAAAACAACAAAGGAGATGTGCACCAACCAGACTGTGGCCTTTGGTTTCATGTAATCTCCAACTAAAAATATGGAAGTAGATGGATATGCAGGACAAAGTACAAGAAAATAGGTTTGTTTTCAATCTCTCAAAAGACACATGCAATAAAATGCCTCAGTTGAATAACCGACAAATATGGCGAAGATTATAAGAAGAAATGAATATAATACTGTACTGCTATTTCTTTCAAAAACAGGACATTTCTTTCTTAATTTATTCCACACGCACATTTATTTTATATATGCTCAGCTCTCAATAAACACGAACAAACATTGATGTGCTTGCAAGAAAAAACAGAGCTGTTTTAGAGTACAGAGTGTTAAGTGCGTATCAGAAGTATGTGTAATATTATATATTGAGTCTTTCAAACCATCCAGAGTGTGTGACATTAAGTAATGTAAATATCGTCTAAATGCATTTAGAAACCAGGGCTGTAGTAAGAAGTGATGATTATTGGAGTTCTGTCATAGGCATCACATTTTGGGTTAGGGCTAGTCATGTGACTGTTGCTTTTTTCCAAACAACACTAAACACCAGTAGGGCAAATAAATACCCATACTGACATTTATCCACAATAAATTACAACTAAACACTGTCCTGCAACCATTTCTATGTCAGTTTTTCAGCAAATGATTGATGATATTCTGATCTAAATGTTTGTTTTTATTTTATAAGAGCTAATTTTCATGAAAGGAAGAAAAAGTATTTACTTCACGTGTGAAGAACTTTCATTTAAACCACTCATACAATCGTTTTAATAATGAAGTCTGCAAAACAATTCCCAAACACCTCGTGTTTCATTACATTAATGAAAGAACATTAGCTCCGGTGCCTGTTTAATGTGATTGAATTTAGAGTTTAAACAATACTTGGAAAATGATCATCACTAATAGATCCAACAACCTTCATTATTCTATGAGGGATTGACTGCAAAGAACACACACACATACAGGCACTATGGGTGTACTGTATACACACACACACACACACACACACACACACACACACACACACACACACACAAACATACAACGTGGGTCTTTTAAATAACAAGTAGCAAACAGCTTCAGTAACCCAACTCCTCTGAATTATCACCTCCTTGCTTGTGGCTGTTTATGAATACAAATTGAATTTCCGCTGCAACCTTGTGGCAGACATGGCTCATTTGATTTATTCCTTAATGAATATTTCCCCTTTCAACTCAGGAGATGGGAAAACATTTCCACACTAAATGAGACCCTGGCTTTTATTGTAGCCCATTCTCTTCTACATCTAGAAGAACATTACACTTAGGGTTGTGTTGCTGCTTCGGATTGAACACGGTTGTTCCATTAAGTCAGGCACAACAAAGGAAACTGTGTCAAAGAGTGGGTTTTACCTGCAGTTTATACCAGCATGGTGTCTCTGTTTTCCTCTTTTATAGCTGTAGTCTGAGGGTTTTTTCTTCCAAACAGACACCAGCATTTCTCTGTCTTACATTGAATTAGGAAAATGTCATAGAAGTAAGAGACAGATAAGGAGATCTGCTCATTGGATTCAGAGACTAAACCCACCATATTGACCGTCCAGTGTGACAAAGATGCTAGAAGCCACATCGCTCTATGACCGCTAATAGACAGATTCCACATGAACGTCATTTACCTGTTAATGTTGTGTAGATAATGTGCAATTGACCGCACAACTCTTTAATAATGCAGTGGCTTGTTTGGGGCCATAAGGAGAATTTAAATAGTATTGATGGGCTAAGCTGCCATGGTGTAGGATGTATGCAGTCAGAAAGCCCCACTCTGTATTGATCAAGAGCGGGCTTAGAGCAGAATAGCTCTTGAAGAAATGAGGAGAAAAAAAACAAGGACACAAAAGAAAGCAGTGTGGAGTCATGGAGGCAGAGCTGTGGAGAAGGAGAAGCTGGCTGTTAGTGCACAGGAGGTGGAGGAAGAGGAATGATGCTGTGAGAGACGGAGTGAGAGTTAGACAAGGAGACGTCGGGGCCGTCTATCCATCCAGCGCAGCGCCGGGGGCAACCAGAGGAGTAAAGTTGTTAACGACTGTGTGGACAGTGGTGTCAGGCGGAGCGGAGCTCCATCAGGGAAATGAGACGCCTTGGTTCTATTATGGCCCCAGGTGCATTATGGGAGGACAAAAGGAAACTTTTGGTGGAAATAGATTATAGGCAATGAAAAGAGGGCGAGACTTCTTCTGATTTGCTTATTCTATTCTGAGACGATGGATTGTATTTACTGATAATTTGTTAAAAAGATCTTAAATTGGAGATCTCTTCTGTCTTTTTATAGATACAGAACTTTCTTGATCATGTTAATTCCTCCCTTTAAGTGGATAGTCTTCTGAACATTTTAATTAACTTTGTCTCATGAAAGATACCGAAATCTTTATTTAATATCCAATTAATACAGATTATGTAGTATGAGATTAAAACCTCACATATTGTCGCTCCTCTATTTACCACAGCCTGATAAGCCTTATTCATGTTTATTAAGTATTATCCGTGATCTGATCACATTCATTGGAGTTATACGCTGCTGGTGGTGTTATTCAATTTCCTCAATTTTGTATCATCGTTTTAATAGGTTTTACTTCCGTAGCTAAGCATATTTAACCAGATTTGAAAATCAAATCAGAAAAAAAGATCTCTTAGCTGTACAAGTACAGACTGCAAGAAAAAGAAGCAGAATACACAAAATAAATGATGTGCCTACTGTTTGCAGAATCACATGATCACACACTACATACATATAATTAATAAAGCCCACCAGATAGAGTTCAGACCATCAGTTCCTCTCAATGTGAAAGTGTAGCACTTTTTACAAAGTTGTTTATCAATTGAAATTGTTAAACCGCAGCAGTATCACAAGGAACAAAATAGGTAGCCCAAACACTAACATGGGGTCCTCTTTAACTTCATTTGGTAGAAGGTGGTTCGGTTGATCGCAAGCTACCAATACAGCACCATACTAGTGGTTCTCTTTTTTAGTTAGTCCATAAAAAAAAGAAATATATCACATGGTCTATATGGTCGGGGGGATCTCTTTCGAGTTATAGTTTTATAGAGGCTAAACCTGAAAATTGGAAGTCTCCCAAGACATCAAATCAGCTTGAAAACAAAATATTATGAGGAACATGATGTGTTTTTCTATTAATGTCATATGTTTGCACTAAAACCTAAAGCAGTCATTTGGCACTAAACCCACTTTGTGCCTGATCTCATACAAATATTTGTAGTGGTGAAAAAGTACAAGAACAACAAAGTAGTATCTCATGACTGAGGCATATATTTTTCTTAACTAACAAACATCTTTTAGGTTGTGATGTTCTGGAAGCTGTCAGGAATTAACAGCACTTAGAGTTGGATGCGTGACAAGTCTGCAAAAAAACAACCAACTTATCAAAGATACGCATCATGCATCCTTCACTTATTATGAAGAAACCTCGCCTTTAATCTGTTATTATCGGTATCAATAAAAAAGAAAAACATGTTGCTCTGACCATTAGTGCTCTGTTAGTGTGTGTACAGTGCAGCTTCAGAGCAGAGGCCCCGGTCTTCGTGCTTAGTGAGGATTGTAAAGGGACAGCTTTAAAGGGGGATTAATGCAGTTTGGCCGAATGACAAAAACACACTGTAGAAACAAACACATGCAGTAATTGTTGGCCAAATATACTGTAAAGTGTCAGAAATACATATTATATATGAAATACTGACTTTTTAGTTGTTAGTTGTCGTCATTTAAATAATTGTGGAATCTTTCACCTGGAAAATGTTATTTTATACGGTCACTGTTATCTTTAGTGTTGGTCTTTAAAGTGCTCCTCCTTTCATCTTCAAGTATGTCAAAGGATCACAAGTTCACATTTAATTTCCAAGATTCTAATAAATTCTAATATCTATTCTATTAGCTCAGCCTATTTTAGCCACCTCCCCTCTTAGCCTCTGATGTTCCCTCTTTGCATGATAAACAGCTTTTCAGCCCTCAGAATATGTATGTGTCCCATATTTATTCATATGTGCGGTATATGAGAGCTGACAATTCTGCTCTGGGTGTGGAAATATAAAAATAAGAAAGTAAATAAACACTCAAAATAAACAGCCGGGGTAATAAGGTTAACTGTTTAGAGTTTTTCTTATATTGACATTTGCAGGAAGACCTACAGGAGAGGGCAAAATTAATGACAGCAGACATAATGCCATTGGGATACTTTGGAGTGTGTCCAATACTTTAAGTAATAGCGTTAATGGCGAATTTAAAGGAATTTAATTTTTGACATCAAACAGCGGCGCCTCTGGAAAGCCAGCACCCTCTCGCCTCTGAGAGCTTCTGAACTCGCTTCCTCTCGGATGGAGGAAGATGAGAAAATCATCTCTGCGGTGGCGGGCATGCAGGGAGGCAGGTGGCTAAAAACTTCCAAGCAGAACAGCCTCTCGAGTCTCAGGGCAACGCTTGTTAGGCTCAGGCCCAGAGGAGGAGCATGGCCAGTAAGTAAGGTTATTGGGAAATAATTAGCCTAGCCCGGGAATCAGCGGGGATAGCAAAGTCCTCTGGGGTAGAAACGCCAGTGCCCCTGGCCTCGTTTCCACAGCTAATTAACTTTGAAAAGAGCCTATTAATAAGGTTGTCTTCATAGAGAAAGCCTTAAACTATATGCAGAAGCAACTTTTTAGCATGGAGGAGGCAGGAATTCAATTTATAGATGCAACACAACAAAACACACAAGACTGAAAGTAATTGAAAATGAGTTGGTCTTTGTGGGCATTTCAGCAGGAACTTCCCTACTATACAAGTCATACACACTATTCTAAAACCTTATCAACCTCCCCCTCAGCGGCAGATTGTCATGAAAATGTGCCCCAGATCATTTGCTTCCCACTTCCACCGGCTCAGTGGACGTCATCCCCAAGTGGCCACATGTCCCCCTACCTGTCATCCCTGAAACAGCGAGTGTTGCTACTGCTCAGGTCCTGGTCTAAAATAAAAAAATTAAAAATCCAGCCTTATAGCCTCTGGCTGTGAGAGAGCGACGCAGGCCTCAGCGCCTAATCACCCCCTCCCACGACAGCACTCATCAAGACAGCAGCTCCAACAAATCAATCTCCCTCTGACAGTTCATTTAGACTGAATTAATTTGGAATTAGGGGCCATTACTGCAATTGGCAGGCGTGGATATTCCCCTAACGCGGGCTGTTATCCTGCTTTGGGGATAAAGAAAAGGAGCCAGCTTTTCTTTTTTTCCCCCTCCTTTCTTTTTCTGTAGGATCGACTGGATAAGGTGTTTTTCTGTGCTGATCGCAGGGCTGAGGGAGGGAGGCATTGGATTTTCAGTTTAACTAAATCATCATTGTTCTCAATCAAAAGTCAGACTCTGCTGATTGTTTTTTTTTCTGTTTACCTAATGGGAGAGAAATAGGTGTTTAATGAGGGTTGAGGCTCTATCGACTGTCAAGTTGTTGCCAGGGGTCAATTAAAAGTCTGATAGTCGGCTAAAGAAAAATATGAATGGGTAGAAACGGGACTGAAAAAGTACTTTTAAACCTTTTCTGATAAAGGTAATGCTAATAAACAATTTTAATAAAATAATAATGTCGTAATATTGCCTCTTTTGTGGCATAAACTGGATTTCTATATGTTTCTAAAACCTTGAAACATACTGCAATAAAATTATTCTCCATGGGTATAATGTCAATGTTTTTCTAGTTTTCCCTTCTGTGGCGCTCTCCTTATGTTCAGTGCAGCATTAGAGTTGTTCTGCGGCTGATCTGCCGACTGGGCCGCTCTCTCCTGCTGGGAGGCAGCAGCTTGAAGTTTACCCAGGGTTCAAGACCCTGTGACCCAGAGGTTTCACAGAGTCAACTCAGCTCCATGGAGACGCCGCTTTGAAAAGATAAACACCCTAACATCACACATACTACCACACCAAAAAGCACACAGGCACATGAAGGAATGGCTAGATTAAAGAGATGGTGTACGTTTCTTTCAGCTTTTCTTATTTCTTATAAGGTCAATAAAAGGGTCTGTGCTGTAGTCTAAAATGAATAGGCTAATTTCTGAAGTTGCAATTTTGTACACATTTTCATACAGAAGAGTACTTTGTTCTCAGAATTAGGGCAGGGATCGATAACCATAACCAGCTACCTAAAGAATCTCGCAATATACTGGTTTTACAATATGATGTGTATCATTTGTTGATCAAATATTTACAATTATACTTGACGTTGTTTTTTAGTTGATTTTTTTTTTTTTTACCATTTACAATGTGCACTCCATTATTTTGTGAGGTCAGACAACTGCTATCAATTTCAATCAAACTCAGCTATGATCTTTGGTGAAACAAAACAATAAAGAGCTGGCCGACAAAGGTTGAGCTCGAGCGTCCAGCCATGAGATCAGAGTAAATATTAACACTGACACGCGGCTGTGGAAATACCTCAGTGACTTGCGGGGGCTACCAGGAGCAGGGCAGGAGGATGAGTGGGAGGAGAAAAAAGACGGGGGGACGCAGACATTTAGGTGAGCCAAAAGGTAAACGGCAGGGCAACGCACCCACATAAACCTGAATACACACACTAATACTCTCATAGCCCTCCCCAATTGACACTCCAAACCCCAAACAGCTTTATCCCTCTGATGACATGTTCCCTCAACACCTACGCTGAGCTCGAAGAGGAGCATAGATCCGAGTCCTCAGCTGACACACACACACACACACACACACACACACACACACACACACACACACACACACACACACACACACACACACACACACACACACACACACACACACACACACGACATTACTTACTTTCTTTGTCCTGAGCTCATACAAAAGTACAATTTATATGCATACATAAATTCTAATTGGCCCTTGGTAACTTGCAAACCACTCTTAGTAAGATGGCTATCAGAGATTTTTTTTCTTTAATCTGTCTTTATTGTGTCTTTCTTCTTCTTTAAAGCTGTGGCGATGGATGTTGTGATCTAAGCGTTGTGGGTTTGAGAATGATCACATTACGAATACATGCTAAAGCCTGAGAGCAGACAGCGCGGCCGTCTATTTATTATGTTTTCAGACCTAGGCAGAATGTTCCATCAGCACGAGAAAAATTACAGTGATTTCACCAACACACTCTCAGGTTTCAATGCAGGTAGGTGGCGATGTGTGTGTGGTGGACATGCGTGAGTCTATAGGACCGCCAGAATGATCATGTGTATATAGTGAAAGAAGAAGGAGAGGGAGGTAAAAAAGGAAAGAGATTAAAGAGAAGAAGAAAGAGATGTGGTGAAAGGAAGTTCATGTTACGTATTTGCAGTTGGGGTGTAACATTTCAGCACCGGACTGATAATAGAGTCAACACACTCTGCACAGGTTTAGAGGCAGAAGGATGTATATGAGGAATGCAAGGGTGTCACATAAAAGCTCTTCAGCACAAACTCACCAAACTACACTTACCCAATCAGATTACAGAGCCAACCACAAATGAGTGGATCTAAAATATGTATGAAATCTTTAAACAGCCACAATGGTTTTACAATAAACACGCAGTGTTGAATTACAAGTTTGACATCTGCTTTTTTTTTTGGCATTAGCTGGATAAAAAGATTGACACAATGTATGTAAATATGAATCTAGCAGCTGGCTGTTGTTAAACTATAGGCTGTTATGGGGCACTATGTTAGTTTGGACTATAAAAAGCTTGCTGTTCCCTTCTGTTCTTAGCCATTATGCTAAGCTAATGTAAACATTTCCTGGCTTGCATGTAAATTTCAAAATGATTGCACAATTTTCCAAATGGTCTGCAGAGGCTAAAATCCTGAAGTTCTCTCCCATATTCTCTCCCTGTCAACATCAGCAAGTAGAAAGTCACTTTTAGGGGGGCGAATAATAATAAAGTACTGATTTATTTAATAGGTTTAAAATTAAAAAACTACAGAACAGGCAAAGAAAAAAACATATAAAACCTATTAGTGCATCTTCGTATGGGATTTTCATTGCATCATGTTGCTGCAGCACAAACAAGATTTAGAGATTATGAGCAGCAGAGATGCAGACTAATCGTTGGATTTGTTGTGGGAAATGCCTGAAAATCCTGATATTTTCCTCTGTGGTTTAGTTAAAATCCCCTCTTAGACACACACAGCAGTTTCACTACGATGACCTTGAGTCATTAGAGGTTCTGGTTAGCATGTGGCAAAACCATTATTGAAATATTTAAATGTAGTTTTTCTTTTTTTAAAACAGACAGAGATCTGTTGGTATAACCATAGCAAAAAACTACAAATGACCAATTTAAGAAATCAATTAATAGATTTTCACAGAAATATTTCTCCGACTGAATAATAAGTTAGGAGTGATCTAATATCAGGCAGTTATTAGTACATTTAGTTGTTTGTAGGTTGCTATTCCTCTCACAGGAATAGCAGAGGAAACCTTTTATGTGCTCCTTTTATTTTACACTGTAATTCCGATTATATGCATTATACAATACATTTCATCCCAAGGCACTGAGGGCTCTGTAAAGCTGTTCAAATGAACTTTTGGTCTCAAGGTTCAGACTGCCTCCCAGGGTGCTCTGCTAACTGCTTTTGAATGGTGACCCTTGGGAGCAAGAGAGAGGGACATCAGGGTTGAACAGAAGTGGGGACATGGTGGAGGGAAAGGGGAGGTACAGCAAGATGTTAGATGAAAGAGATAGATGGAGGAAAGGCGGCAAAGAAAAAGGAGGGAAGGAGGGTAGAAGGGGGTTCAACGTGGTTCTCAGCAGAGGGAGTGCACTCTCTGGTAGCGTGGAACCACCAAGGGCCTTTTAATAGTTTAATCATATCAATTAACCATGGGACATGAGGGGATTAGGGGTTAATCTCTCCCTTGAGAGTGAGAGAGAAAAAGTAAATTACAAAGGAAAGAAAGGGGAGAAAGAGACAAGATCATAAACAGCCATGTTGAATGGGAGATAGCTGACATGATGATTTACGGAGCCAGAGAAAGCATGTGCCAGATAAATAAAGAAATTGCCTGAAGGGTGACTTTTGTTCACTAATGTTACCAACAATAATGTGGTAAATTACTATACAGCAAATGAGCAGTCTGGGGATACATTTGCATTTCCCTATGAGCAGCGAGGGGACCAGAAGTGGCATTTAGGGATTAAAAACAACACAAAACAGGAGATAATCCCACAGCTCGGCCACACCCGCCTGGGAACTGATTAACGCAATTTTCAATTTGGAAGAGGGTGAGGAAGAAGTAAAGTAGTATGAATAATTTACCCCCTCAATCTAAAGTCTCATTGCCCCGACTAAAATTTCCCCCCTCAGATTTAGAAACATCCTCATTTGATTGAAAATGAAATATACAATACGAGATGGTATATGTGGCGGAGGTTTTGGGGATCTATATTTGGGGGGGATATGAGGACTGAGCTTTGGGGGTTTTAGAAAGGGGAGAGGAGCCCCTCTTTCTTTGGTGTATATGCAAAAATGGCTGAAGTAGGTAATGGAGCCGTGAGGTAAGAGGATTAAGATCAGCATTGGGTCAGGACTGATAGTGAGGAATGGGGTGATGGAGGGACAAAGGGATGAGTAGAACAGAAAGGGGGGAAAAAGAGGAGAGAAAGAGGGAAAATTAGACAGAGATAGGTAATTTGGGGTGAAAAGATATGAAACGGAACCTGGAGAAGCTGTCCTTCTCATCCTCTCTCTTTCAGGGCCCCAAAGACTTTGCTTCAGACTCATGAGTGATAGCAAGGATCTGTGCGTCCCCCTGATAGGGAGCGGGGGGATAATGCTTAACCTGATACTTGGATTGTCCCTGCAGACAACGGGGAGTCCACGGCCTATCCGCAGCCAAGGGAAGCACTTTAAGGCTGCAGGAAGGTATATGCTGAGTGTTCAGGAAGCTAGAAATCTGAAGGATCGAGCATTCCTCTGGTTAATAACGGACACAAAATTTGGATCCATCTGCTTTTTGAAGGAATTCTAAGACAGCCAGGAGATGTTGTTTAAAGCCTTGCTCTGCGTAAAGAAAAAGAAAGGAAAAAGAAAATGTGTACAGCCCATTAATTAACATATCACATAAAAAACAGGGAATCCAGAAAGTCAAAACATCACATAATCTTCTGTAAAATCACAACTACTCATTTTTATCACAGAAAGAAGAAATATATCTTATTGAGCTTGAGTGGCAGGTAAGTGGATTTTGTTACCTTTTTAAAAAGGCTAGTCTAGCCGTTTCCCCTGCTAAGCCTTGGCGTCTCCTGGCTCCAGCTTCATATTTCACTGATATGTATGAGATCTGAATTTGATTTTCCGAGAGACTGAAAACTGCATCTAAATTAGACTGGGAAAAAAGGCTAAAGATGTCGGAAGTTTACAAACTTCTTCCTCATAAGTATCTGCCTTAGTGCACCAAGTTGTAGCCCACAAACCAGTCTGCAGGAGCTGAGGAGCCTCATCTAAATGTTCCACGGACCTATACGTCTTAGCTTTAGCCAATTAGCTTCCATCACAGGATCAGACTCAACTCTTATTTGCCAGCCAAAGAGGCTCAGCTGCTCGACCCCAGCAGTAGCCTCATGGAGCAACGTCGCCTGCCTCACCCCACCCCAAGTCTTAATTCAGACACTTTGAAGTATCTTGGTCTGTGGTGAGGAGCCACTCAATCAATTACGAATGAAATAATCTCCTTACGATATTTTGAGGTTTCCTCAAGTAGAGGAGGGGGGAAAGCAAGAAGAGATTATGGAAGCCAAATCAGTCTCTCAGCTGAGTCTAAAGTGACGGGGGGGGAATCAGCTGAGAGGATGGTGGGAAATTAAATAAGGAAAAAAAAAAAAGATTATGTTTAAGTGTGTCACCTCCGAACACTGCTGGGAAATCTCCAACCTGATCCATGAGGAGGAGGTGGTGGTTGAGTGGAGGAGTGAGAATGGATTATTGCAAGCCGCGTTTAAAAGAAAAAGACCCATGGTTGCATAAAATGCTTGTGCTTACCACAAAGAGAGGATGCACACATATCAAACAAACATCAATGTAATGTTTCTTTGTGTGACTTTCAAAAACAAGCAAAGACAGGTAACGTGTCATCTTGCTTGGAGTTTGACTTATCTGCTTAAAAAACTCGGCATAGTACCAGTTTCAAACGTGAACAAAACAGAGAAGAAGAAAGACGGGCAGACATGGACATTTGTATATGTGATAGTGAAGTGTTGTTTTCTGTGAATTGGTTACAAGTTTTAATGTAGAAAATAAGAGCATGATGCTAAAGGATTTTGTTTGGTCGGTTTGTGCTTTTCAAAAATGGGAAATCTGAGTAACGCTTGAAGGGGTAAAAAGAAGGAGACGTTACTGAAAAAGAATATTGTGATTGTGTTTTTGTAAAAGTTGGGATATCTCTTAGAAGATCCTGAGAGAAACAGGTGTGCTACCTTCTTTTATTCTGATGTGTCTGATGAGTCTCTACATACGTATTTGACACTTAAACAAAATGTAATGATGTTGTCATCAAAATCAACAAGTGCAGTTTATTCTTGCATCAACCAGAAAACGCATACTGAGCAACATGGAGCAGAACACGCTGCAGATACATTTGGTGATTCAGGCTATACTAACCAAACCAAACAGATGCCCAGATATAAAGCAAACAATTCGACTTCAGCAAGAGTCAAAGTCAGTCTTTTCCCATTTGTTTACCTGTATCCAACATGACAAAAGCCCACGCAGGCAGCCCATAATCCCTGATTTGGTTCACTTCCTGCAATAGAGTCGGATTACATTCTTACTGCAATGAAACCGCTCTAGGGTTGGCTCGGATACGGTCCGAGACCATCTATAGTATGTGACCTTGGTCTGGTTGTTTCGGTACGCACTAGAGTATGATAACTGCGTTTAAAATAAAGGATTTAAAATGTAGGATTTAAACTGATATTGGCTTTTTAACACATCCTAAATGTCATCTTCAAGGCTTGTTCTTCTTACCCGACTCATACAGTGGTTTATGTTTGACAGAAGCTGTGTGATTTCAATTGTATGTAGCAATTTGTATGCTGTGTTCAAACTGCAGTACTAATTTTTGTTTCTATTAAGATACCAAAGTAATAATACCCTGTCAAAAGATAACAAACCAGGCCTCCCTACAGTTTCCCTACATCTCCCCATCAGTGTTTCTCCCACAGCTTGCCCCAAGCCCTTTGATTTTCTCCATGGCTGACTGTTGTTTCTGCTGCTGCAAGCTCAGCCATCAGCGCGCATTGATCGCTCCCCTTCATCCTCGGCGTCCCCTCCGTTATACCTGACTATGGCGACTAATTCTCCGGTTCTCACCCTTTTTCATCCCAGATTGAGAGGGTCGGAGGAAAAAAATCAATAACGGTGCCAAGTGGGGCGGGGTCAGGGGTCAACGAGGTCCTTGACAAGTGTGTCAGGGGATGGAAGGAAGTGAGAGAAGGGGAAAAAGTGGTTTTGTGTGTGTGCATGTGCGTGTGTGTGTAAGTGGTCAAGAGAAAGAAAGTGACCAAAGGCCTCGTGGGTGCAGGTGTCAGACTTGTCAAGGATCAAATTTATCACCATTGATCGGAGCTGTGTGTGTGTGTGTGTGTGTGTGTGTGTGTGTGTGTGTGTGTGTGTGTGTGTGTGTGTGTGTGTGTGTGTGTGTGTGTGTGTGTGTGTGTGTGTGTGTGTGTGTGGATCATGGTGGAATCTGACAGGGGTGAGGAGTCATCATATAAATCCCATTATTGCCAAACAAGCCAATGAAGCAAATGAATCCCCTGAGATATCGTAGCAAAGACCCTGCCATTCATGTATCCTTACGTCTGTCCATTTGTCTATCTGTCGATTTTCAATTATAGATTTATCAGAGCTCAGAACTAAAAGGTATTCAAGAATAAGTTAAACATTTGAGTAGTGCTTGGTTTTACTTCTCATACTTACAGGACATTTATGGAATTAGACTTATCTTCACCGTGTGTGTGCATGATAAGTGTGGACCCATTAGCCTCACATTTTTTGGTCAAGCCCCTAAGTTGGTTGAAGTGCGTCACAGTTTATTAAATCTAATTTAACTGACTGCATTCCACCTAAACTGTCTTCTGATTCCTCTGTCCTCTTCACTGGCTGTTTGTGATCAATCACTGCTAAAGTAGCAAAAGGCATTTTTGTCAATCAGCTAAAATTGAGTCACATTTTGTTGTGGATCAAAAACATTGAAAAGTTTTATTTTAAACGGAGCATCTGCAGATTAAGTCAATACCCCATATGTTATCATCCACTAAAGATAGGCATGATACCAGTTGAATAAATCCCCGAATTTGTTTATCTTTGCCGCCATCTTGACTGTAAGGGACTATTATCTGTGAATCAACATTTACTTGTTTTGAAAAAGTGGAGGGAGACAACACGGGCGGAGATCTGGAGTGAGTGAGCTTTTGTTGTTTATGTATGAGAAGATCAAAACTAATGTCATAGATATGGGAGTACTATCAATTGTATCATCTAACTCTTGGCAGATAAGTGATGCTTGCTTCCCAAAATATCAATCTATTCATTTAAAATACTCAAAATAAAAGTAAATTCACCAGTTAAAATAAGTAAATATTTCACTTTTTTTTTAAAGTGTTCAAACATCCAGACGTTGTGCTTAAATGTGTTAAAAATGCAGCTCTGCAACCCAAAAGACTTCTCCAGAAGCTCATCTGTGATAATGTTGATCTCCTGCTGCTGCTCAATTTAGCTGTTCATTCCCCACTGTTTAAATTTTACATCAGTAATCTTCCCGGCAACACATAATCACAGGCTTTTACTTCCCAGGAATTAGCTCACACATCTCCCAGGGGAGTGTGTGTGCAAGTGTGTGTGTTTGTGAGTTGGTGACAGCCATTTAATGACTGATGCGTACTTCATGACGAAGGTGATTAATCCTAAGGTTCTCTATGTAATAGGAAAAATAAGGAAGAAAAAGACATGTAACATGAAACGGGCTTTCCCTATTGTCTGCTCACAAACACACTTATGTGGGCGAGGTCGTTAAGTTGCGTTATGCAGTGTTAAAGCTTCGGAGGTATCCATAGACAATCACCTCTACTGTACATCTACACACACACTCACACAGTAGAGATGCAGAAAGGAAGATGAAGCCTTGAAGAAATCCATTTGCAATTTAAATGGAAATGTAATGAGCCCATGGTGGCAGTGAATTAGCCTGCTGATCAATTGATCATGTCAAGGACAAATAGGTAAACAAACATATCCATTAGCCTGCTGCTTCACCTCCTCCCTCTGCTCCCTGCTGTGGAAGAGTGCTGGAGGATCACTGAGAGGTGACAACAACATGTATGTGTGTTTGTGTGTAAGAGGTGAGAAAAAGGGGGGACAGCAAATACGACCTAAAGTATGTTTGCATGTGGAGACTCCCTACAAAAAAAAAACACTAAGTGATCACTGCAAACAGAGAGATGTAAACACACTGACACACACACACAATCGCATACCCCACTGTGACCGCCCTGCCCAGCTCGTTACACAGACAGTTGGGCCCAGCAAGGCTCCTTTCAGAGGCGATGGAGAGAGGAGGAGGAGGAGGGTCTCTGACACTGGAGATGGAATGAAGAGAGGACAGTGGGCTGGAACCAGACCTGCTGCCTGGCCTCACCCCAATCAGTGTGTTTGTGTGTGTATGTGCGTGTGTGCGTGTGTGCGTGTGTGCATGTGTGCCATGTGTGTGTGTGTGTGTGTGTGTGTGTGTGTGTGTGTGTGTGTGTGTGTGTGTGTGTGTGTGTGTGTGTGTGTGTGTGTGTGTGTGTGTGTGTAAGAGGGAAGAACAAATCATGCCCATGCTGAGTGTTTCATCATTGATGTAACTGTTAATTACTGCTAACTTGGCGACTAAAAGCAAGTTTGTACCGTAATGCTGTTCAGTCTTAAAGAGCATAGTCATCAAACTTTATTTCTCTATTTCTATTAAACAGCAAGAGGCTTGACTTTAGAGCAGGCCAAGTTATTGATTTTCCATTAATCATTTCAGTCGGTCACAGTTGCTTGTTCCACTGATCTATCAGAAGTCTCAATCAGCACAGCAGCTAACACATCTTAATAAGAAAGCTTCTTTTGTTGAAATGCCTCTCAAAGTAACTCGATTACTACCTAATAGCCGAAGTGAGCAGAAAGACCTGTTTCATGGAGAATCATTACGGCTAGCTGTCTAAAAGAAGATAGCATAGTGGTCTAAAACACTTATCACATACCTGCCTTCAGTTAAATTCTGGCTACAACTCTCTTTCTCATGTTAACCCCCACCAACTATGAAATAACCACTCTACACCAATGCTTTGAATTAAACACAAGCATCAGCACATACACAAATGCTACAAAATAACAATGCTAACATCTTGAGCAGGTAGCCTATAATGTTCATCACCTTGCATTTTAGCAGGCAACCACAGCTAATTAGATAAAGTATGCAGGGATATTGATAAAAACTTGGACCTGATGATGGCGCATTGTGAAACGTTGGGGGTTCGTTCTGTATCACCAGTGTCTTTAGCGTCTGGGGAACAAACCTGACTGACAGACTGACATTCAAAGAGCCAAATAGCTAGCATGAAACAAAGCAATGGATAATTTACAATTGCTGTGCATATCATCGCAAAACCGTTCATTAATTTATTCAGCTGGTGATCATCCTCATCACTCACAAGTTAAGATTCAAGATTTCATTTCCTAATGCAAAGTAGCTATAGATATGGCTATGAAAAAAGTCCCAGGCTCCTCCAACAATGCAACATGAATATACTGTATAAACAAATAAAAATAGTGAAAGAAATGACAGAATAGAAATATAAATATTTCAAGAGAATATTGCAAGATGAGCAAGTAAATAAGAAAAACATTGAAATAGTGCAAGGAGAAGTCTATATACGTAAATACAGTATGATATACACAAGAGATAACTATTTAGACAACTAAATTGTAAACATTAAAATGTAAGCTACTATTTCACTTTTAAAGTTGCAGCATTGCACAGGATTATGAAGACTCACTGATACCAAAAACATGGAAAAAAAGGAAATGTTTCAACAACCTGGCAATGCCAAAGTTGCCCTATATAAAACTCAAACTTAAAGAAATATAAAATATATTCATTAAAAATAACTAATTATCTTGATATCTTGATAGAAACATGCTAGTTGATTTACTCTTCCTCTGTGCAAATGTTTTGTATACAGTTTAAAATTATTATTGGGGGAAATTGTTTGACTGTCTTAGCTTTCAAATACCATACAATGTATGTTCAGGTTCATAAAGAAAGGAGAGGCGGCGACACAAGAGAAGATGACAGCCTGGGCATTTCTATCAGGAGTTATTTCATGCATGCTGCCTGTTCAGCGAACAGAAAAAAGTGCTTCCATCTCCACTTCCAAATCAGGATAGGATATTACCCTCAATTTTTGAGGGCAAGGACACATGGAAAGGCATTTGGAATATTTTAATAGCATTTAGAGTATATGTTCTATTAAGGTGACAAGCAAATGAAATATTATTCTTTTTCACAGGACCTTTCAAAGGAGAGTAGATCCACTCCCTTTGTGTGTAATTTAACATTTCCTACAGGAACTCTACAAATATAGATAGATACAACCTCAAATCTGAAATGCATGGGAACACAAATATAAAACACTGCTGATGAGGAAACTGCAGGTTAATACAGGATGAAGAGAGTGGGGAAAAAAGACCCACACAAAAAGAAAGAAGCTTTTTAAAGAGGACCATTTGTAAAACAAGGAGTTTAAAGCCAGATTATAGGGCAACAATGACACAATCCCTTATGTTCATTCCTGTAATACGCTGTGAAGAGGAGGATTTATACTTTATTGTGGTGGAATGCATCCAGGCTGCCTCGTGTCTGCCTGCCTCTTTGGGAAACATTTTCCCTCTCCTGAGGCCAGGTGTAATCCCTGCATGGAGGAAACAGAGATGCCTTCAGCCAACTGCTGATCAGCCTTATAATGGTTCAAGTATTACGAGTGATACCACCGGAGGCAAAATTCCTTCAATCCAGCGGAAAGCTCTCCCAACACTGGCTGACTCGGCAGAGGAATCTTTGCTTGGTTTGGGTGGCTGGTTGTTGGATTTCTCCCAGACTATTCTCCTTGTCTCCTGGCCTGAGTTGGATTGCAATGGATTGTCTTAATTGTCTCTAATGACTAAATTGTCCCAACTATTCGCTTCATTAACTCTCTGTTAGCTCTATTAGGAGGGAGCGGAGCCAGAGAGGAGACGGTAATTGAGAGTGATAATGAAGGATACATGATGAGTGTCATGCTGAAAGTAAAAGAAGTGTGAGGCGTTTGAAGTTTTTACAGGTTGCTGGGGCATTTTATTCTAAAAGCAGCCAATAAATTACAGTTCAAAAACGGAAATAAGGGTTTACATGAAGGAAAATCATCACCAAAATCAAACTCAAGATACTCGACTCACTTCTCGCAGTCAGCTACATTTTAGAGTGAGTATTTACCCCTAATGCAGCAGGTATCAGGCGGTATCTCCACCTATCCCTCTGAGCTGCAACTTAAACCATCAGACTTGAGCCCTCAGTCTGCTAAACCCCGCTCCAGATTAGGCTCTGATAGTCCGTATAGTGGAGCAGATACTGTGGGATTTTCTGTAGTAAAGACAGATGTTTTAGAGGAAGTGAGGGGATTCTGGATCCACAGAGGAGCTTTAGCTTTGTCATCCCTGTTAAGATTTGGCCTCGTGAACCCATTTTTTAATTGGAATCGGGGCAAAGGAGCCCACACCTTATGTCAATATTACCAGAGGGGGAAAGAGGCCACACCCGAGTTAAACTGTATCTGGAATATTTCACAGAGTTAGACAATGTTTTGACTGCGACACATAAATCAAACTTCACTAAGTACTTTGGTACTGGACCTCTCTTACACTGCTGTAAACATGTGTCTAATATTTCACTACTAAGTAAGATTTGAACACATTGTCATTTGCATTCAAAAACATCCTATCTAATCAGTACCACGAGACACAGTAAAAGTCTTGTGGGAGCTGAAAGGCTAAGAAAACCAACTGTGTCGTCTTTATTTTAACAACATTGTTTGAACATCATTCAACGAGTATCAGTAGATGATAACTTATTGTGTAATATAAACAGAAAACTCATCCAACCACAGAACTGCAAATATTCTCAAATTGTCTAACAGGGCTTTATTAAAAAACGATTTAAACTGTTGTCAACAGCTACAGATTTAAAAAAATACAAACCTACATTGGAGCTGGAAATGTGCGGGGTTTTTTTGCTGGTTCTTAATCTTAATGTTTGTCAAATTATGTAAATGTGTAAACATAAGTTTAATTTCTTGCATACAGCTGTGTTCTATCCTTCTGTGACCTTGCTGTCACCTTCACCCAAAAACTTCCTGCTGAACGGCTAATTCTATATTTGAAGTATTTTAAGAACAACCCTCATCCTCTAAATCAATTTCCATGCCACATTCCTATTGGACAACTCTAATATCCCACTTTCTTCAACAGTGTCTATGATTTTGTGTTGTGTTTGTTGGTTTACGTGGTCAAAATATGAATTGCGTCCTTAAGGGGATCAGGGTTCACTCCAGTCGTGCAACAGCAGCTCTAGTTAACACATGTGAAAGTTCCTCCATGCAGGTGAAAGGTTGTCACTATGACTTAGCTCTTCCAGGAAACTTTAGACCCTCCCTGTATGATCTCTCCTCGTCCAATCCTACAGTGTGTGAGATTTCTTTCTCCCTCTTGCTCTCTCCTCTCCTTTTCTCCCTCATTCTCTGACACTCTCTCCATTTTTTCCTCTCTTCTTTTTCAACACATAGGTGGATTAAGGCAGAGGAGCTTTTGTTTAGATAAAGCGAAGGATTAGGGAGAGATTTGCCCCCATAAAGTTGTGGGCTTAATGGGCCTTTTATCCCTGCATGTCCCTAAAGCTGTGTTGCCTCTGGATTAGGACTACACAATGGGGCCCCTTGTGCAGAGGGATCCGGGCCAGAGAGCGACAGAGAGAGAGGAGAGAAGGCAAGGAAAAGAAATGAGACAGAAGAGCTGAGACAAGGGAGAAACGAGGGCAAGAAGAAAGAGAGAATGGGATGGATGGAGAGAAAAAAAGAAGGGGAATTATTCAGCTTTTAGAGGAAACTGACAGGTTGAAACTTTTAGAGGAGGGATTTGCAGAGCAGATCCTGAGATGTTGTCACCAATAAAAGGGATTTCAGGAGGATTCAGAGGCGTGGTGCTGACAATAAACCGCAAAAACTGCTGCTGTCTTTTTTAATTCATTTATCTAACACATTTTTTCAAAAAAAATAGAAGGGCAGGTCTTGCTATGGAAGTGCTGCTAATAACTGTCTAAGAGGTGGCTCCTGGCAAATTGCTTTGTTATTCTTGTCAAAAAAAAGGTCTCCTGCAAGAAGTCGATTTTAAACTACACATCAAAATGATTAATTGCCCTGGGATGAACAGATGCTGAAATACCCTTGAATGGTGCCGGGGAGGCTGAGGCTTGCTGGATTGCAGCCCTAATGTATTCATGAAGTTGCAGGAACATCATTAAGAGTATTAATTAGCTATTAGAGAGCAGAATTCACCGGCATTAGAGATGGTTTTGGTCAAATACCTAATACAGGCTGAGACAAGAGGAGAAAGTAGACTATGGATATGCGTTTGCTAAAAGAAAAAAAACTGCTTTCATAAAGGGTTAAACCTGACAGGAAATCAATAAAGAAACAAGAGAAGTCTATCTTGGACCAGATGTTTTACTTAATTTCATATCTTCATGAGATGTCCAAATAAACCCAAGTTCCTTTGCCATGTTAACGTTTTTTTTTTATTGTGGGTTATTCGTTAACTAGAGGTCATTGTTTACCCACCTTGTATGCAGCAGTGCATGGGTACAGGGGTAAGGGGAGCTGTTTTTTAGCGTTTAAGCCCTTCAGATGCGCTGGACAGCTCTAGTCGCGCTAAGGAGCTTTAGGTGGAGAGGCGCTGAGAAGAAACTCTTTCTCGCTTTAATTGCTTTAGAGACGGTCCTCACAAAGAGACAGTGGCCAGATTTACCTCCCGTTTAAGTTCTTATTTCCATTGGTTCACAAGTTAATCCTCTTTCTTTCTCAGACTTCGGAGAGAAACCGAGTGATAGGAGCCTACCAAGGCGACAGAAACCACAGAGGCACACGAGTTGTTCCAGGCAAAAGGGAAATAGACTTTGAAGCACAAAAAGTTTTGGGTGGTTAAAAAAATCAGATTTAGAAGCAAAGACGCGCTAGGGTGATGAATTTTCGAAGACATAAATTACAATGGTAATTATTAATAATAATAATTATAATAATTATAATAATAAACTAACACTTTGTGGCTCAAATAGCATACAATACAAACATGTTGTAATATATGCTACCAATAATAACAATAACAAATACACTCAATTTATTAAGATCTTTACCTAAATCAACGTTTAAGCAAATAAACACATTGAATATATATCAATGATTTAAAAAAGGCTCTATTATAACAGTGTAGGACTCGTTATTGGTTGTGATTGATGGCACTAACAATTTAGTCTACCGCAAAAGTTTAATGTTTCTTTCTCTTCATTTAATTCTGTCGTTTTTTTATTTCAACATTCAGACAAATTATGTAATTTTAAGTTATTATATATGACTGTTTTTAGATATTATTTAAAATAGTCCAAACAGACTTGGATAAATAACCGGACTTCCTTAAAGAAATAAACCCCACCTTGAGTGCCTCATCTCTCTCTCTCTCACGCACACTCAAAACTATTTGTTAAACTTTACGATAAATGTCCAAAAAACCCTGACTGTCTATAAACAGTGTATTTGGGTGCTGTTGTGTTTTAATGTGCCTCAAAACACATTCAAATAAATATTCTCTGTTCCATGAAATCTATACTGTTCAAACGTGTTCAGAGTGAGAAACATGGTCAGAGATAAAACTGCGTTATAGGCCAGGCACTTTCCCAAAGAATCTCCCAACAAAATGTGCAAGCTTTACATTAAAAGGCTACTTTGCGCTGCCCTTAATTCCCTACCTAAACGGTTTTTCTCCGGGAGAAGAAATCTTCTCTAAAAACCCTTCAAAAAGAGAAGGGCATTATTGCCCTAATCCTCTTACCCGCAGTCATTTTAAGACAGGGGTTTTTGGAGGCTGAGATGGCGTCTTGTCTTCCCTATCCCATCCCAAATCCTTCCAGGCCGGGAGAGAGCCTAAAGGCAGCACCCTGGCATCTATTAGCCATCTCTCTAAAGTCTCTCCTCCAGTGGCATGCAGGAAAAAGCCGAAAAGCAAACAAACTAAAGGCTGGTTCCTTTTCCTCACAAAAACCAACGAAAAGCAATTGGATTCATGATCCAAGTGCATGCAAGCAGTTTGAGGAGAGGATATTTGAAAAACGAAATAAAAACATTTTAAAACTCATGAAAAAAGGTAAAGGTTAAGTGTTTTTTTTTTTTTAATGTATCCTAATGTTTAATTTATATTTCAAATACACAAACAAGAACGTTTTCTCACTTCTCGTTTGAATGCACGACTAGTACAACAAATATTTAATAGATAAATACAGATTTTGAAATATATCAAGTTCATCCTATTCATGTCGACTGCAAATCAATATCTAAACATGTTTTGCCAAATGAGATATTTAAAAAAGCTTCAAATGTTATCAATTTCAAAAAAGAAAAAAAGGTGTAGAGCGACATGGTGGGGTTTAGCGGACATAATGTGCTTAAATTGATCATATTTCAAAAATAACTC
Source organism: Eleginops maclovinus (assembly GCF_036324505.1). Classification (NCBI taxonomy): domain Eukaryota; kingdom Metazoa; phylum Chordata; class Actinopteri; order Perciformes; family Eleginopidae; genus Eleginops; species Eleginops maclovinus. The sequence goes on from NC_086354.1 coordinate 10,501,455, forward strand.
CAGAAGTCAGTGAGCTAGAGTCTGCCGCTGGACGATCAACTACCTTAATAACTTGACTGGCAGCCCTGGGAGCCAATAGAAAGCGGGCATGACCCCCGCGAGGCTCTCCTTAAATCCCTCCACCACGCTCTTGAGCACCAGCAGATGGCAGCTTCTCACATAAGCAGTTGGAGCGCTAGCGGACGGACTTGAAGTGAAGAAACAGACCCTGGATGACTTTTACTTTGCCTAGACTCCTTATCGTTCTGTCGGACAAAAGGACAGACAGCAGTGGGCATTAAAAACAAACGGCAGCCCAAGATTAACCTGACAGCGTCTCTCGGACTCTGTGTGAAGTGACGGAAAGACAACGGTCTCCACAAGAGGTAAAAACTTTCTTCATCTCTTTATTCATGTATTTTTCACATGTTGCATTTGGACAGAAAAGTTGTTACTCAATGCTTTACTGGCCATGTTAAACTGGTTAGCATTTGCATTAGTCTCTGACGTATTTTAAAAGAAATGGTCAGTTCCTCTGAATCAAGATGACATTTGTTGTGTTTGTAAAGTAAAAGAAAAGACACATTTTGCTGTTGTCTTTATCAACAATAAATTATTTTTCATGTGTGGAAAGAAGAGTATAAATAGAAATAGATAGGCCTTTTTTTATTATAATGACTATGGTATAAGTTTCAGTGTGTAAACCCAAAATGCAATCTGGCCTGAGAATAACAATTCACAACGGCCTCATTAGAAATGATACTGAAACAAAATAAAAGTCTAACACTTAACAAGCGTATTCTTTTTTTACGGAAAGCAAAATCATCTGTCCAAAATAATATAAAGGTATTCCTGTTCTCTTAAGTTATACAAATGTAAAGGTTTTTCCTACATTGTTTTCCTAAGCTTTTACGGTTAGGCTATGTCTTTTATGCATTCTCACAAAATAAAACAATACGACATGAGGGTCTTACAATTATTTAACAAAATAAAACAAATCAGACATGAAATTACCTTTAACTATCACTCTGGTTCATGGACAACGAATATCCAATAACAGCTCAGTAAAAAAAATCAAACACGTCCCTCGCCCTCTCACAGTTTACACTGTGATCCAGCAAAGAGCAGACTGTCTGGTCGACCCCTGCCCCTCAGGGCTGTTAGCAAATAACATTTTTCCTAATTTAGTCGGATCAAAGAGTTGCACTGTACATGCCAATTTACATAATGACGGTCTGATAATCGAAGCATTGAACAGGGCTGCCAGGAGGGCCCAGTGCCTGGAGCAGAGAGCAGCTTATGAATGACAATAACAGCACTGACAGGCTCACAGTGATGAGCTATTGTGCTGAATTTGATATGGGGAGAGGATACAGGCTATGACCAGACATGTAGGGGTAAATATAAAAGGTGGGTAAAGCTAACCATGCAGGCAGGCTTACAGTGAACAAAGTTTAGTTCCACTGCAAAACGAAAGACTATAAAAACATACATGAAAAATAAGGCAGATGTTTAGTCCCTCAAACGTGTAGTGGTTACAATGGTAAACAAATGAATGTATTGAGAAATGTTAATAGATTTATGATGCAGTTATGTTGATCGAGCTTTGTTTTTTTATGCGGAATCATTTAAAAGCACAATTATTTTTCAGAGAATACAGAAAACATTTTTAAAAAATCCAATTGCAATCGTTGGCCTATCATACTAGAACACACTCACTCACACACACACACACACACACACACACACACACACACACACACACACACACACACACACACACACACACACACACACACACACACACACACACACACACACACACTTGCCCACGCGTGAACGCGCATTCATTCTCGGGAGCTCCCACCCTGAGCTAACCACCTCAGTCCCACTGTACGTCCGTCGGTGTCAGCGTTGATGATAAATGGAGGGCCTCGCAGTCGAAACCTATTTGCACTTCCATTAGACGGGGAGCCAAATGGGGATCAACATGCATATTTTTACCCTCGGAGAGGCCATACATCTCAGCCAAAACGTTGCCCCGGGGCGATGGGATAAGAGGCCGCCAGAGAGGGGAAGGGGAGGAGGGGAGAGACGGGGAGGGGGGCCCATTCAACTCAAATACTTGGGGGAGTAAAGTAAATGTTTAGCGAAGCACCTTCTGTCCCAGCGAATTAAACTATTCCCCACCGCCCTCTGATCACATTCATCAGCCGCCGCAGCCACTTAATAGGCTGGGAATGGGCACTGCGGGCATCACACGCACGCACGCACACACACATACACACACACACACACACACACACACACAAGCTGCGAAGTGGATAGGAAAAAGTGCCTTTTATTAGAACGACCACCCAGTCCTTTCTGACTTACAACACATTATAATAGCCTATTTCGCCATATGAAATCAATAATAATAACAATTATTATTATTATTATTATAACAATGATTTAATTAATACTGAAATCCAATCCTTAAAACTGATATGTTATTGTTACAAAAACTATGGATATTCAAAAGACCTTAACCAATAAGGTTAGGTAAAATTAAAAACAATTTAGTTTGAAATTAAAACTAATATCCGGAAGAAATGTGTTCATAGCATGGAGCAATTTAAAATGTGCTATAATATTAACAATAAAATATCAAATATTACTGACTAAATAATTGTTACACCACGTTCTGATTTTTCTTAACTTGGTTGAAATTTACGTCACAATTTTTTTTAAAAAACGTTCTGAATTAGACAAATTAAATAGAAAACGAAAACGAAATGACTAACATAATAACCTGAAATCTTCAGAAGTAGGCCTATCTGTCCAGTGTACCTGTCATGTGGAGAATGATTTATATATCTTCCCTGCGGACTCTCTTTAATAGTTATAATAACTGTTTGGGCCTTACAAGTATTCCCTCCTGTCAGCCTCCTACTAATACATATCTAATCGTGTCCTGCAGCACTACATCTATGCACATCTCAGTCGTGGAGGACAGCTACAAATAGTGTTTTGGAAATGCAATGTGAGACTCTATTGACATTTTAGGCTTATATTTTAATTTTTAAATTACAAAGGCTTGCCTTAAATCAATGTAAACGTTTCTGGAAATATATTTTGAGAAGAGAAAGTAATACACCCATTTAAACAACAGTTATTGAGAATGACATTTCTGTAATCATCTATAAAAAAATAATCCTGCTCTCTGGTCGCAGGTTTTTGACACCAACACCCGGAACAAATCTTATTTCCTTTTTCTACACATTTCATGATCTGTCAAGCAGTGTTTTTTCAGTGGGGATTTGGCTGCTCCGGGATCATAAACGACGTGAATAAATTCATGAATAAGGCATCGGTCACGGTTCATTATGGGAACGAGTGATAATTACCCCAATTAAACGTCTTTTGTATAATTAATGGATTGAACACAGCGATAATTGGATGTTAATGGATAACACTTTAGTCTGACTGCGCACATCAAAATCTATTGGCCCTTAAGCGCGAGGACCTCATGAAAACCCTCACGTCGTGTCAAGCCTCTGAATACATATAGGCTACCATACATTTAATTTAGTTTCTGTCTTAACCAGGTGGGAAAATGACTCAGTTCTTGTTGTAAAAGTAGACCAGAGTGTAGGAATACTCTGAAAGTCCTGCATTCAAAATGTTATTAACGTAAAAATACACAAGTGTTAGCATCAAAAAATACTAAACTACCAAGAAGTCAAATGAATCATTATGCAGATTGGTCCATTTCAAATTAATATATCAAATGTGTTCATTATAATTATTGACGCAATGTGTGTTTATCAAAGCTGGTAAAGGTGCCGCTAGTTTTAATGGCTTTGTATACTGCAGGATAGCTTGTGAATTTACTCCAGGTGTAACTAAAGTCTAATTTAAGTGTTGATTATATTTCACATCATTAAAAAAAATCAGCAAAGTTACTAAATATATTAAATAAATGTAGTGAAGTAAAAGTACAGGATTGACCTCTAAATCGCTGTGGAGTAGAAGTGCAAAGTAGCAGAGAATTGTACTTAATACTTTAGTAAATCTTAGTTTACAACCCATGATCATAACGGTTTTTGAGCTCAGTGTGTCCATCAGCATATGCCCGCCTTCACTGTCACAATATCCTTAAATGAACTCCATTTATCCTCTTTAAATTCACAACCCTCTCTTCCGGTCCGCAGGTAGCAACCTCCCAGCATGCAGCACTACGGGGTGAACGGCTACTCTCTGCACGCCATGAACTCGCTGAGCGCCATGTACAACCTGCACCAGCAGGCGGCACAGCAGGCGCAGCACGCGCCCGACTACCGGCCATCCGTGCACGCGCTCACACTGGCAGAGAGACTAGCTGGTAATTGAGTGCACGCTCGCACACAAACTCACATTTTGGATGCATATTGTAGCCCTTTCTTTAACTATTAAAAATATATATAATTGTATATCCAGTTCGATATAAGTGGCATATTATAAACAGAACGGCTGCCAGTAATGCAGATAAAGTGAGCTGTCTAATTATTTGACGAACAGTAAAATAAACTTTCCGTGTGTTTTTCCTTTCCAACGGCTGTGCATTTCAAGACATCATCCTGGAGGCTCGCTACGGCTCTCAGCACCGCAAACAGCGTCGCAGCCGCACGGCCTTCACCGCACAGCAGCTGGAGGCGCTGGAGAAGACCTTCCAGAAGACACACTACCCGGATGTGGTGATGAGAGAGCGACTGGCCATGTGCACCAACTTACCGGAGGCCCGTGTGCAGGTTAGACGGGCTTTTAATGCTACATTTGGTCACTGAATTACTTATCCAACTTATCATTTATGAAATGTTCAATGCAGGTATCTTATGGGCACCTCTAAAGTGTGTACACTATCAACCTAAATGTATGTGGATTATCTTTGGATGGCAACTTTATTTGCATGTAAAGTAATGAGAAAATGCACAATATATTTATATTTCTTTTAAACAAAATGCCTAGAACTGTCTGTACACACAACTTGAGTTAAAATCAATAACTGTGCATTATTACTAATACAGGGAAATTAAAATAATTTTAGGGAGTAATGAATATGTTTTTTTTCCCTTCATTTAATTGACACAGTAAAAGGTAATCATCTGAAAAATACATGTAAATTAAACTATTAATAATGTCAAAACAGATGTTAGTTTGATTATGATAATTATCTTAACACTTTGGGTTCCTGGTATATTCAGGGCTTTTTATTTGCCTCTCAATCATTTGATGCTGACTGAACTGATTGGTACAACAGTTGTTGTCCATAGCTGGACATCTCTTCAGCTTAGGTATCCCTCTAACTCGCTCTCTTCTCCCCTCTGCCACCAGGTTTGGTTCAAAAATCGCAGAGCCAAGTTCCGTAAGAAGCAGCGCAGCCTGCAGAAAGAGCAGCTTCAGAAGCAGAAGGAAGCATCAGGAGAAGGAGGAAGCGAGAAGGAGGATGCAGCTCCCTCCACAACCGTCCTTCCTGAGACCCAACTCCCGCCTCCATCCTCCTCTTCTCTGGAGACAGAGGGTGCTGGAGTCTGTCCTGAACCGCTCGACATCGAACTGAATGTCACGTCAGCAGAACACTCTGGCAGCGAGTCTGCGACTGAGGACAATGCCACAGATAAGGAGGACGAGGGTAAATCTCAGAGAGAGGAGATGAAGTGTGAGAGAGCAGCGACTCCTGAGGACAGCTCTCCAGGTTGCAAAAGACTCAGCCCTAAACTAGGTAAGAACATCTGACACCTGATTTTTAATCAGGAAGCTGATTCCCTTCCTTCCTCATTTCTTGGCACATGCTATTCTTGGCCAGACTGTATTCATCAGCTGAATTAATAATTCAAATCACCCTTCTCTTTGTCCAGACTCTCCCCTGGTCTCTCCATCTGTGACGCCCTCCTCCAGCGGCGGCCTGTCCAGCACTGGCCCCCTCCCTCAGAGCCACTCTTACTCTTCCTCCCCCCTCAGCCTGTTCCGTCTGCAGGAACAGTTCCGTCAGCACATGGCCGCCACCAACAACATGGTGCACTACCCTGCCTTCGACCTCTCTGCCCCATCTTCACTCCCCTACCTGGGGATGAATGTTAACATGCCCCCCGCACCACTGGGCTCTCTGCCCTGCCAGTCTTACTATCAGTCCCTGTCCCATCACGCCCAGCAGGTGTGGAGCAGCCCGCTGCTGCAGGCATCGGCTGCAGGCGGCCTGGCCAGCCACAACAGCAAGACCACCAGCATCGAGAACCTTCGTCTGAGAGCCAAACAGCACGCCGCCTCGCTGGGACTGGACACAATGTCTAACTGAGAATCAGATTGTATGGAGGACAAACTCAAGCCCGAGCCTCGGCACACACATCACCCCATCCCACTGTGTGTATGTGAGACTGTGATAGTTCTTTAGGAGCATGCAGGGGTGTCCAAACATAAATGATCACAAGATGCACAGGACCTACAAAGCTCAGAACATCAACAGTTGGTTTGACTCTTCTTCACTTCCAAACTGTCTGACAGTCTAACAGTATAATCCCAGGACACAAGAACCTGTAAGATATTGAATATTGATTCGACGGATGAAATGAATGTCCCAACTCAGAGGACAGCGAACTTATTGACTCACATGATGATGTTTCCATCAGACACCGAATGCTGGACCTTCTTAACATCTAAAAAAAATCAAAATAAGAATCACTGACATCGATGTACACAGCTGATGGTGGACACACTTGGTTTAAAAAGGACAATGCAAATAACGTTTACAAGAACAATGTGAATAAATGAGGCACTTTTGAGAATTGGGCTCCTCGGCCAGGAGGAAAAAGTTAACGCTTGTGCAGCAGAGAGGCCCTTTCTGTCACAGGACCATTGACATTTCAATTAAGCAGCGTGGTTATGTACATAGCATGTACTACATAACAGCACATAAATACAAATAAACCTCAAGCCGTGCTGTCCTCAATAGCATAATTAAAAGTGACTAATTTACCAGTTTAATGGCCAGTAATATGCCACGTTGTACAGAGGCTGGTTTGATAATGAGAAAATGATTTCAGTGAGTAAATTCTCAAAGCTTTTAATTACATTTTGCCCTGGGCTCAGGGAGCTGGGGCAAATGCAATTATGAACATGAATACCATTTAAGACTGCATTTATTAATTCAAAAGGTCTGTGGCAACATGATTGACATCATTTAAACATGAGTTGATCACTTTGAATATGAAATTATATGGAAAACAAATCTGGACAAATGAATAAATGTCCCGACCCATGTTTAGTCAGCAGTTATTCTCGCCTTATTGAGGAAAACATGCTTGCTTTTGAAAGCCTGTAAGCACTTGAGGAGAATCTCACACGTCTCCGATGTTTTCTGTTAAAGTGTTCTCGAAGATTATGTCTTCGCACGAAAAAAATGCACATTATTTTAATATGTAAAATACAAAAAAAAGTCTATCTATTAATGTTTACTGGTAAGGTTATTGTAAAGTTCATATTATGTTGTACAATTGATAACGGACTCAGATAAAGTTCCTTTTGCTGTCAGATTGTAAGATTGTATTTGCTCACCGGCAGCCCCTTCTTACCCCTCCTCTATTGGTTGTCTGTGTAACAATCCTGGGTTGGATTAATATTTTAAATGTGTTTTGTTTCTACTCTGGAATTGGCTAAGAAGCAAATATGGATTGCTGCAAGCTGTCCCCTCCTCTATGCTGTAATCCAGACAAAAGTGAACAGATTTCAGTGAATTGACCCGAGTCCTTTGTGTACTGCTGTCTTGACTCTGTTTGAGTTCTGTTGTTGCTATTATTCTAATGCTGTCTCCCCCCCCCCCACCCACTGTCTCTGTCAAACTACTTGGTCCAGTGGTAGATAGATTTATAATGGTGGAGGAGAGAGATGGAGCAGACCATCAGCAGTGTTGTTTCCTTTACCCTTTCCCCTGAAAATGTAGACTTGAACTAGTGTTGTTGTAAAAATAATCGCAAATAAAAACATTGCTTGAAGACCTTTACATTGAATCTGTGTTGTATATTTATATAGTAGGAGGCTGGTAGTGGCCAAACACTGATAAAAGGTGGTGTGCTATGAGTTAAGTCTGTGATTAAAATCTAAAAAAGGGAATAAAGAAAATCTACATTTGTGAGAAGTGATCATGTGCACCAAAACAACTCTGAAGCAACAAAGTTTGTTTAAATTTGGCAAAAGGAAAACATATTTAAGCAAGCTAAAGTATAATGTTGGTTATATTTTATCTTTAAGGCCAAAAAAGGTATGGGAGTAAAGGTGACGGTGAGAGGAAAAAGAAGCTGAAAGACAATGCATGAAGAAGATTAAATTAACAACAATACAAAAATTAAATACAAATACAATGCATGAGAATTCTTAGGCAAACAAAGAGTACTGGAGTAAAAGAGACAGAAAAAGAACAACGTAATCTGAAAAAAAAGAAGCCGCACGGAGACATAAGCTATCCCCAATGAATAAGCAGGCCATTATCCTGAAGAATGGCGGCCTGGGGCAGTGATTATGCTGCTATTATATCTTTAACAGCATGGTTTGTCAAAACGCACAGACCCCCACCCCAACCCTGTGTGTGTGTGCTCTCTCTCTCTCACACACACACACACACACACACACACACACACACACACACACACACACACACACACACACACACACACACACACACACACACACACACACACACACACACACACACACACACACACACACACACACACACACACACAAATAAGGCAATTCAATTCCAAATTTGTGTCCTTGCTCTTCCCACAGTAAACGTAACGAAGCTGTATGACATTGCCCTGCTGTTAAGTGAATTGGCCTTTAACACCCATTTCCCCCTCAGTGTGTGTGTAAATAACAAATGTGCACCTTTGCGGCTGCATTTCTCCACACATTATGAATGATCACGATCCAACAATCGGATAATGATCTCAGCAGATTAGCCACGTTAATGTGGGTGTAACACCTCACCCTAAACCTTGTTGTGTTTTATTACACCACATACAAGCTGTGTGTCCTCCGCCAAGGGCATGCTTGATAGTGTGACTGATAAGATTGTGGTGTAGCTATGCAGCAAAAGTGAATGTCCTTGTTATCCAGGGGTAAGAATCTGTGCAGGTACGCGGCAGGATTTCCTCCCATGGGGCTTTTGAGGGGAGAACATAACACAATACTCTTGTTCCAAATGTTCCCTTTTTTAAAACACCCATCCCCCAAACACACATGCCCTGAGGGTCGAACAGGGATTGCTAGATTGTACCGCTGCAGGGTCAAGTGTGTTGAGCCCTTGATGGTGGATCAGGTGCTTCTATCTCTTAACACTCAAGGCTGTATATTCACCACTTTACCTCCCATAAGCACCTATTTATAGGCTCACACATATCTCAATCCACTTTCCTTTAAGCAAGTACTGACATGTGTGTATTTTTGTGTCTATGTGTGTGTGAGGACTAAGAAAAAGATGGTATGAAAGGGGCCCTATTAGGTTTTTTTGGAGGAGTTTCCCTTTCCTGTAGTGTGTGATATAGGTTCTTGTGCATGTAAATGGTCTACAAAGGTTAAAATCCAAATCTCCCTCCAGAAGGAGTTTCTCTCCAACACTCTGCTCCCTGAAGTGCCCGAAACACCCCCATTGGACTCTTTTGTTTACTTCCTGGACACAGTGACCTTAATATGTAACAATTACGCTTCTTTTGGCTAGCGCTCCAACACATTGTACGTGATAGGCTAAGGGGCGGGACATCTCTTTAAGCGGTTGACTAATGAAAACGGCCTGCTAACCAATCAGAGCAGACTGAGCTCTGGTTTCAGACAGAGGGTGAACAGAAGTTCTGCACCACAGGCAGGATGAGAAAAAAAAAGAAGCTTTTTGAACATTAAAGCATGTCACACAACTAATCAGAAAATAAGCATAATATGGCCCCTTTAAATTATACTGTTAACATGATTAAAGGTTTCACTTGAACTAACCTCTTAAACAAATGTGTTTTTTTTACTAAAGCAACACTAAAAATGTTTCTTTGTTCCACAACATTTACATATTTTCAAGCAAGAAAATGCTTACGTCTAATTTACATAGGTCTACCAGTTTAGTGTATCTCCTGCTTTGACTAACTCTCTCTCTCTCTCATCCACACACATACACAGCCCCCTGGAGCAAGCCCCCCACACAAAAATCACAGTGTACCATTCAATCAGTGCTCTTTTTCCCCTCCCTCCTCTCCATGGTTCTCTTAAAGGTTTTAAGCATGGCGAGAATGAAAAGTGCCAGCGTTAGAAACCTCGGCCCATTGAGGAGGTGACAGGGTCTGCCAGAATATGATCCTAATCCTGTTTCCAGCATTCTTTTAGCTCACTGGCATTGCCATTTCGCCGCATATTCTCTGAGCTGTCAGGCCCAGGGAAATCCCTCTAATAGTGCATTGCCCAGATACACATCAAAGCCCTCCTGGAAACCACCAGCAGGAACTTAAGGGAGAGTACAATCAGGCTCACAGCTGCACATACACATGCAAAAGAAAAGCGATTGCACTCATACGTGATGCTTGAAGGGGGACAGCAACAATCGCTGCACTTGTCTTACCTTTTAGACTCAACTCTTTTATCATAATAAGTGTAAAATCAAATAGTCCAAGAGATATAAAGAAAAGGAATGATATCAAGAGGCAGACAACAGGTGGCTAAACTGTGTATCCTGGGCCACCCTCCTTTAGTTCCACTTCATCTTCCAATTTCTTCGTGTCCTGTTTTTTTTCCTTAAACACTGACTGCCATCTCACCCCTCCCCGGTTAATCTTCTTAGAGAGAAGAAAACCCCCATTCTCTCTCTTCTTAATCTGGCTGCAGCCTAAACCTACGGTTGAATTTCCAATGGGGGCCTCACTAAACTCTCAGCCACTTCATAGAGGACTGAGGCTATCGGAGGATGCTCAGATAACATATGAAGTTTATGGCTTGTGTACAAGAAGTGGTTGATACAAGTTTATAAAAAGGCACACATTTTAGCTATAAGCGACAGAAAAGAAATACCGCATGTTCTTATATGTAACATTTAAGCATGTTCAGGCTCTAATAGGAAAATACACCACCTTCACAGGCCTGTGTCACCAAAAAGGAAAAGGTTAAATAATAATATACATCCATATCAATATATATTCTGATACAAAATGGAAAAATCATATTAAAGAACATGAATGCCTAAACATGAATGCCAAAATATATGCAACATTGTCAACAATTGTTTTAAAACAAAGTTTACCTCCGTGTCAATGGTACAGAAGAATGACAGTTGACATTATCACACAAAATTACCATTGAAAATAAACCATAACTGTGCCATTATTAAATCAATAATTATGAAACAATACCAAAAAAGGACACTGGAGAGACTGAAGGAGGAAATGAAAGAGGTAAACCTCTGCACCTCCTCAGTCTGTCCTTGTAGTACAACACAGGTTTAACTTAATCATGTGATACAAATAATACTTTTCCAAATTCCAATTGACACCTGGATGTCAGTAAAGCGAAGTGGAAATTTAGAAATAAACGTTGAAGACACTAACATAAATTCCCACACTATATGTCATTTTTCTATCCGCCCTGTGGCTGAGAGCATCCTGCTGGCCTGGGTCTACACACTGCATCTGTGACAAAGACCCCCACCGGGGAAATCCCCTCTCCCACCGCCAACTGGGACACATGTCTGAGCTTCACCTCTGGGCTTGACAGCGGGAACAGCAGCATTGGCTTTAAATACACACCACAAGTTTCTGTGTGTTTCTTTACTAAACATGAAGACACCTAAATCCTCACTCAAATTGTTTGAAAACACAAAACTGAATCCTTCATTTAAGCGCAGGTGATCATTTCAGAACAGGTGATTAACCCATATTTGAGATTTTAACACCTGCTAATGTTTAAGGGGCAGATCTTGTTCTTAAGTAAAAGTAGCAATATGTAAAAATGCAGTTACAAGTAAAGGTCCTGCATTCAAACGTACTCATTATGCATCTGGCAATTTCATAATCAAATATATTAAATTAATGATTAATGACAAATTCATTTTGTTTATCATAATTGGTCAATAAGTTCAGTATTCGAGTAAATGTACTGTAGTTGTCCAGTTTCAATAGATAGAGGTCATCTCTAATGGCACAAGGTCATTCATTCAGCAGCTTGTGAGGAACTATGTGAAAACATAACACCATTATGGTGTTTTGCATGTTTATTAGCAATCCTGCAACATTTTAAATTGTATTTGACGCAACAGAAGCCTGGTAGATAAATCCATAATATTCATCTTTCTAATACACAGCAGATGTCTGCCTAACACAGGCTTACACACAGGGACACAAACGCACAGCAGTTCATTGGCTAATTCAATAATATAGCAGACAGCCAGTGGATTCTATAGACAGGCAGAATGGAGAGTAACTCATCTCTAACCGTCTGCCGTCTCCTGAGTGTTAAAACATGTAAATTTATGTAAGAGCCCATAGGAAACACATATTTACAATACGTTTAGGTAATCACAAGATGTACGGGGAGGCATCCGAGGCCCTGGAGACGAAAGCAGTCAATACAAAAATAGTTTTTATGTGTCATTAATTCCCTCTGCATTCCCAGATACATCCCCCTTTTACCGCAGTAATACAGTAATCACTCACAATCGCACAGAAAATTATCTGCACTCATCTGTGGAATCAAAAAAGCGGAGGGGCAAAACGGGGCGAGACGTCCCATTTTAGCTCTTTGCTGCCTCTTTAATGTTCATCTGGGAGCCGCATGGCTGCCGTCCGTCCCTGCACGGGGATGGGAGTCGGCTCCTGCACTTGGAGCAGCTTAATGACAGTGGGATGTGGATCGTGGACTCGTTAAGACACACACACCTTTTTCACGCTACATTGCCCGGCCAGGACAACATAAAGGGTCATCGGTGGTGTGATGGAGAAAGAGGTACCTCTCTGCTCACATTAGGCAGAGATAAGAGGAAACACTTCACCTCTGAGTGATGTCAATGCAAAACAGAGTCAATCCAGATATAATAATGAAAGTTGCAGATTCAGATGTGAGAAGCCAAATAGTCAAATAAGTCATTACCTGCCTGTCCATTACACACCCTGCTTCCACAGAACGCGTTATTAGGCAAAGCCATCAAACCTGATGAATAACCAGAGAACAAGCCCAAACCCATTCTCATTGCAGAGTTAAAGAGAGCAGGTAATTCTGATGGAAATGTGTGTTTTAGTAATGTGATCTCTAAGGGCATACATCGTGGAGTTTACAGACACATCGTCAGTGTCCTCTAGTGGGCACAACTTGTACAGGACACTGTAATCTTAGCCGTTGTTGCCATCTACAGGGACACAATATAACTACAATACAAAAAGACATTGCAAAGCTGATGGAGTCAAATCAGGGGACAAAAAATGCATTTATTCTAGAGGACACGTAAAGATGAGTCCACTTTCATGCCTTTTAGGAAGTACACCAAATTATTTGAATATATAAAAGAAATGTTCAATTGCTTATAATACTGCAGATGAATCTCATTATCCTCAGTAGTGGAAGTCTCTCATATTGTTGCCTATTTTGTACACAATACCATTTTGGTTGGAAAACTCACCTTTTACTAAGAAAATGGGAGACATATTTCTGGGAATAAAAGCAGTTTGGCATAATTAACGTCACTGAGGGATTGTTCTTTCCATGTACAACCTTGTTTTAAACTTTTGTGAATGCTGTGTGTGGTTTCCTTGATCAATTATGCCAATTCAATGTATATGCTACTGAGTAACCAAGTGTGGTTATTTCCTTTTTCTTCAAAATAAATAAAAAGAAAGTTCAAAGCATACACAATGTATGAATGTAACTGTAGGTTGAGTCCAAGTCTCCATAAAAATCTGCAGTTCAATGCTGTCCAGAGTCGAGGTCCTTCAACTGGATTCTTTTGTGTGTCCCGTCATATCTTACCAACCGTAGTCCAGAGCTTCAGCACTCCACGGGGGGTCCTCTCATTAGTCCATAAAGCAGCAACAAAGTCATTCAAATGTCCACAGATAATTAGGGCAAAGTGTCCCATCAGTCCACAGTCTATGCGAGCCTCCTCAGCTTGCACATGTAGATGGGGCCAAAGTTAGCGGCTATATGCGGGACGACCATCACACCCAGTGGCAGGTTGGGGGCAAATTGAAAAGTTTTCCTAAACATGTGTGCGAGGGGGCGCAGATCTACAACCTGAATAAGATCAGGACAAGGAGGAAAAAAGGAAATTAAAAAAGGTCAATGATTTGATTTTGTTTAGTTCTTAGTGTTCAGAAATGTATTATTCTTAAATTGATCTTCATCTTTGGTTGGATTGTATCTCTTTTAAATAGTTTTGTGTTGAAGCTGACAGTGTGGGAGTCAGGGTGTCAGTTTCAGCCTGATACCGATTACTGACATTTTAATGCCCCAGTCAACTTGTATAAAAAATGACCGAGACATGTTTACCCTCAGCTAGAGCCACAGCATCATGACCGTGTTAAACCTGCTTAGTTTCAGACAGGCTGTACCGAGTAGTTTAAAGATTCATTCATAACGTTGATATAACACTTCTACTTCAACAATGGAAATATAATTTTTGCCTTTTCTGATATAATTCAAATTGAGGTAAGATATAATTTTTCACCCGACCTTAAGACTAGAGTAAATTAAATATTTCGAACAACAGAGTTTACCATTAATAAAGTGGCGTGTGTGTGTGTGTATATATATATATATATATATATATATATATATGTGTGTGTGTGTGTGTGTGTGTGGTGTGTGGTGTGTGGTGTGTGGTGTGTGGTGTGTGGTGTGTGTGTGTGTGCCTGTGTGTTTTGTGTCTGACCTGAAGGTGGATGCCGTGGTCTTCTCGAGCTGTGTGGATGGCCTGCTCCACCACACTCAGGTTCTGGACTTGAGAAAGTGTGCAGGTTGAGTAAAGAATCTCCCCTCCAGGACAAGCTGCTTCAATCCCCGCCCTGCAGGATGGAGAGTAATCCTGTTCTCTTGTTGCTTCACTTTATATTGATGTGATAAATATAACCACATCAAAAGATAATAACGACAATGTCTTTCAAGGTTCACCAAAACTTACAGCAGCAGTGCCAGCTGTAGCTGCGGCAGCCTTCGTCTCTCCCCCGTTCTGTTCTTACTGAATATATTGTTGTCGTCCTCCATGAGTGAATGTCTGTCTGTGGTGCAGGGGACGTCAACAAGGACCTGAGAGAAGAGGTGGAAAAAGTGGAGGTGTTAGGATAAAATCATATAAGAAAACATGACGACATGCCAGTGACTTACTCTGTCAAAAGTGTTCCTTTCAATCTCCCCCCACTTGGTTCCATCAAAGGAAGTGATGCGTAGTTTCCCTTCTGACAAAAATGGCTTGGGAACGTAGCTTTGAAGGACTTTTCTCAGTCTCGATGTCCGAGAAACTGAGGTGTCATTTACGCACAAAAAACCTTTGAATGCAGACGATGGAGGGTTAGTTACAGCTAACCCCAGCACTGTGTGAGGAAAACAGAAGGATGGGAGAAACCCTCTTACCTATAGACTTGGTCTGAAGTAGAGCTAGGGTCTTGCCTCCTGGAGCAGCACAGAGGTCAAGCACATTGTGACCTTCCTGGACATTCAGTGCAAGACAAGGCAGCACAGATGCTGCGTCCATGAGGTAGTAACCCAAACACCCAAACATGTCTGGTCTTTAGAGGACAAAAAGGACAAGGAGGAATCAGACTGCACTTCGATTAACACATTTGAGATTCTATAAATGGTCCTGTTGACTGCTGACCGATTATTAAAGTAAAAATACATAACAGAAATATATATTTATTGAATTAAAAAATACCAAGCTTGTAAAGGCCTTTAGAATCATTGACTATAACTGACAGATAAGCTTACCTAGCAGGTTTGAATCTTGTGATGTCACCTCTTGGAAACACTAAGCACTTGATGTTGGGGCTGAGCTGTAGAGGAGGAAGCTGCTGAGCATCAGGGTCAGATTTCTCCACAGAAACACGACAGGATTCCTCCTCACCGGCCACTTCTGGTTCTTGCTCCAAGCACGGCTGCACTGTAGAACCAAGGAAGCAGAAGGGATCATTTTCAGATTGTGCTTTTTAAATTACATAGAGAAAATGTAGTCAGATAGACTTGCAAGTGACTAAACAAATATATGTATTTCCCCATACTCTTTTTTTACAGAAAAAAAGAACACTCTGGTTTATATCATAATTGTAGTATATAACAATATGAACTAGTATTTATTAAAAAAAATAACTGAGCTCTTGAGCTGCAGCTGTTTTTTAAGGCCAATGAACTTAATTTTTATTTTGTGGTTTTACTTTGACATTTCTTTATTTGTTTTTTTTATCCTGTTTAGGCCTCTGTGGTTCATTTAAATTAGTTATTTTGTATTTTTTAATTCTAACCTGCACTTTCATCTGATTTCAGCACACCCCTTGAATAAAATAAATCACTTGATGAATTAAAAATAAAAAGGAAAGCATTTTGAACCTTCTTTACCTGAACAAATTGATCAATGAACCAAAACAAGGCACAAATACTTTTTTTTTTTAAGTGTCAATACCCTTCTTCAGCTAACTGAATTTTTTCTTTTTCAATATCTACAGTCTGTTAGAAAATGAATTGAAATGGCTTAGTAGGAAGAGTGAGAAATGAACCCCCACCTTCTATTTCTTTGTCAGTGGGGAAGTCTTTGCATCCCTTGGCTTGGAGCTCTGCCTGAACATCATCATGGCAATAGTTATTGAGCAGGGCGCCGTATTTCCTCTCTGACAGCAGGGCGGCTCGGACAGATGGCCACAGCTGCCCCAGCTGGACGCTGTAGGTGGCATCAAAGTTCTGCAGGGCCAGAGTGGTGGCAGGGTACTTGGTACGTGTGACAGCCTGTCGGAAAGGGGGGGAGATCAAAAACACTAGTTTAAATGCTTTGATGTTCTTTTGAGTTTAATTAGTTAAGTTAAACACATTTTTCTACAAGCAGGGAGCGTGGCCATGTTGGTGCATATTTATATATTCTTTCATAGAAATGTAACACAATTATTCATATAATACAACTCTTTTGGAGAGTTTAGCTAAAGAACCAAATTGAAAATGTAATGTATCTTAACACAGCTTGTTTAATTTCAAGGGGTAAAAAGTTTGATCAAGTTGTCATTGATTACTTTAGTCATAGTATACATAGGTAAAGTGGAAATGTGATCCTTTTTAAACGTTAACTATATATTGCTATGTAGCAGAGTCTGGATGGCTCAGGACATGAAGTTCATTTAACACGGAAACTGATTTACAGATAACGACCACGATATGCTATATGTATATCTGCATCCACTACATACCCATTTTTCCTTCACTCGGTGACGTCTTTGCGTTAGACATCTTAAATCTTTAACTTTTCTCAGCAGTAGTCTGGTGTCCATGAGCAGCGCCATCTTGCCGTGCGGCTCTCTTACTGGTCCGTCTCCGCTCCGTCAGCCAAGGCAAAAGGTCCCACTTTCGTTGACTGCACATATGGGCGGGGCTTACAGCACATTCAAGTCAATGATTGGACTGGAGCACCCTCAGTTATAACTTTAAACCAATCGAAAACGTTTTCCGGTTATCCTCTCGTTGTTTCCTGCGTGTGACCGACCTTACGTCCTCAACGAGCAGTAGTGCCGCAGACGAGTTCTAAATTCTGTCCTCTGTGGGGATATTACAGTTTAGAGTAATCATGGGTTTCGAGAAAAAGATGATCCAGTACGATGACCCCGACGATGAGGTACTGAAAAATATCCATATGTTTCTATGAAGACGCTTTTTGTAGGCCTATGTATTTGGCCATGTTACCCAATAGCAACACTAACGTTATCAGCGGTGTAACGAGTTTAGTGTCATCTGCTTTGAAGATATTACTTATTGTTTTAAACCTGAGTGGAGCTTAAACGTTAACACATTGTACATTACTCAACATTTTTCAAGATGTCCTGCTCATTTTACTGTGATTGGTCCAGGGTACCTCTTTGGGTGTAACACCGGCGTTTTATATTGGTTAATTGGATATTCATAACTAAGTTTTAATAGCAACACAATAACAAACCAAAAATCTAGAATATTTGATGGATTTTGATGGACTAAATATCCATGATATTGTCAATGAACAGGAGGAAGATGCCCCTGCTGAGGAGGAAGAGGAGAGGAGGAAGAAGAAGAGGAGGAAGACATGGTGGTAAGTGTGTTGTTCATAAATGTGATGTGCTTTGAGGACAAAATATAATTTCAAGCATCATTTGAAACTCCAAATAATTTGAGGTATGTGTACTTATCACATTAAGTTCCTTTTACGTAAAGCAACAAACCATTTTAAGAGGAATGGGAAAGATTTTCAAAAGGCCTTAAATACAGTCGTGGAAAGTAACTATAAAAGGTACTATATGTCCATACAATTTCTTTATATCTTAATATTTATATCTCAATTTCTGCTACTCTATATTTCAAATTTTCAGAAAAATATTACATTTTCTGCACCTAATTTTTGATTTGGTTTAGTTTGCAGATTCAGATGAAAAGTATTCAACAAACAATTGTCTGTAGTAAAAAATGCTTTATTGCCCCCTGAGAGTTTCACAAGCCGTCCAGCAGTATGCTTCGATAATTATAAATCACGCTGTTTTTTAAATTTGATCATTTCAAGTGCAATTGGATGCAAATTCCCATGATTTGCCACGTTTGGTTTTTGTTCCCTCACAGGATCCTCTCGAACTGATTAGAGCCAAGTGTGAGGAGACTGAACACTGCGTTCACTACAAGCAGCTGCTGGAGACCTGTGAAAGCAGAGTCGGCTCTAAATCCAACACACTAGAGGAATGCACAGAAGAGCTCTTCGACTTCCTGCATGCACGGGACCATTGTGTAAGTGACCAAATGGCATATGAGAAACCAGACTGCATGAGACTTGTTTTCTTTGTGTTGGAATTCAAAGATGCTAATTGTGTTCTCGTTTCTTCATAGGTGTCGCACAAGCTGTTCCACAAAGTGAAATGAAACATCCCGTCTATTATCACCAGCGGCTGTAGTTCTTTTAGCTGCTAACATTGTAAAGACTGTTGTTGTTTTCTCGTGTGTATTAATGTAAATGAACTTTATTGAGACCGTAAACTAAATACCAACTTTTCTGTATACTGAGTCACTGCTTGTATGGTAATGAGTGCATCAACAACGCTCAGTGATGTCAGTTCACACGAAAAAGCAATCCTGCTGCACTGACAATGCATATTTAAACTCAGGGTTGGTCATGGATTCATCACTTTGACCAGGAATAAAGGTTGTCTTTGGTTTTCAGTATGTCTTAGTTGCATCATTTAGACACATTTGAAATTGATCGCGTGTGCTGTGATAAATTTAGTTCTGGAGACTCCATTTAGTCATCAGCATTTTTCCATTTCAGGCCCCAAATGCCAATTTTTTTGGCCTCTATACACTTATATTAAGGTAAAAAATGTCAAGCAGACTTGTCTCACATAGCAACTCTAATACGGTTATCAGCTGCATTTAAATTCATTTCAAAGTAAGTGTGTTGGCAGGGCACTAACAGCTCAACGATAACTACTGTACAAGCAGAGGTACACATTTTTAAAAACTTTATTGGAGTGTATACACCAACAACAAAAATACATTAAAAATCAAGGCATAACGCACATTAAAAAAAAAGTGACCAGAAGATGGCAGTATGTCTTCAAGTGCTGCTGGTTTAAAAAGAAACCGAGGTAAACTGATTGTAGAGGCCACTGGTTGCAGTTATTTGAGAGAACTAGTAGTCCAAGATGAGTTCATGTGGATAATCACAGGATAACTGATGCACACGGTGCATAATGTGACAGAAGATGGATTCACCTTTCACCAAGAGTTTTCTTGGTTGCTGTTGCCAAGAAAATCGTCCATAGAGGCCTGCAGAGGGCAGTGGAGACAAAGAAAGTTATATAGTGTGTGAAAATGTAGTTTTAAAAATGGATCTTTTGCAAAACTTCCATGAAGTGTGACTGCTTCATTTCAAATTTGTTTTAATGAGTCGTACATTATAATTAGATGTATTTAATGAGAGCACTGCACTCACCTGCATGAGCAGCCTCTCCTTCCTCAGTTTGTTGTAGAAGACAAGAACATCTGGATCCGCCCTGACCACACGGGGGTCGAAGTCCATGACTCGCAGACCCTCCAGGCTCTGAGCCCGAGACAAGGCAACGTAAGCCTGGCCACTTTCAAAGACGCGTGCCAGCGAGATCTCCACGCAGTCAAGTGTCATTCCCTAAAAATAATGTCAGAAAAAAAACATTTTACAACCCAGACTTTGTCAGTCAAAATGAGTGTTGATAGGCAATTGCGATAAACCACATAAAATAAATATATAAACAAAAAGCAACTTAGGCAAAACCTCCATCCCAGTTTGCCATCCTCAGATATTGCATTTATTCTATGCCACCACTTTTCCAATTTAAAAAGGGGATGCGGGTGGGGTGATTTCCCTTTTCCCCATGCTTTAGCTCCTTAGCTGTAGATCAAACATGGGGACACTCAATTACCTGAGAGGGTGACTGGTGTCAGGATATAGATTTTGCTGTGGGAGCTGGTGGTGAGACAGCTGAGTGAATGGTGATTACACAATTACAGCTCATTTGTGGGGGCAGTAACATCGGGTTAGTGTTTTTTTTATTTGTCCATCCAGGTCTTTATAGCACATTTCCTACATAATTTCTCTATGCCTGCTATGTGTTTTTTTCTTTCATGTCCTTGCCTTTATCAGACAGCACACAGACAAAGGAAAGGAAGCGAGGAGGGCTGAGCTATAGGCAAACTGCGACAAGTTTAAAAAAAGAAATACAAGCTTCTCGAGTTTCACTCTCAAACAACTATAACAGTTACAGTTTGCCATCGTTTTTTTTTTTTTTTTTTAAAGGTTGATCAATGTTTATCAGCGAAACACTATGCATGTTCTCTCGGTAAACTTGGGGACTTACATGCTCTGACTGTTAATGGCTCAGAGCGTGAGAGTGCCTGGCTATCCCTCACAATGAAATGTACGATTGGGAAAATAGTGGTATAAATAGTACTGTGCAAACTGAACAAAGAAGCTCTTTAAATCTAAACCAGAACTGCATCCAGAATCCACTCTGCTACCCATTAGTAAACTACATTATAACAAATATTACATTTCTACAAAGCTACTCTACTAAATATTTTAAAAATGGAAAAACACTTCAGACAGGTCCAAGCCCGTCCCCCTGCATTAGTCATAGTTATTACGATTAATCCACCAGGAATCAATAATGTTATTCATAATGTTTTGCCAATCATTTTTTGTGAAAATTCCTGCTGGAGATGCTACAGAAAGGACATTGCATGACAATGACTAAAAGATTGATTGAAGAGGGACCTAATGCCTGTCAGTGTTATATCTCCACTGCTGTGCTGCTGTCAGACAAAATAAATGATAATGATAATCGACTACTTTATGGAAATGTATTTTGTGTTTCACATTATAAAAAATTAGGATGTTATTAATTATTCCTTTATTAATCCTTAATTAGTCCACTCAGACAATTCAATCCAACCTGAAGCTATTTTTGGTGGTCTAGGTGAATATAAAAGCAATACAAAATAAATATTAATTAGTTTCAGGCTAATTGAATTTGGATTGTCAATTGAGTTACGCATTCATGAAAAGCAACACTGGTTTCCTTCGGCTCCAAAGAACATGTGTTCCACGAAGACGAACTGATTTAATTGCGGTGATTTCAGTGTTTTCATGCAAGATACTAACCTGGCTCTTGTGGATGGAGATGGCCCAGGCCAGTTTGAGAGGTAGCTGCTGTCGACTCAGGTGGATCCCTCCACCCGACTTGAACACCCAGCGCTCAAGCTTCAGCACTTCTGTGACGCCACACAGGAAATGGACACGTGGGAGTCCTGGGGAGACGGTGAATGAGTCAGTACATGGTTGGACAAAGATCTACCCAACTGGAAAGACACAAGCCGTGGCAATAAAAGCCATTTGTGGGTTGTTGTTTTTTTGCCTGATACACCATTAAAAATGTGCTTTCTATTAAATATCCTTCAATTACTATCTCTCAAAGTAATTGTCTGCTGTTCTACGTCACTTAAGGGCATAGTCTGGCTTTTCTGAGCAATGAATCTCCAAACAACGAGATCCATAAAAAAAAAGAAAATACTGACCATGTTTTCCATTCTCAAAGGCCACAACAACACCTCGTGCTCCGTTCACCAGACCTCGAGCGACATCCAGGTTCTTTGTCAGCATGACCTTAAGGAGAAGAATCGCCACATTACAAAGAGTGCCTTGAATCAAACTGAGTGCACAGTTACTAATACAACACATGTAGAAAGTGTAGGGTTATATGCCTGATTGCAATAGATTGTGGGGAATATAAAGTTCACTCACCTGGGCTCCCACTTTGAGTTGGATCAGTCTGCTGACGGGGCTGTGAGCATCTATCGTCTTCACCAGGGCGGGGTCGCTGTCAAGTGCCTCAAACACACGCACTGAACCTAAAAAAAAGGGACATGGAGATATTCATGTTTAATTGGTTTCCTTCCGCAGGCAGTTTTGAATAGAGAAGTATGACATGGGAAACTGGCAAACAGTGATATCGTTGATAGAGTATGAAACCAAGGAAATTGATTAAAGATAATGACAAATGTTGTCACCCCCCCAAAAAAGTCTGATATGCCACAGTTACGGCTTACAAATCAAAGTATAGCAGAACAGGATACAACAGAAAATAAGTGGCGTCTGGCTGAGAGTTGAGGAAACAGCTTTCACAAGGTGACCAGAAGCATATCAGGCCAAGACCATCACTTCTGCCCGTTTCCGATTGGATCAAAAGCCAAACAAAGTAACGCTGTTTCAAACTGCAAATCAAAATCTAATCAGAAAGAAGAAGTCATACCCGGCAGCTGCTGGAGTTTGTTGTCGTTTGTGAGCTCCACGTCATCCTTGTGCGTGCACAGCCTGGTCGCCAGAATGCCTTCCTTCTCGATGCGATGGTAGGCGCTTTCCATCAGCTTCGCCGTGACTTCCTCCGTCACCCTGAATGTTGTTAATTAGGACAGAACTTTTCCTTTCGTAAAGCCATTTATTTGCAGCATAGCACAAATGTTCTGTAGAATACAAAGTGACCTGCTGTGCCCGAAAGGCCTTTAACAGCTAAGAATGCATTTATGCAATACACATAACTACACACATTATCTTCTGCCTTTGGTATAAAGTGGGGTGCATTGGGATCACATTTGCTCTATAGAAAAGTCTATTTTCAGAATGACACTGGGGGAGGAAAGGCAGTGCCCATTACTTTACCTGCCCACTCTCACTTTTTGCAGGAGGGAGATGAAGGACTGGTCAGTTTGCCGCCGCACCTCCATCAGCTCCATGTTGACCTGGATCACCTTACGCCAACTCCTGGCCTGAAGAAGCAGAAGAGATATTTTTTGTTAAAAACATCCATTAATGCTCCTAATAGTGTGTGGAACTGATGTGACTGGTAGCAACAGAATGAATCACTCCCTAAAGTAGTGACTTGCATGGAGAATTGCAACAATTAGTAAACTAATCGATTCGTTTGTTGAACAGGAAAACAACCGTTTTATAGTTGGTAAATATTGATAGTGTTTTTCATTTAAAAAGAGGCAGAAGTTGAAGTCTCACGCTGTCAAATGTGGATATTTTCAGCTTTTTTGGGTTTATGTCAAATTGACTTATCTTTGGGTATTAGAAATAAACATGATACATTGAAAAGACATCCCCTTGGACTTTGAGAAGCTGGGGTGGACATTTTCACAAACGAATGATTCATAGAACACTCAATTAGGAAGTCTTACACAGTCCTAATTCACAGCTGCTTTTAAGACCCAGTGTTTATTTTCAATTCCATATTTGAAGCACATGAAATATTAAAAATCCCATTACCAAATACACCTAAAAAACATGTTCAATATGCGTCAGCTGATAAAAGGCTGCTCTAAGAATGTCAAAGTAATATTATATTTCTCCATTAAAAAGAGCAAAAGCAGGATTTTTGGCAGGGTTGTTGTTGAAGTGCATTAGATCCCTAAACTAAAATGTTTTGGTGTTTCAGTGTAAATTACCCAACCGCTCTAATCCCCATCAGCTTCCTGATACAGTGTTACTAAATCAATGGCATAAACAAATGAGAGAGCTCTAAGATCCACTATGGTCTGACCTGGAAGCAGAAGCTGGCCTTTTCCTTTCCCTTGGAAACAGGAGGCAGCTGCAGGAAGTCGCCACAGATGATCAGCTGAATGCCTCCAAACGGTGCAGTCGACCTCCTCACCGACCTACAAGAGCGCAGTGAGAAGATGTTGCACTGAAGATGACTTTTATAATTATATATTTTACATGGCTGCAGTATTTTCATTATTCCTCTTCCGATGGCCTTTAAACTTGTATCAAATCTGCAATGCGTCACAATATAACTCAGTGTCAGAGCTTCAATAAAAACAGGAAATCGGTTTTAACCAAACACTGTTACACCAAGGAAATTGGAATAAACACTGTGGATGTGATGAAAATCGTCATGCTTGAATTCTGTGCTCAAACACCATCAGTTTAACTCTAAGGAACACTTAACTGTGAAAGAATATTAAAGAGGAAATTTGAGTCTGCGTGTAACATTTGAAATGTTCCCAGTGTGCGTTTAAAAACCAAATGCAACATTGCAAACAAACTGTAGCAGTATTTGGTTATTACAGACATTACAGTTGTGTATTTACCTTTTCAGGTTAAATTAAACTCTTAAATCTTACACTTCAAAAAAATGGGTCCATGTTTATGAAAAAGGTATGCCTTGAACCAACAGCTGTCAGAAAGTGCTTTGAATAAAGCAAATTCATAATAACTATCAGGAAAAAGGATATTAACACCTTCAAAATGTGCAAATGCATTTGGTGATGACCAATGACAGTGGCAGGGCACTTGCTCTCTAACAGACTGCTGCCTCACCTTGCCACAGACTCGAGCTTGTCGAAAAACTGGGCCTCCACCATGGAGACCTCGTCGATGATGAGGTGGCGACAGGTGGTCCAGTGCTGCAGCACCCCAGGCCTCTGAGCCAGCTCAATGCACTGCACCAGCGGGGCCGAGCCGGAGCCAATACCTGAGAGAGCCAGAGTACAGGAGGGTGGAGAGACAGCTGGTCAGAGGGGACACAATTGGCGCAACACCTACACAAATATTCAAATCATACCATCTACTGTTTATTGACATGTAATCAAAAACAGAGACATCTGACTTCTCCTGCACGATTACATTAAAGATTCATAATCACTTATAGGCGTCAGCACGGTACAGAAGACACTATAAGCAAGGTCATAATGGTTAGAACGTTTGAATTTGTTTCTATTTTACTGCAGTTTTGACTGAAAATTAATTCTAGATTTGTTTAGTTCTTTCTTTCTGAGTGTTTTCAAGTTGTTTTCCTAAAGGTTTAGTTTTAATATATATTGTTTATATCTGTAGTAATTCTTAAAAGATATTGTATTTATGGTTTCAGTTAACAATTGTCACTGCTTATTTTAGTTTACTGTAATAGCCCTACTTGATAAGTATATCTGAACACTGATACTTGTTTGTCATTTTTCAATTTATTTTTCAGTTTCTTGGGTTGAATTTAGCAATTAATTGAAAATGCCGCCTTGGGCTATGGGGGGGGTATCGACAGGCATCTTGACTACTGATTTATTATTATTATTATTATTATTATTATTATTATTATAATAATAATAATATTAAAACAAAATAATCCACAGGTTTAAAAAAAGGCAACTCTAACGAGTCCTTCCAGAGAAAACTGAAAAATGCACCCAATTATTTTTAGGGGGAGTAATCACCTCTATGCACCTCTCACAACTAATTATGTGTTATTTTCAGAGACACATTTATGTCAGTCTTACATAAAATCAATTTTATATCCTCAGACCCAAAATGACTCACCAGCGAAGTTGTGCAACGTCGTTCCTCCAATGTGACACGCCGCCACTCCTGTGCTGGCTGTGGCAAATGTGCTCTTCGGAGGAAGAGATCCCATGATTCTCTTTAGTAAGAAGGATTTTCCTGTACCTGAAAACAAGACATTGAAGCTTAATATGAACAATTTCGAACAATGTGTTCATTGCCAGATAAAAAGCTTTAGATTAGGAGATGTTGCCTTAAAAGCAGCATCAGTAAAACATTTCATAAGTCAGCAAGAAAGTTAGGCAGAATGCATCATGCCAGGCCATATTGTTGACATCTTGTAATTAGAAACGTTTTATAAAGATGCATTTACATCGTGTTCACTGTCAAACACTTACCTGCACTTCCAGTGAAGAAGACATTCTTTCCACTCAGCACAGCACTAAGGACAGCGGCCTGCTCTTTATTCAGCTTACGTGATGGGAGAGACAGGATGGGCTTTTTGCTCGGGTTGGCCTTTACCTAAAATAAAGGACACCTTTAACAGATTAGACACAATACAATAAACAGTATGTGTGGGAAAGATAACAAATGTATTAGAAAATAAAAGGTGGTTCTTAATCCACTTACAGGGCTGAAGTTAGTGTCACTCCTCGACCTTTTGACCTGCTTTCCTGACCCTGCTACAGCGGTCTATTGGTGCGGTCTGCCAGTCCTTTGGGAGCCTCTTTATTCCTTAGATCATTCACCTTCTGGATGTCCTTTTGCTGCAGGGGGCTGATGGCCTCGAAGCTTCGGGGCAGGCCGGCTTTGAGCTTCTCTCGGTCTGTCAGAGGTTTGCTACTCAGCTGGGCCTGGTGTTTGATGCTCAGCGTTTTGAGGAAGAGGTTCAGCCGGTCAGGGGGACAGTTAGAGAAGAGCAGCTGTGTGTTCTCAGGGAGCATTTTAACCGTGCACTTCCCATCCCTGGCGAATTTTGTAAAAAGTTTGAAGTCTTTTAGAGGGTAATTTTGGGAGATTTTTCCGTCGTGGACCCGAATGATTATCTCCTGGAACTCATTCCTGCCCAGCATAACAGAGGCTTTGCGGATGACCTGCCTGCGGGTGGCCTCCCCGGAGGAGTTCAGCTGCTCCACCGTCAGACAGCACTGCAGCTGGGCACCGTCCTCCCCAGCAAACATGGCAGCGACTTTCTGCAAAATACAAGAGTTTCCGAGTATCAATGAACAGTACTTTGCTCAGGTAGTTTAATATAAAATGTATTTAATGACGCATGAAACAGTAAGTTAAGTAGTTTTAAACTTACTTGACTGCAACAGAGTCAAATCGCCGCGGCTGGGTTCAGTTCAATCAACACAAACAATCAACATCATCGTAATCTCGCAAGACTAGACAGCAACAATTTGACTGCGTTATAGAAATATACTTTAAATGCACTTACGGGGAACGTTTTTTTCACTTCACCTTTGTTTTTGAGCAGATTAGGTGCTAATCTTTCTCCAATTTGCTTTCTCAGTGTAGTTTCTCCAAACTGTGTACGTGAACACACATTTTCAAATTTTCCTTGCGTGAATCCAGCCAATAGCGGAGCCACGCTGTGAGCCAACCAGGGGGAGGGGGTTTAACAATGAAAGCTAGAGGAGGGACGGCCTCCTTGCTGCCCCGACCAATCGCTATTTTCTAGACTTGCAACGTCATTGTGCGAAATACACACGTGGCCATCTGGAGAAGACAACCACTTCACAATAAGGGCGCTATTTTCACGATACAGAAATCACAAATTCTCGTGATTAATTAATATTAGCAGCACTGTTTGAGTCAGTATTGTACAGTGAAAGTGAATTAGAATTCCCGGGAGTTGACATGTTGCATACAAGTAGGGCTACCGTGGTGAAGATAGTTTTATTTTGGATATCCCAGAGCGGTCGATTAAGAATCCAGCGGCATTTTACTAAGTCACACAGTCAGGGGTTTGATTCTTAACAACATTTCGCATTTTAGAGGGCCATTCATATATCGTCTCAATGACACAAATGCAATGTTATTTCAAATAGCTCAGTGCTAACCATATTGAATATATTGTAGTGACTGTAATACACATAATTCAACAATATATAATTTCAAATTAGCACCTTATTTGAAATTATATATTCAAATGTGTGGCAAATCTTTTTTCCATGACTGAGGGTTTTTTTTTTATTGGATTTTGTGTTTTTCTTTCATTTGATGTGATTATTTTATTGAAAATTCAGCCTTTTTTTTTCGAAATGCTTTTATGTCATGTGACAAAGAGACCCCAAACCAATGCAGCATTGTAAAACTACACCAGACGAATAAGACACATGTCTTTTATTTGGATTTCAGTGTTTATTTTAGTAAAGAAATAGGTTCAAAGACACAGAGCTATGCTCTTTCTGCTCATTGTCTTACTCCAGCCAAATTCTGGAAAATATTTTTGATACTAATCAAATCTCAATCCCACATATGATATCTGCAGTGAATATCTGTGAATCGCATAGATTTAATTTGAGAATTATTTCATATAAATATTTTCCTTAAAATATGCAAGGTATGAGACAATAAAGCAACACACCATTTAGATTTTTTTTTTCACATATCTGTACATTCTGTGTGAAGCTTTGCAGAACCTGATGAGAGGGGAGCACGCACACCCACAGTCAAACTGCTGTCATTAGACAAGGTTGACTAAATCCAATAAACTTTAAAGTAAGTAACGCACTGATCTTTAATCTGGGAGCGGTCAATGAACTGTGATGAGCAGGGTGAGGGCGTTTGATCAGTGTGCGTCTAGAGAAATGATAACCCCACACTCAGTCTCTGGAAACTAAAAGGTGATGATGAGGGGACAAGTAATGGGGCAGGTATATTTAAAAAGCATAACATGATTATTTCTATTCTCAAGAATATAGTCACTGTGTTGGACATTTTTAAGGGTTTTGGTGTTTGACCTGTCTTGCAATGAAAACTGTGTTAAAGTTAAAATCACAAACAAAAAGATTATAGAATTTCAGATTGGCTCATGTCCATTGATGATCTTTGTGATGACAAAATGTTGATTGGTGTTTTTCCAAAGCAGACCTTCAAGCGAAACTTTCCTTTAGATTTAAAATGTGCTTTTGAAGCTAAAAGTCTTCTTGACCATGATGAAGAATCCTATTATTAAAAGCAACATGCTCTGCATGAGGCTGTCCTTGTCAACAGTTAAAGTGGTTAACATTTGAGTTGTAATCCAAGGTGGGTTGTTTGTCTGCGGGCCGCGGATCACAAAATGAGGGTTTAAATTTGACTGCACATTTATAGTAAACACTCGCTTCTGATGTTACTGCAGATACTGCGGCCCATTCAGTAAGTATGAGCACAACACATCAAATGGCTCTATTGAAACCACAACAACTTTTAATACTCTGTGTTCCAGATAAACACAGCAGGGACCGCAGCAACCTTGATTTCCAGGCATAATGTGGAAATGGAAAGACCCATCTAATGGAAGGGAATATTTGAAAGAATTAAGTACTTAGAAGACCATGTTTATATACACTAATTCAGAGCCAGGGGAGCCTCTTAGCAGCAATATGCAATATTACTCAGAAGGACGATTTTCATCTGACCTTGAACAATTTCATAATTAGGTGGAAAAATGGTGAATGTTTGTGCCCTGAGGGAAATGTAAATAAAAATGACTGAAGAGATAAAGGTTTACTTTTGAGTGTTACGAGTGTTGTCATTGTGCTCATTCAGTTAAGGCACCAAAACTACCCAATTAGGTTTCAGGGAAAAGATTGAGGTTAATATAAGTGTGCCTACTCTGGGGATGTAACATTACATCAATTACTGACTTAAGAGCTGTCTCCACTCACTCTGCTGGTCCATATGAAATGTGTTTATGAAGGTAATGAAGGTTTCGTTCTGATCCCTCAAACAAAGAGCATAGGGGATGAAATGGTATCATATGAGAGCAAAATCTTTAGAGATCATTATAAAAAAAAATTTTTTTTCTTCTTTGCTTACATCTTTCATTCCATTATTCCCTCTTTCAATGCCTTTGCCAGAAGAGCTGCAGACAGAAACAGACTTGTACCCTTTCAAAGCAAAGGGCACATCTTCCTAACCATTCACCCATCCATCCACCCACACACACACACACACACCCTGACTGATGTCCGCAGAGCTGCTTCCCAGTCCAGTAGCTAATTATGTTGAGCTCTTCAATATGTACCTTAAATTGAGAAATAGCAGCTGCAAACCAAGTAATGTATTCTCCATCTGGCTGATTTATTTTAAATTATTTATGAAGAGGGATTGGCTGGGGAATCACGAGTTTTAAACCAACTGTTGCATAGCTCAGCCAACCCTTGATTTTCCAATAGACGGCAAATAGATAAAAGACATTTTTAATTAAATCAAATTACTAAGTTCATCCTCAAATGACCCATTCCATGTATAGGGTGATTATTTATTTTCTCTGTTTTCAGAACAAGAAATACTTCCTCCTTATTCACGCTTTGTTTGTGGTAATTTAATCTTTTGGTTTGAGTGAGAAGAAGTGGAAAAGAAGGTATTATTGGGGTATTTACATACATTAAAATACTAAAAGACCAATCTACTAAAACAACAGAAACAAAGGGTATATGATAGTACACATTACAAAGTACTTGATGTTTTTATTTGAAAACATTTCAATCAAGTGAGTTGGTTGAGTTCAGTATGTGCAAATTGTTTAGGGTTATTGAAATAGATAAACTAAAGAAACGACGGTGTGTTTCTCTGCTAGCCCGAGGTGAGCTGTTAGGGTCATTGATGTGGGCAGGAATGATTATCTCCCTGTCTGTCCAGCAGCTAGTGGAGAGGGTCGTCAGGATTCCCCATAATAGATAACAGTTTTTTAAGGTCCTATTCTCCACCACAACACCAACAATCTCTGGTTTGCAGCCGATGACCGAGCCAGTCTTCTTGAGTCTTCTTTGATGCTGCTCCCCCAGCAAAGAACAGAGCACCAGCCAAATATAAAATCTGTTGAGTAGTTCATAACAAATACTCCCTCCTGCATGCTACTATGCAATATAGAAGCATATACAGTAGTGCCCAGTAGGAGATCTAAATAATAGTGGCTCATTATTTCAGAACAGGAGCAATATGGCTCATGATTCACCCTGTTATATTTGAGTACGCAAATGCAGACTTTGACATTGGGCCCGGTGAAGTAATAACTCAGCCTTTACGTCTATCACAGACCAGCCCTGGCAATTAGAGCCTCTGAGGGAAGGGATGTATCTTGGAAGGCCTGTAATTTAAATAAAGATGAATAGAGAAATTAAGGAAGAAAGGTCACTTCATCATGAGAACAAAAGATACAAGTGGAAGAATCCAAGGGATCCAAACCAGACTGAAACCAAAGCAATCATGTGTTTTTAAAAAACTAAAAGAAATTACCCTGAACTTTTGATAAACGCTCTGTATTTTTGAAGGAATGATTCCAATCTCACAAACGCCTCGATAAAAACAAGGATCATCATCTTTGTTAAACATTGAGCCATAAAAAAGCACAGTTACAGAAGTACAGCAAATATAAATTCCCTCTCAACTCCTTTTTGGAAAGAGACAGAGGCACCAAGGTAAGCTGCTACATCCCATATGCCAATATAAAGCCACAGAGCCAGACAGGTATTAATATGTTCTGCTGCTGCAAAGCACTGTGGGGGATTACACATGTCTTACACAGTAACGCTTGAAATTGCACTGCAAAATATATCACAGACAGGGCACGATGCTTACTCCCCTGATTAAAAGAAATGGTTTGGCATTTGGAAAATACACATATTCACCTCATTGCGGCGTCATAATGGAACGAAGAATCCTCTGGGTAACATCAATGGATTCCAGAAAATCTCATAGTAATATTTGTCCGATGTTTAGCTACATTTAGTTCAACTGGAGATCTTTGAACATACTTGTTGTGTTAAGGATAAAAGAAAAGAAAGTAATTATCTGTTCTCTCAGATTTCACCTCAAGGGATACTCACTCTATCAATACTTTGAGCAGCAGAGGATCTTGTGTTTGAACCTTCATCCATCCCTTTACTTATGAGAAGCAGCAAAAAGATTGATTGGGTTTTTGTGGTTCACATAATTAAAAAAAAGATGATCTCTGCCTTTTGGGACAGCCGATATATGCAGCTTCTGAGGTGAGAGCCATTGTGGTTGGTCACTTCCCCCTTATTGTTATTCTTCTCAGGACTCGTAAAAATATATCAGACTGACAGCTTATTCTGCAAAGATTTTCTGTGAAGAAATCCCCTTCTGGGGGTCATAATTGAGTGCAATGCCTCTGTCACAGTGACTTTCCCTGCAGAGACAGACAGACAGACAGACAGACAGAGCGAGCCTGGTGGGAAATGCTGTAGAGAGGATTCTTATTTATGATTAAACGCCAATGAAGCTGCTCCAGGAGGTTCAAAAATGTATCTATAATCAAAACACATCAGCAAGGAACATATAGTGAACTCCTGAAGTTGTAGAACATGTCTGACATGAAAGAATGTGAATGTGAAGCTTAATTAAAACATGATACAGTAAATGTGTTTATGTTTTCCCTTTTGTCATATAAAAGCATTCAGTTTGGTTCCAGATTTAACTGTAGTCTTTTATTTGAAAAATGATGGCGTTATCCTAGCCTTACTAGCTAGTAGAAAAAGGAATTAAAATGACCTTGAGTTCATATTTTTGTTGTTTCCAAGGTCAAAAATAAATGCTTGATAATGCTCATATTCTTCAATGGCTGGCGGGAGATCTCTAAGCGGTTGACAATCACAACAGAGCCAGCCAGCAAACCAATCAGAGCAGGTTCTGGTTTCAGACAGAGGTGGAAAATATGTGCTGCAGCACAGGCAGCATGAGAAAAATAAAGACCTTTTTGAATATTAAGGCATGTAAACAACTCATAGTAGAGGCACAAAATACAATTATGAAACCTCAAAATGAGGATAATGGGGCTCCTTAAAACCCTGACTATAATACCAGTTTCAAATCCCTACTGGAAAAATTGTCTTCCTTTTTGTGCCAATTCTTTCATTATTAAGACTGCAGATTGTGTTTTACTCTCTTGCATATCATTTGTACTTATTCCTTTTATTTTAATAAGGTTTTTATTTTGAGCAAACCATTAGACCATCGCCATGGAAACATTACGTTTACAGTGATAATAGCATGCTCTTTTCATTTGGCAATTTATGTTGCCGGGCTCAACACAAAAATCTGCACCACAATTTAAATGTGCTGATGACCGAGAAACACCAGAAGCCACTTAGAAGCAACTAAGGTTTTAAAATGGATTTACATTTTGAGAACAAACAAAACCAGCTCAGTTCTGATATTGCAGCACGTTCTGTGACTTCAGATCAGTTTATCTTAAGTGTTGTGACAGTAAGAACTCATAGAAAATGTTTAGCAGCCAGTAAGGTGTCCGGTTCTGCCAGAGAGTTGACACTCTGTCTGCAGTAATGAGATGAGTTTTCTCTCACTTCTCATTGGAGAATCACTATCAAAAGTCATCGAAGTCAAAACAATTCTCAGGAATTATATGCCAGAAAGATCTATTTTAATGACTCTGAGATGGGGATTGTAACAACAGCTCAGAGAAAAAAAAGTCACTACAACAGTAGCATCATCTGTGGATTTTGTCTCTAATGATTTCACAGTTCAAATGTTTCAATTAGTGAGTGAAATGGCTCTTTGGCAGTGAGGATAATGATGACAGATAAACAGTTTATTCTTGTATCAATTAATTAGTTTGCCTGTGGCAC